>NW_012267270.1:154834-169889 GCF_000151885.1 Dipodomys ordii
TGGTCATGGCTGTGTGGGTCACCGGCTCTATCACCTAAGACACAGGGCTGCTGGCTGTGGTCATAGCTGTGCAGATCACTGTATCTATGACCTAGGACACAGTGCTGCTGTCTGTGGTCCTGGCCCTGCAGGTCACTGTATCTATGACCTAGGACACGGCACTGCTGGCTGTGGTCCTGGCCCTGCGGGTCACTGGCTCTATCACCTAGGACACGGCGCTGCTGGCTGAGCCTCCGTTTCCTCATCTGGCACGCGGGTGGCTGTGAGAGTAGACTATTTGGAAAGCCACTCCATGTACTCTTGCTCACCCAGAACTGCCTGTGGTGGCTGCCCACCGTGTGAGGTGAGACTGGCCCTTCCTCATGTCCAGCCACTTGCCTCCAATGTTCTCAAGTACGTCATGGTGACTAAGCCCAACCAGAAAAACAATGGGCTGGGCTGCTCGTCCTGGGCCTTGGCCAGCCGGGCAGGGGGCCCAGCTGGTGAGGGCACCCACGGACCTGGTGCCCGTGGCCACCTCGGGGCCACGGTCTCTAGCACGCAGGGAAACATCTGTGTGGCAGAGGCTTTGCGTCTCCAAGACCTGGCTCTGTGAGGGTCTTAGAGAGCTGGGGAGGGCAGCAGCTTCTCCAACTGGGGACCAAGGGAGATTCCTGGGATGCCCGGCCTCCCTCTGGAGGCTAGAACAAGGGCAGCGGCTGGGAATAAACAAAGGGAAAAATGGAGGAGGAGGGAGGGAGGGATGGGGAAGGGAGGGAGAGGAAGGGCGGGGAGGAGGAAGGATGGGGGACAGGAGGGAGGGAGGCTGAGACAGGGATACACAGACACCAGAGGGGAGAGAGGGACTGTGGGTGATGGAGGGGCCGAGGGTCAAAGGAAGGTGGAGGTCCAGGCTAGAGGGAGATAGAGCAGGCCGGTCTGGGCCGCAGAGGAGGGCCGGGCTGGCCGGGCCAGGGGAGAGGGCCAAGGACGGACGCCCAGTGACCAGGCACCCATGAGGGGGACAGTGGTCAGGGGAGGGGGAGGCCGCAGCTGCTGCCGAGGTAGCCAGAGGGGAGGCCGGGGAAGAGGGAGAGGGAAGGAAGGATGGCCACACTGCCCGCCAGTAGGGCGCAGAGGTCCAGCTAGGCCCCCATGCGGCTGGCTGGGCGGGCGGGAGGGTTTCTCTCTGGCATTTTTACTAGTCTGGGAAGGAGGAGGAGGTGGTGGAGGTGGAGGAGACAAGGGGCGGAGAAGGGGGCTGGGGACAAAAGGGAAGCAGCTGGTGAGCGTCCTGGGGAAAGAACGGGGAGCGGGGAGCAGGGCCCGCAGAGACGGGGCCCAGGGACCCGGGGACAGAGGCTGAGACAGGGATAGAACACCAAGACAGACAGATGCTTGTCACACCACGAGTCAGGAAGACGACAGGGAGGGGGTGTGAGAGGAGTCAGAGGGAGTAGAGGGCCACACACACACACACACACACACACACACAGGCAGGGACACAAAGACAGGGACTCTGGGAGAAGGGACACAGAGGAAGGGCAGGAACGCAGAGTGAGGAGCAGGGACACAGAGACAGGGCAGAGGAGTGAGGGGAGAGAGGAGGCGAGGGGAAGGGGGGTAGGGGAAAGACAAGAATAAAGGAAAGAAAAGAGAAGAAGGGGAGGAAGGGAAGGGAGGGAGGGAGCACAGGAGAGCCGAGCAGGGCAGTAGCCACGAGGCCCTGCTGCGTGGACGGAGCCTTTGAAGACGCAGGCCAGGGTCAGGCCGGGCCGCCGGGCGGGCCTGCCCGCAGGAGCAGCTCCCTGCCTCTGAGGAGGAGCTCTAGCAAACGGGGCCTGGAGATGCCCTTGAGGTAGGTGCTCCCCAGCCCGGCGCAGGGTGCCCGCGGGTACCCACAGACAGGGACCCCCTTGCCTGGGTAGGGGCTGCGGTGGCCTCGAGCCTCCAGGCACGCAGCTGTGCAGCACGTGCGAGCGAGCCAGAGAGCGAGGCAGCGGACGAGGCCCGGTCTCCTGGGGCCCGGCCTCAGACCAGGCCCCTCTCCTCCAGACAACTGGCTCAGCCTTCCCTGCGTCTCCAGGACTGGGGTGTCGTCTCCCCGCCCCCCCTAGTCCTGCGGGCTCAGCCGCCCTGGAAGCTGCGGGCCTGGCCAGCCCTGCGCGAGGGGCCCTGGTGCCCAGTGAACGCCCACTTGGCGCCTTGGCAGGCTGGCCTGCCGGCCAGGGCAGCATTCTCTCTGGGTCCGTGCTGGACTCTGTGAGGTGTGGGGTGGGCGTCTGACCTGTTGGTTTGGTCCTGGCAGAAGCCACGGAGTGGCAGCCCCTGGTGCCGACGGCTCACTATCTTCCGGTGAGCTGCCCTCCAAGCCCTTCCTCCCCAACCTTTCGGGCTGTAGAGTGACTCTGCAGGAAGCCTGCCTTGGTCTCTCTCTCTGGGAGGGGTCTCCTCCCCCTCCAGCCCCGTGGGCTGGTTCCCCGCTGCGGCTGTCCGTCTGTCTGTCCGTGGAAGGGGAGGCTGGGGTGCATCAGCATCCCTTGTGTGCTTGGGTCCTGGGCCTCCCTGGCCAGAGACAGACAGTGGGGTGCCATCACTCAGCCGAGGGGTGCACTGCACAGAGGGTAGGGCCAGGGCTGCCTGGTCATGCTGGTGCAGCTTGCCGCCAGCTTTCTCCTAGCCCTGGCCCTGGCATGGGACACAGCTGCTACACAGGGTCAGGGCCAGGACCGGGTTCTGGGGTGACCATGACTGCACGTTTCCCATCCCCCACGTCTTCCCACATCCCCATGCTCCCCTGGCAGCCCCTCATCTGGCATCAGCCCTGCCAGGCCCTGATAGGACCACCTGTCGGTCTAGGCCCCTCCTCTCCCCCTCCCTTCCCTTCCTAGCATGCTTTGTGACCTGGGAACAGAAGAGGGCCTGGGGTCAATGTCCTAGCCCCTAATGCCACTTAGCAAATGGGAAACTGAGGCCCAAGAGAGACATGTGAGGCCTGTGTTGGTCACAGGAGGCTCAGCCACTCCCATCTGTCCAGCCATGACCCTGCTCTGCCCGCGTGGCCAACATGGGGCAGTTGTCCCGCTAGCCGCAGGCACCCCAGAGCGGTGGAGGGCACGGGCTTGCCCTGAGGACAGGTAGACAGGTGACACACATGTGCACACACACACACGTGTGTGCACTCATATACACACAAGTACACATAGGCCCCCAAGCAATCACGCATACACACACCTATATATACACATATACCTAGACACATGCACACACGTGCAAGCATGTGCATGCATGAAAAAACACCAGCACACCTGCACGTGCATGGAAATATGTGTGCACACATGCAAACACCTGTACACACATGCTCCAACACATGAACATGTGAAAATGCCATACACATGTGCAGCCAGGCACGCGAGCACACATGCACGCACACACACACACAGCGGAGGCCTCTGGGTGGCTGGCAGGGGCCTGGCAGAGTCTCTGCCTCTCTGGCGTCCCTGGGACTCCGGCAATGGCGCTCGGAGGGCAGGAGAGAGGCCCTGGCGGAGGACAGTGAAGAAGTCCTGCCCCGCGCAGGTGAGCAGGTCCGGCACACTGCAGGGGCCAGGACTTAGATGAAGGCTAGGCTGCTTACCGGGCCATGGAGGACGTGCGCCTCACACAAACGTACACACAGGAAGACACCACGCAAGCACACACACACGTGTGCCGTGACACCCTACACACGCGTGTGACGCCACCCAGGCGCTATGGCCACGGCTGACCTCCCCCCCCCCCCCCCCCCGTCTATTGCTGCTCTCCACTTCTCCCAGTCCCTTGAGCCAGGGGAGAAAACCAGGTTCAGAGAGGTGCTGGACCTTGTTCAAGGCCTCTCAGCAGAGCTGGGGAGCCTGCCCCCCATGTCTACCTGCTCCCCCAGGTCCTTCTCCCCCTACTCCCCCCCCCACGCCTGGAGACAGCATCTATCCTATGACAAACACTGGACAGGCAGCTGAGCACCAGCAATGATCAGGGTGCAAAAGAAATCTAGTTTAAGCTGGTTAAAAAGGACCCTAGGGGCCAGAAGAGAAATGAGTCCCCCTGAGCCTCCTCCCCCCTCCCCCCTCCCCGCTGTGTCTTAATCTGGGTCCTCTCGGTTCTACTCCAGCCTCAGCCAACACAGACCTTCTTGAAGGCTAGCAGGGCCCAACACCCAGAACCCCACACCCGGGGCTAGCAGGACCCAATACCCAGAACCCCACACCCGGGGCTGCCCTCAGGTCTCTTCCTGCCCCTGGCCTTCCTGTCCCCCCCACCCCCCCCAGGGATCCAATCCCCACCCCAAGCCCGCTGCGGGCTGGGCCAGGACCCAGGACCTCTCCTCGCCCGGGGATGCTGGTCCTGCAGGCCTCGGGGGCTGGCTGTGACAGGGGCTGGAGCAGGGCAAGGAGGCTGGGCTGAGGGCCACCTGGCTGGCATCCTCCCCGGGCGACGATGCCCGGCCCCGGGTTGCTTGCGTGGTGTCCACACCTCTGTCCTGTGGGTCTTAGTCAGGCCCACGGGTAACACCATCGCTGCTCCTCTCTGTGGCCCTCCCAGGGGCTTTAAGGGCCCCCCAGTCAGACACCACCCTGAGCACCTGGCTGAGTGTGGTCTGGAGACCCCAGCTGACCAGGAGGGCAGGAGACGGTGCTGGGAGTCTACTGGGCTGGCCCCAGGGAGGGGGGAGCCAGACCTCCAAACCACAGCGTCCAAAGGGGAGTGGCCACCGGACCCATCCCGGGCCCAGCATCCCGAGGGTGGAGCGCCTCCCCCCCAGCAGGGCAACACCCTCCTGGGCCGGTGGTCTGTCAGCCAGAGCTCGCCTGCCCCAGAGTCTGACTGAGCCAGTAGCAGGGGTACAGGGACCAAGTGGCCCAGCCCCGTGGGCAGGGCGTCAGGGCCACAGCCCAGAGGACTGAGGTTCCGGCTCCAGTCCCAGTCGGCGAATCAGAGTCGGGCAGACCGGGCAGCCAGGAGCGATGGAGGTGCCCGGGTGCCCGGAACCCACACTGCTTGCTGTGGCCTGGAGGGGACGGCTGGCCGGGATGGCCCCCAGCGGCCCAGCTGAGGACCGTGCTGGGGCTGGCCCTGAGGAGCCCATACAGCAGGTACAGAAGACTTCAGGGGCAGCTTGGAGGGCAAGGAGCACCGTGTGGCCCCTGGGTGGGCATGGGGGTCCCAGGACAGGGAGGCTGCTTGTGGCCTGCTGTCCTGGGGGCAGGAGGGAGGCTCTGCGTGCCGCCCGCTGCCCACATGGGCAGGGCAGGCTTGGGGTTGGCCATGGGGGATGGGGCGGCTTGGGATGTGGGCTCTGAGACTGTGGTTTGTGGTGCATGGGGGCTGAGGGTGGGTCCTGCTGGGGAGAAAAGAGCTGGGAACGAGGGGCCGAGAAAGCTCAGGGTGGGAGATGGGGGGGCGTCCCATGGAGGACAGGGGGGCATCCTGTGGAGGACAGGGGGCATCCCATGGAGGATGGGGGGTCCCGTGGAGGATGGGGGCATCTTGTGGAGGGAGGGGGTGTCCTGTGGAGGGAGGGGGCATCCCATGGAGGATGGGGGCATCCTGTGGAGGGAGGGGCGTCCTGTGGAGGGAGGGGGCATCCCATGGAGGATGGGGGCATCTTGTGGAGGGAGGGGCGTCCTGTGGAGGGCAGGGGCATCCTGTGGAGGGAGGGGGCATCCCATGGAGTACAGGGGCGTCCTGCAGAGGGCAGGGAGCATCTGGTGGAGGGCAGGTGGACAGGGGTCCGAGTGGCAGAGATGGGGTGGGGGGCCTGTGCTGGCATCATGAGGTGTGAAGGCTCAGCTCCCTCCATGGTTCCCACTTAGACTATAAGAAGAGGAACCCAGAGCAGGAGATGGGGTTCGTGCTGCATGCGGGGGTCCTGGGTGACCCCTGCTGGGAGGTCTCCGAAGGCAGAGGAGGGGCAGAGGGAGGGGAGGGACGCGTGCAGGCCTCGGCCTCTCGGGGTGGCGGGTCTTCCTGCCCACCTGTGCCTGGTCTCTCCTCACTTGGTCCTCGGGGTGAGGGCCACAGTCACGCATCGCCTCCAGGGCCCCCAGCCTCCGCGTGTGCGTGGCAGGACAGCCAGAGACCTGGCCAGTGCCGGAGACTCCCGGCTGCTTCACGGGGGGCCGTCCGGGGCCTGGGAAGCCAGGACCCCCACGTGCCCGTCCGAGGGGACTGAGGATCTCTCCCGTCCTGGCCCTGGGTCTCTGATGTGCAGCCTGGAGCACAGAGGCCTGGACACCCGTGGGCAGGAACCTCTGGCTGGCTCAGGGGAGCCCGTGCCCCAGGAACGGTCAGTCTCCCAGGGTCCTCGAGAGCTCAGGGGAGGCCCAGGGGCCCGACGGGGCACCCCAGTTCGGATAGGCATCTGCCACGTGGCGGCCTCGGGCCGGGGGCAGCTGCTCTGAGCCTTGGGCCGGAAGGCTGAGGCCCTGTGACGCCGGACCCCGCAGGACAGGTGGGCGGCGGGCGGCTGACGGGCTGCCTGGGCTGCGGCTCCGGCCGGGCCGGTGTCAGCGTGACCTCCGGCCGGTGCGGGACTGCGGGCAGAGGCCGCAAGCGAGGCCTTCCCAGTGAGGTGAATCTGGGCGCAGCCGGCCAGGCAGGGAAGAGGTGGGGATGGCAGAGGGAGCCTCGGCCAGCCGCCATCACGTGTGAGGGAACGTGCCAAGCCTCTCCTCGTGGGCCGGCCAGCCTCTGCCATGGGCTCTCCAGGAGCAGCATCCAGTGCAGAGGAGCGGCTCTGCCCTGTGCCCTGCCCTGAGGCACGGACCCCAGGGGCCGCCACGGCTCCTGCTCGGGAGGATGCCGGTGGAGGAGCAGAGCCGGGAAGGTCTCCAGGGCTGCTGTGTAGCTGGCCAGGGCCCCTGTGGTGTCGCGGTCAGGGACACAGGGAACAGAGAGGCTGGGACACAGTGTGCCGGCATCAGGCAGAGGGAGGAAGAGCAAGCTCAGGTCCACAGCAAGTGGCGGCCCCATGGGCCGGAGCAGGCAGGGGGCCGGGGGGCCGGGGGGCCCAGGCCCCTGACCTCCATCCCAGACCTCTGTCAGACTTGCCTAAGCAGACAGGGCCGGAGAAGTGAAGAGCCACAGATGGGGCTGAGGATGCTGCTGGCGCAAGGCTGACCACAGAGGGCAGCAGAAGAGGTAGGGCACCCAGGCCGAAGGAGGAGCTGGGCTGGGCAGCGCCCTTCCTCCTCCCCTCCCCGCCCCCCTGCTCTCCCCCCTCCCACACTTGGTCTAGATCCCTTTCTGAGAGGAGCTCCTCTGTCTCTATGTCTGGTCTCACCAAGACTTTGGGGCAAGGCGCCAGGCTCTGCAGGTCTGAGGGTGCCCAGGGCCCGGGCACCCCAAGGCTGGGGTGCGCAGGGCATGTAGGAGCCCTTCTGAAGGTATTCTGGTGGCTGTGGGGTCCCCCCTGCTGGCTGGCGGTGCAACGGGCAGGCCTGGGTCCTGTGAGAGGCTGTGTGGTGCCCAGGTGCAGGGCCACATCCTTTCCCACGGTGCCTGTGGACTGCAGGGCGGGGGATCCCTGAGGGAGGCCCTGGGGCCGGGCCCTCAGGAGTCAGCACCATGCCAGGCAGGAGGGTGCAGCTAGGGATCTGGGCCGATGGCTCCAGGCGGGGACAGGGTGGCTTGGGCACCAGGTGAATGGGGGCAGGGAATGCAGAGACCCAAACCCCTCCCCAATAACCGCCCCCCCCCAGAGGTGCAGGGGAAATGGAGTGCCCAGACCTGTACGCATCAGCTTGGGGCGTGCAGGTGTGTGGGGGGGACCGGAGAGCTGCGTCTATGTGCCCCTCCCCCGCCTCCATCAGACCCCCGGTGTCTGTGCATTCTTCTGCCTCCTGCCCTCTCCGGACGGGCCTCCCTCCGGACTCTGCTCCCCAGGGCAGGGCAGGGCTCTGGGCAGGCGGGCAGGCCTGACTGAGTGTTGTGGGCATCTGGGGAGAGCTGGCTGCAATCACCCACCTGTGAATCCCTGCCATCTAAGAATGAGGGGTTGGGGAAGAGTCTGCAGGGAGGAGGGACCAGGGCTGGAGGAAGGAAGAATTATGGGCTCAGCACGAGGCTTGTGGAGCGGTTTGGGGGTGGTCTGGGGTTCCTGGGAGCAAAGAAGGCTGGAGATGTCCGTGGGGATCTCTCTGACACCCCTTGCTGGCGGTGAGATTCCCCAGGCCCAGCCAAGAAGTGGGGAGCCATGGACGCCCCCCGGAACACCGTTCAGGGGCGCTTCCTGGCTCGTCACTCAGCACCGAGTCTGGGGTGAGGCCCTGCGAGTGGAGATGATGCCTGGACCGGAGGCCAGAATCCGGACGCTGGGCCCGTGGGGGAGGGCGGGGGGAGGGTCTGAGGCTCGTCAGGGGGCTCCGGGCCGGTGTGGGCCCGAGGCAGGCGGGACCCCATCTGAGGCTTCCTGCTCGGCCCCAGACCACTGGCCAGCAAGGAGGACCGCAGACCGAGGGGCACGGAAGACTCGGCTTTGGGGGTCCAGGGGGAACAGCCAAGGTCACCCAACAAGAGACCACCATGGGGGCGGGGAAGGAGGCATGAGGAGAGAAGATGACGTGTGACTGCGCCAGTCCTAGAAGAAGGGGTGCCCAAGATGGCCGCGGGGACGGGGAAGGGGGTCCCCGGCACGCTGTGCTGCTTCCTCCCTACTCCCATCCCAAGAGCCTTTCCCATTTGAAGGGCCCAGAGAGGCACAGCTTCTGCCTCGGCTGCACAGCGCCTCCTCCTGGTGTGTGGGAGGGAGTGGAGTCCACAGCCTCTTCCTGGTAGTATCTCTGGATGTGACCAGGGCTGGGCCCTCGGCTGGGCCACGCGTCCCGGGCAGGTAGAGCCCCTCTCCTGAGTCCCACATGGGGTCCCCTGTGAATGCAGGTCCGCAGGCTGGGGGTCCCAGAGGTTCCCAAGGGCAGGGTGCAGGGTCTGGGGATGCCAGGCCCTCCCTGATGCTGGGCACTGTGAGGCTCTGGACGCTCGGGGTAGCCTGGCCCGGGGAAGCCCTCAGCTTGCTGCCGAGGTGTGCCCTAGGATAGAGGCCAGTGGGGTGAGGCTGAGGGATGGAGGTCAGGGAGGTGAGGCCGAGTCTGGGGTCTCACCACTAGCAGAAGGACGTGGAGAGGTCACATCGGCCCTGGAGCAGGGCCCCTCCAGACTCTCGCCTCCAGGGGCCTGGCCGGTTCCACGCGTGACCCCTGCCCCACGACCTCATCCATCCTAGGTCGAGCAGCGGCTCTCCCCGCATCTGCTCCTCCAGGGCAGCCAGAAGCCTGGGCTCCACGTCTCTGGGCATCCACCCCCAAGCTTAGAACCCACAGACCTTGCAAGCCTCCTGGGCCCAGCCTTCACAGCTGCCCTTTTAGGATGACCTAGCCAGCACAGAGCTGGCCCGTGTGGGACAGACTGACTTTCCGTGTGTTGGCCTGCTTGGTGCTTAGGGGTAGGGACACACCGAGGCTCAGAGGGGCCACCTGGCTGTCTAGGCCAAGTGAGCTAGGAGGCCGGCCGGGGACTGCGCTGTTAGACCAGGTCCCTGGCTCTCCACCACCAGGAGTGCTCGGTGAGGCCAGCGCTGGGCTTGGCAGTGCCCTGGGGCGGGCCCACTGGGCTCCAGGGAGATGCGCAGGGCCGCTCCAGCCCAGGGCTGGGGTGTCCTCCTCCTCCATCCCTCCTCCCACTCCTCCACCCCTCCTCCTTCTCCTCTATCCTCCTCCTGATCCTCCATCCCTCCTCCTCCTGATCCTCCATCCCTCCTCCTTCTCCTCCATCCCCCTCCTCATCCTCCATCCTTCCTCCTCCTCCTGGTCCTCCATTCCCTCCTGGTCCTCTACCCCTCCTCTGGTCCTCCACCCCTCCTCCTGGTCCTCCATCCCTCCTCCTGGTCCTCCGTCTCCTCCTGGCCCTCTGCCCCTCTCCTGGTCTGGCCCCCTCCCCGCTGGCCTCCCTAAGCATGGCGGAGCCTCTCCACTCCTAGAGAGCACCAGGCTCTCCTGTGGCTCTGCCTCCTCTATTAGCCCAGGCTCCGCTCATCCTTCAGGCGCACATCCCCGGCACCTCTGCCCATACTGGAGTTCTCTGTGGACAGTCCTGGGCAGGGGGAAGCCACCCTCATGCATTGGCTTGTGGCAGCAGGAACACCCCAAGGACACAGACACCGCCAGGGAGGCTGTGGACAGAGGCCCGGTGCAGAGCCAGGCCTGCGTGAGTCAGGGCGCCGGGCTCCGGTGCCTCCCCACGGGCCCAGGCAGGGCGCACGTTCCCCTGCCCGCCCCACCCAGCTCCCACCTGCTGGCCCCCGGCTGTCTGCGCTCCCGGCTCAGGCATAACCACCTTTCCCGGGATGAGTGACGGCTGCTCCGTGCCCCACCTGTGCCCCTCCCTGGCCTGGGTACTGGCACTAGATCACTGGGGGAGGGGGGTGTGAGTGTTGCCCCGAGTTGCAGACGTGGGCACTGGCCAAGGAGAAGCCTCCAGGAAGACAGCACCAGAGCGCCCCATGCAACCCTTCCCTGCTCCCCGGACCCCAGAGGAGGCCTGTGTGAGGCGACCGGGGATCTGTCTTCTCGGGGGTCTGCAGGCTCCCAGCTCTGTGGTGTACACACCACCAGGGCTGGGGATCTAGCGCTGCCTCGCTCCCGTAGTCTTGGTGCCCCTGTGGCCTGAGCCCCCCTCCCCACAGCCCTGCAGGGTCTGGGGAGCCAGCTAGCTGCCTGACAGGGCTGACAGGAAGGGGTGGCCATGGAGCGGCCTGCAGGGGGCAGTGTTGTGGTGGGATTGAGGCCAGCAGGCCTCAGGAAGGCTCTGTCCACGGGGGGGAGCGGTGGGCAGCTGCCGAGAGCGGCACAGGACCGGCAGTGCTGGGGTCTCATGGGGTCCGGGCAGTAGGGCCGGGTGGGGGAGGCGCACAGGAAGAAGAGCAGACCCCAGGTGGGGTGTGGCCGGCGGCCTGTGGACAGCCTGGTTTGGGGGTTCTTGCTCGGCATAGGGGTCCTGACTGGGGTCCAAGCACACTGGTGCACCTGGGTAGAATCAGGCCCCGGAGGAGCAGGCCCCCATCCTGGCCCCTCGGGCTGAGCCCAGGGCCTCGGAGCCAGAACAGACGCAGGAAATGGCTGATTGCACTGTTCAGCACAGCAAATCCTGTGCAGCTGGCCTGCCCCGCGCAGCCGCTGCGGGCGGGCGGGAGGCCTGACAGGTTCAGAGCCTGCCAAGGGGTCTGGGCTGCTGGCCGGGGGGCGCGCTTCCAGGCCAGAGGCTCCCACCCCACCCCAGGAGAGCCACCCCCTTTCAGTTCCCAGAACGGAGCCCAGCTGTGGAGCTGGTGGGGTGAGGTCATGGGGAGGGGGCCGCATTACTCACATCCGCGGGGCCTCGGGCGGGCGGGAAGGGAGGAGACAGGGAAGGGGCGGGGGGGGGGGGGGGGCCTCCAGGCCTCAGCTGCGGGGTCAGGAACTGGGGCAGGCAGGGCTTTTCCCCATCATGGGGGTGGCAGAGAGGGGGTCCCAGAGACCCCTGCCCTGTACCCCCACTGTCTCTGAGTTATTTTCCAGGGGTCCAAAAGGGGGTGACTTGAGAGGCAGCTCCTCAGAGATGAGGCTCCCAGAAAACCCAGCGTGGCTTCCCGCCAAGCCCCTACCACGTTGTCGGGGTGACACAGAGGAAAACAGTAAATAAAGAGGCAGGAGCACCCCTGGGGAGCCGGGGAGGGGGACAGAACTGTCCGCCCGTGATCCCCTGTTCCCAAGTCTTCTCTGCATGTGCCCAAGCATGTCCCACGTACACGTGTATGGGCCTGTGTCTGTGGGGGGGAGTGTGTGTGCAAGGGCCCCCATGTGCATGTGTGTGCCTGGGAATGCCTGTGTGTGCACGTGTTGGTGTGTGTGAGTATGTGTGTGCCTGGGATGCTTGTGTGTGCATGTGCTGGTGTGTGTGAGCATGCGTGTGGACAAGTGTGGGTGTGTGGGGACCTGTGTGAGCATGTGTCTGGACACAGATGTGCACACATGTGTGGCATGTGTGTGGATAAGTGTGAGTATCTATGGATGTGTGTGGACATGTGTGAGGATGTGTGTGAATAAGTGTGAGTATCTATGGATGTGTGTGGACATGTGTGAGGATGTGTGTGGATAAGTGTGAGTATCTATGGATGTGTGTGGACATGTGTGAGGATGTGTGTGGATAAGTGTGAGTATGGATGTGTGTGGACATGTGTGAGGATGTGTGTGGATAAGTGTGAGTATCTATGGATGTGTGTGGACATGTGTGCAGTGTGCAGCTGTGTGAGCACTGTGTAGGCACATGTGTGTGAGGGCTCGCACGTGTGTGTGTGTGTGCATGTGCGTGTGCGTGGATGGGATGTTCCCTGGGGTTTGTGCGGATGGTGCTGCTGTGGCCCGGGGTGCTGCTCGTGGCGGGGGGCCTGGTGAGGGGCTCTGGGGTGCAGAGCCCCCGCCAGAGGCAGTGAGGGACCCCATGGGAGAGGACCTGGAATCCCAAGGAGGAACTGAGGCTCAGACTTGCATTCCAGGCCCTGGCTGACACACACACTTGTGTGAGCACAATGGCACCCATGCCCGCAACAAGACACACACAGAGACAGGCTGCCCCTCGAGTGGTCTCTTTGGGAGAGGGGTGGCCCCAGGAGCAGGCAGGCAGGGGTGTCTGCTTCCACCGTGCTCTGCCCATGGGGGGGAAGGGGGGCTCTGGTGTGCATGGGTTTGGGGGGACCTGAGAGTGAGGAGCTCCGTCTCCCCAGGTAGGATGGGGCCCTGCAGCCCCAGCCAGCCAGGCCTTGGAGCCGGGAGGCCGGACTTCATTGGCAATGATAGGAGCCAGGTGTGGGGAGTTAAGGGGCTTTCTGGGGTGGGGGTTGCGGTGGGGGGGAGCGGCGGGCAGGCTGCGTGGCTAGAGTCCCACGTGGCTGGGGGGGCGCCGTGTGCTGGAGCCTGTGGAGGGGCCTGGCTTTCGTCTGACAGGCTTAGGGAGACCTGGAGAGATTAGATCATGTGCTGGCAGTGCTGCCTGGCCGGGGGATGGAGGCCCAGAGGGGAGCGGGCGGTGGGGTCATTCAGCGGACACTCGTCAGGAAGGACCGAGACCCCGGCAAGGAGAAAGACCCAGGCCTACCCGTTCCCGGCCGCCTACCCTGGAGCTGGGCGGTGGGCCTCCTCCCTAGGGGACTGGGGTGTGCCTCTGACACCCCGAGCCCGCCATCTCCGCCTTCCTCTCTAGCTCCGCGCAAGGGGGCCCCAAAGGAGCCTACGTGCCCCAGCACTCTGAGAGAACAGCACTCCCTGGCCTCAGTCCCCCCCCCCTTTGAAAGGCACAGATGGAGCCTGCCGAGGGGACCCGAGATGCAGGCTGCCCGGCTCCCCAGCAATGGCTGGTCAAGGCGGGAGGGGAAGGGCAGGGAGGAAGGGCCGGAGCCGGGGGGTCCAGCCTGCCTGGCCAGGCCCAAGTCGGCTGACCCTCTCCCAGTACACCCCTGCTGTGGTCAGGTAGCTGGAGGCTGCTGGGGGCTGGTCACCCCGGAGCGCCTCGGCCGCGCCTCCCGCGTGGAGCGGAGCACCTTTGCCCCAGCTGGTCCAGGGAGGGGGCGGTTTCTTAGGGCCCATCAGAGCCCCCTCACCCCTTCCGGGCCACTCCCCAGAGGGCACATGGTGCACGGATGTACACAGAGCCCTGGGAGTCCTCCCTCCTTCCAAAGTAAACCAAAGCCTGGCCCTGGTGGCTCACGCCTGGCATCTCAGCTAGGCAGGAGGCTGAGGTCTGAGCAACACGGTTCAAAGCCAGCTGGGGCAGGAATGTCACAAAAAAGCTAGAAGTGGAGGCGTGGCTCAAGTGGTAGAGTGCCAGCTTGAAGGAAAAACACCAAGGGGCGGCTAGCAGGTAGGTCTTGAGTTCAAGCCCCAGTGCTGGCATAGAGCGTGAACAACTATGAGAGTAGTAAACTGAGGCCAGAGGAGTGGTCCAGGGGCAGGGCTGGCCCAGCACCACCCGTGCGAGCCGTGGCATAACTGTCATCGGTGTCTCCCCCAGGCTCACTACCCGGTGGAGTGTGGAGGGCGGAGAGGAGGCCGCGTGGGAGCAGCACCAGCAGGAGCCAGGCAGACAGCCGCGGGACCCGGACCGGGACCGGAACCGGGACCCGGACGAAAGCAGCCATTCTCCAGAGCAGCCCGAGCAGGAGGCCCTGTAGGCTGCCTTGCCCCAAACCCCAGTTTCTGGGTAGATGCTGGGGTCAGCCCTAGGCTTGGGGATCTAGGTACAAGAGTTGGGGGGCAGGCTAGAAGCAGGGCAGAGCTCCAGGGGCCGGGGGTCAGCAGCCCCAGGTGACCTCGTCCGAGGATGCCTGAGTCGGCCAGACCGCCCTCCCCGCTGGCCTCCGGGGCTCTGACTCAGGCTCTGGACACCCTGCCTGGCCCCCGGCCTTGCTTGGACTGATGCTGACCCCAGCTGCCTGGCCCTAGCCTCCGAGCCCCTCAGGGCCCCGGAGCCCCCCGCCCCAGCTCCCGGCTCCATGACTCATGCAGCCCATATCCAAGTTGGCGGCCAGGGGCCGGCTCGTTTCCTCCATGGGCCCAGGAGGCCTCCGTGGCTGGGCTGGGCTGTTTTTCCAATAATGCTCCCCTTCCTCCTGGCCCCTGCTTTGTTCCATTTTCTCCGAGTCAGCAGCTTCAGGCGGGGTGGGGTGCTGAGGGGTCACGGCCCCTCCACTGGCCCTCAGTTACCCCGGCCCTCACGGCCCGGCCCTGCCATGGTCGCCCACCCCGCTGCTCCACGCAGGTCACAGCACCCCCAAAGCCCCGGCTGGAGGGGACGCACAGCCCCAAACTCAAGAGAAAGGCCCAGCTCTGTTCTTGGGGAGCCCCAAAGTAAATGAGAGGCACAGGCTTTCCTTTGGAGCCCGAGCTGGTGTGATCCAGGCTGGTGAGAGTCCGGGCTGGTGAGAGTCCAGGCTGGTGAGAGCCCGGGCTGGTGAGAGCCCAGGCTGGTGAGAGTCCAGGCTGGTGTGAGTCCAGGCTGGTGAGAGCCCAGG
>NW_012267270.1:171274-216225 GCF_000151885.1 Dipodomys ordii
TGGAAGCAGGGAGCGCAGCCCTGTGTTTTGGGGGGCCCTGTGGAAGCAGGGAGCGCAGCCCTGTGTTTTGGGGGGCCCCAGCCTGGTGCAGACACGGCTCTGGACTGAAGGGGGAGCCCGAGCTCTGTCGATGTGGCTCCAGCCGGGTGGGGGAGGTGCAGCCTTGGCGGCCCTGGTCTGGAGGAGCCGCACCTAACATGGGTGCCCTGCCTGTTCTCACACTAAGTGCAGACGCACAGCCCTGCCCTGGGAGGGGGGGTAAGCCCCCTCTGCCCTAGGACGCCAGGGTGAGGGAGGAGGGGGCAAGTCTTAAACGGATTGAAGGCACCGGGCCTAGCCGTGGAGAGCCCCTCTGGGGCGGCTCGGGTCCCCACAGCCTGGAGGGCAGGCTGCGGCCTGACACACCACCTTCTGTTCTTCCAGCCTGGGCCGGAAGCCCTCGGCGGGCCCTGAAGTGGATGAGGACGAGGGTTTTGGGGACTGGTCCCAGAAGCCAGAGCTGTGGCAGCCACGCTGGGCGGCCGAGGCCCCCCAGAACGAGAGCCCCGAGAGGGGGCTGGCAGAGGACAGGCAAGTGGGGTGGAGGCCTGGAGGCTGGGCCTCCGGGCTGAGCTCCTCCTCGTCCTGAGCTCCTCACCCATGCTGTGATCGAGACCCCTGTTTCCCTTTCCTAGCCACCCCCCACCCCCTAAAGGCTTTTGGAGGGGGAAGAGAGGGAGGCAGGAAGGGATGGGAAGGAAGAGAGCTAGACGGTGATGTGTCCTGGGTGTGCTGGAGGGGGAAGGCGGTGAGGAAACTTCATTCCTGGCTCCCTGGGCCCTGGGGCCCTGTCCAGGCCAGCTGTGGAGGGCTGGGGTCCCAACACATCAGCACACAGCTGCAGCACGTATCTAAGGCAGGTTGTGCCAGGAAGGTACGTGTCCCTTCCGCCCCTGGCCCTCCCCGGGGCCGCTGACCATCCCCAGGAGGTGGACCAGGTGTACGCCTGCAGTTCCTCACGCGTCCCACACACGGGGACGCCTGGGCTTGTCTGACAGGGGTGGGGGCGAAGACCCCAGGCCCGCTGGGGCCTGGGCATGGTGCCGTTCCCCCCGCCTCCTCCCAGCTCAGGGTCCATGCCTGGGGAGTGGGAAGGCGGGCTCCTTCAGGCCTGTGTGTGTTTCAGCCTCAAATGTTCACCAGTTCCAAGATTGGGGCTAGGGCCCCATGGCCTCGAGCGGGCCGGAGCCCAAGGCTGAGCTGTCCACTTTCCCGGATTCAGCCCCCTGCTGGCCCCTCGGAGGCCCCGGGCCAGCAGGCACGCCCGCTCGGCCCTTCCTGCCTCAGGGCCTCTGCTCTCCTCCCCAGCACTGGCTCAGTTTCCCCCACGTGTCCTGGGGGACCTGTACACACCCAGGGTGGACATCTTGCTGCCTTGCCTTCCACGCAGCTCCCTCTCGGGCCCCACATCAGGGGCACTTTTGCTCTTCCCTGGCGGAGCCCGGCCTGTGGCTTCCACCCCCACCCCACACCTGCAGGGCCGCCGGGCCCCGGGTGCCTGAATGACCCCTCTGTGTGGCAGCTGCTGGCGCAGGCCCTGGCCCACCGTGGGCGGTGGGTCTGGGTCTTGGCTGGCACGCACACCCCGGGGTCTGAAATCATGGAAAATGAAAGAATTTACCGTCTTGTCCTCCGGGCTCATTCCCACTCACATACAGAGCCACACCCGGCGGCCAGCTGTCAGCCTCCCTTCCCCTTCCCCGGCCCTCTCCCTCCACGGCCCTCGGTCCTGATGCGGACCCTGCCCTCCCTCCACAGCCTGACCCCCTTGCCCACCCACAGAGCAGGGCAGGAGCCGGCAGCCCGGGCAGCGAGGCCAGGGACGGCCTCTGGAATCCGGCCTTGTCCAGAGAGGGGCTACAAGGGAGGTCCAGGCTCGGTGCCCGGGCGACTCTGTGTGCAGGGCCCGGGCGGCGGTCCCTGCTCTCCACGGGCCTAGGCCTGCAGCGTCGGGGGAGGGGGCTGCCTCTGAGGAGGCTGGGTCTCCCTCCCCAAAGAAGCAGGGATTCAGAAGCCCACCCCAGTTCACAGATGAGAATGTGGAGGGCTTCCCTTCCCACCGTAGGCCCAGGCAGCGTGGCTGTGACAGCGAGGCCAGCAGTGGGCCATGCCGACCTGACGTCCCCCTGGAGGACCTGCACCTGAGCCCGGAGGCTGCTGGGGGGCCCCCGGGGGCGGCAGAGGACGAGGTGAGGGCTCCCAGGGATGCGGACACCCCTCCCCCTCCCAATCTGAGAACACATTTCTGCAGGGCTGTGAGGCTGGTGACTCTGTGGGTGAGTTCTTCCCAGAACACAGATGGTTCCTCACCCTAACCGTCTGGCTTTCTTCTCTCTAGCACCAGACAGGTGGACAGCACAGGACCCCCAGCCCTCCACTCTCAGTGGGGACCGCGGAGCCCAGCTCACCTCCCCTGAGCCCCTCCATCAAAGTAAGTGAGGCCGTGTGCCTCCCCGCCCCGCCTCCCCAAGCATGGTCCCTTAGAGATTGGGACAGGGGTGGTTGGATGGTCAGCTCGGACCTCGGGGATCCGGAGCATGGATCTCGTTCTACGGCCCAAGACCCACACTTCTGCTCGCCCTCCACAGCTGGCGGACCGGACAGAGTCCCTGAGCCGCTCCATCGAGAAGAGGTGGGTCTGTGTGCTCTCCAGCATTCCAGCGCCCCAGGGTGGAGAGCTGGAACTGTGGAGGGCGTGGAGGGGGACTGGGGCTGCTGGGAGGCCCCGGTGGGGAGACCTGAGTGGGGCTCTGCTTTCTTCTTCCCTCCAGCAACAGCGTGAGGAAGACCCAGCCGGCCCTGCCCATCTCCACCATTGATGAGCGTCTGCAGCAGTACACCCAGGCCGCTGAGGTGCGTGCGCCTGCCTTGCTCACGCGCCAACCCCATCCCGCAGCACGGGTCTATCCAGCCGGTGTCAGCTCATCAACACCAGCCTGCGTCCTTCCACCCAACCAACACCCCCCCTTCACTAGCCCCCACCCCACCCACCCCACCTGCCCATCCAACCAGCACCCCTCTACCCCCCACACCCCTCCTTCAATCTGACCTCAACTCCCTTCCTTAGCCTGCGTCCCTGCACCCATCCCCGGACACCGGAGCATGTCCAGTGTCCTTCCTTCCCTATTCCCAATGACCAGGCCCCCATCATGTATTAAGGCCCTCTAGGGGACACCCAGGATAAAGAGGGACACTGGTGGACACACCCATGTTCAACTTCTCTTGGGGCTCTGTGTTCTCCGCAGTCTGCTGGTTGGACCCCGAAGATGACCCGCCAGACCTCCATAGAGCTGCCCAGTATGGCCGTGGCCAATACCAAGAACCTGTGGGAGACTGGAGAGGTGCAGACTCAGTCTGCTGCGAAGACTCCCCCCTGTAAGGTAGGGGCTCCCCCGGCGGGGCCGGTCCGGGAAGGCCAAGCTGGAGAGGTCAGCGGCCAAGGAGGTCCCTTTGGACAGAGGGCCCGGGGAGGCCCTGCTGGGGGCAGCGCCGTCAGGGGACAAGGGCAGGGGCCTTCTGTCCTGCCCTGCTTCTTCTGGGCCTCACTGGAAGGCAAGAGGGGGTCTAGGCAAAGCCGGGCAGAGGAGAGGGGCCTAGGACCTAGAGCCTCCAGCGCCACAGCCAGACTCTCTACCTCTCCTTCCTGAAGGATATCGTGGCTGGAGATATGAGCAAGAAAAGCCTTTGGGAGCAGAGAGGAGGCTGTAAGGCCTCCTCCACGGTCAAGGTAGAGCTCCACATTCCGGCACAGGCTGGGGGCAGGCAAAGAGGGGCTGCCCACATCGGGGGGATTGCCCTCACCAGCCCGACTCCACCTCTTCCCCAACAGAGCACTCCGTCCGGGAAGAGGTACAAGTTTGTGGCCACCGGACATGGAAAGTACGAGAAAGTGTCTGTGGATGAGGGTCCGGCGCCCTAGGCTGCGGAGGCCACCTGTGTGGGTGAGTCGGGTGAGGAGCAGAGCACGGCACATCGCCTGCATGTTCACATGGCTCCATCATTGTTCACAGTTGCCTTCTGCAAATGTGTCCTGGGGCCTGTGCGAGGCGGGGCCCTGGGGGCTGAAGGCCACGGCCCACACCCAGAGGGGCCTTCCTGGGCCGGGGCACACCGGAGCCCCTGGTCTCCAACCAGCCCAGAGTCCTGCCTCTTCTCCCAGGGCCAGGCCACTCAGCCGCCACGCCCTGGGGGACTCCCAGCATGCCTAGCGGGGCCTGCTGAGGAGGAGAGGCCACTGCGGGGCTGGCCTTGGAGGCGGCGGAGGACTCCCCGCGGAGTGCAGGCCGAGGGTCTGTCACAGGCCAGAGCCTAGGCCTGACCCTCCATCCTCACTGAGGCTACCGGAAAGTTTTACTGCTGGTGAAGACAGAGAGAATGATGCCGCATGGTTAGATGTGTATTTTTTTTAATTTTTTATTGTAAAGATACTATACAGAGGGTTACAGTTACATGAGCAAGGTAATGAGTACACTTCTTATTGAGCATTGTCACCCCCTCCATTGTTAGATGTGTATTTATTAGTGGCCTGCCCTCCAGGCTCCCTCTCGACAGCTATCCTGTCTCGGGCGGGGCAGTGGGCCTGCCCCTGAATCCTCCCCGCGGTGAGCCCTGTTGTGTTCCACTCCTGGCCCCTCTGAGGTCCTCTCCTAAGAACCGAGTGGACGGCAGGGCCCCTTCAAGGCCTTGCCCAGCTGCCGGCTGCCCCTCAACCCACCTTGGCTTGCTCTTCTGGTAGCTGGCCCCGACCTTCCCTCCCCCGTCTCTCTGTCCCCTCCTCGAGTCCTATTGCCGCAGCCCAGGAAGGGGGGAGAGGAGGCAGCCGACCAGGCCGCACCAGCCCTCTCCCTGCCCGGTCTCCTCCTACCCCGCCCTGGGCGCTCCCGAGTCTCCTTCTCCCTGCACCCTGACCCAGGGGTCTGGCTCCCATCCATCCTCAGACCCAGCCATCCCCCAGCTTACTCTAGTGGGATGAATCCGTCCCTTAGCCTTTGACAGCGAAGGGAGAGGGCCAGGCTGGCCACTCGAAGCCTGGCTGACCTGGCTGGGTGGGTGGGTGACACACTCACGTCCTTCTGCCCTCCCCAAGCCCCTGTGCTCCTCAACAAGGACTGATCCTGCCCTTCCTCACTGGCCCTCCTGCAGCCCCTCCATCCCCTGCCCCGTCCACCTCTCTGACTGGTCCTTTTGGGTCCCGCTACCTGACCTGCCCCCAACCGGCAGGCTGTACCCAGCACCTGCTGCCCCGATCCCATGCCCACCTGCTCCCATGATGCCCACCGCCCTCTGGTGATGGCCACACCCCCTTCTTCCCACCCACAACCCGTGGCCCCAGGGGAGCACCCTGGTCCCTTCACTGCAGCCGCCAGCCGGCCGCAGTCCGGTTGAAGTTCTTGGGTTGGGGGCTCAGCTCTAGGACGTGGTGGAGTTTGGGAGGAGGCCGCGCAGCCTCCTGCAGCTTCCGGGCGTTGAAGCGAGGCCGGTACAGGACGGGCAGGCGGCTGAGGCTGGCCACGGGCCGGTCCCCGGCCCCGGGCCCCGCTGTGCAGCTTCGCGATTCAGCCACTGACATTTGGTATAGCACCGCGTCCCACATCCTGGAGGCCCGGGAGGCGGGCGGCCGAGGCCCGGCCGGGGCCCTGGGCTCTGGCTGTGAGGGCTCCAGGCTCTGCTCAGGCTCTGGGAATGGAGGCTGCTCGGCTTCCTCCATCAACTGCCTCTTGAGACGTGTCCAGCCGCTGAGCCGGGGCTTGGGAGCAACTTTGGGGACCGGGCATGGGTGGGGGCCGGAGGGCGGGGCCAGGAGCGAGGCCAGGGGACTGGACACTTGCTCCGCCTGTGAGGTCAGCTCCTCCAGACTCTCAGTTTTGGGGCTCCTGGCGGCTGGGCTGAGAGGTGGAGGTCCTGGGGAACGGTAGGTGGGGGCGATGGGCACAATCACCCTGGCACCGGCCTCTCTGGGCACTGAGGCCTGGAAGCTGGGCGGCAGCCTAGCCGCCGGGGGCTCCCCTGGCCCGGGGCTGCCCGCCCGTGCCCCGGCTGGCAGCGGGCGGATGTGAGCGACTGGGATGAGAGGCTGGGTGCCCAGAGCACGTGGGGCTGTGTCTCCATCCTGGCCACGGGGCCCCCCATGCAGAGCCCTTCTGGGGGACTCAGGGGGCCCCGCGTGCGGGGATGCGGCCAGCTGGATGTGCACCTGGGTGATGTGAGTGGCGCTTGCCTCTGGGGCAGGGCTGGGGGCTCCGGGCCTCGGCGGGGCCTTGAGGTGAGCAGACAGAGCCCTCTGTTGGGTCCGGCTGACGGCGAAGGAGGACCTCTGCGGGGGTGAGGAGACCTGCGGGATGATGGGCGTGTGCGGGGGGCGGGTCTGTGGGGCCACCGCGCCAGGGGCCTCCACGGGACATGGAGCCTCCGGGGCCTGTGCGGTGGTGGTCTCCACCTCGTGGCTGGCCTCACTCACGGGGGACAAGGAGGCCCGGAAGGCCCCTGGGGAGGCAGGCGCGGCCCCGGCCATCTTCTTCCGGGCAGCTTTCCTCAGGAGCTTCTGCAGCCGCAGGTTGTCTTTTCCCGGCTTGGGCGGCAGGGGCGGTGGGGGGCCCAGGGGTCTTCCAGGGCCTGGGCCGCCTTCCCCCAGGGGCCCTGCGGCGCCCAAGGTGAGCATCCTGGTGCTGGAGGAAGGGGGCAGACAGGGCAGTCAGGCTGGTCGCTGCTTCTCCCTCCCTGCATGGGCGAGGGGCCTGTGGTCATCTAAGCCTGAGGGGGGGCAGGGGGATCCCTGGCCCTAGAACCTTCCATGTGCCTTCTGACCATTGTCCTGAGTGAATTTGTCCTGAGTGAATCTGAGGCCACTTGGGCAGGTGTCTTCAGGGTCTTTGTCCTCCCTGCTGGCCCAGCTCGAAGCTGGGCCGCCCGTGTGCACAGGCCCGGGCAGGCCGCAGCACCGCACGGAATGGGGGCAGGAGACCCACTGGCGAGCGCCAAGCGAGATGCTTGTGCCTGGCTGGCTGCCGGCGGCCGCGGCCGCTGTGGGCAGGAAGAAGGGGCTGCCTCCAGACTCGTGAGGGGTGCTGTGCCGCCGGCAACCCAACCACAGGCGCGTCCGTCATTGGCCAGCCAGTGGTGAGATGCCGGCCAAGAGGATCAGGAAAGCTGAGGCGCATGGGCAGAGGTAGACCAGCCGTGAGATGGGAGCAGTTTCCGCTGAGCTGTGCTAAATCGGATATGCCCCAGACCTCCAGGCCCAGGTGGTCCTGGAGAAGCAATCTGCCTTGGTTTCTGGGCAGCGGGCCTCGCTGGCCCTGCCCAGGCCTCCTCCTTGGCTTCTGGGCGCCCCATGTTTGCAAGGACATTGACAAATAGCATCTGGGCGGAGCCAGGGGCCGCCTGGTTTGGGAATGGAGGAGGCTTAGTGCTGTGTGATCGGGCTGGCTCTCCCCAGGATGGGTCCGGGAGGCATCTGCTGGGGCTGCGTCCCCATGGCTGGTGGTTTCTGGGGCCTGGGCCCAGCCCTGGGGACAGGCAGGGTGGTGGGCAGTATTCCCTCCCCTGTGAGCTGGCCATGAGCAAGGCCAAGGCCCAGGGTCTAGGGCTACACCCTGGGAGGGGGCCTCAGCAGGAGGCTGTAACAGAGATGGTCTCTGGGCTGTAGGAAGGGATGTGAGCAGGGTGACGGCCAGGTGGGGGGGGGAACAGAAGGTCAAAGCCGGACAGAAGACCCCCCCCCACCCCCACTAATCTTCCCCTCGCCTGTGGCTATGCCCGTGCAGGTGCCAGCGGCAGCTCCCTCCACACCCAGGAGAGACATGGCCTGCCGGGCTCCTGCGACAGCTCCGCTCGCTGCCACCTCCTCTGGCTGCTGTACCTTCCTGCCTCTACCCCACCCCCCCCCATTCTCTTGCCCCTGCCCGCCCCCACTCTGCCTCTCACATCAGGGAGAAGGATGAAAACCTAGGATTGGCCACAAGAACTGCTTCCTAGACGACCCAGGAGCCCCAAGAAAGTCGAGGTCTGCCCTCCCCCACGCTGAGCTGAGGGGCGCTTGAACTCGTGACCGATGCTCAGAACTCTGTCTCTCCCCGACCCCACTTTCAGATGCCCCCTATCCCCCCACACACATTTTGTGTAATAAAGCTCCTGGAATGTTCCTCACCAGCTCGCCTGTGTTCTCTCTTGCGGCACAGTTATGGATTTAGGCCATCTGTTCTGTGCCCAAGCTCCAAGTGTGTAGGAGCCTACATTGGGGTACCCATAGCCATAGTGTGTGGGGACCACATTTCCTATCCAGCATGTTTGTGATTCCTTTTCTTCTGTCCAATACAAGCTTCACAGTGTGCTCCGGTCTGTGCTCCACTGTGGCTAGTAAGGGTGACAGCCATTGTGACACCCAGGTGCTCAGGGAAGGCTTGTGGATGGATATCTGGATGGACAGATCAGTAAATGTTTGGCTGGCTGAGCAGATGGGTGAGTGGACAGAGGGATGAATGGATAGACAGATGGACAAGTGGATAAATGAATGGGAGAATAAGTGGATGGATAGACAGATGGATAAATGGATGGAAGTGTGGATGGACGGACGATGGATAGATGAGTGGATGGTGGGTGGGTGGGTGAACAGCTGGAGAAGCAGATAGATGGGCGAGTGAAGATGGTAGAGAGGAGGGAGGAGGAGAGGAGTGAAGGGCTGGATGTCGGAGCTGGCACGTGGATGGGGGGGGGCTGACCGGGACTCAGGTGAGCACAGTCTCCCCCAGTGCCTCTTCTCTTGCTGGACTAGCACTCATGTCCCGCCCCAGCCCCGTGCTCTGCCATCTGAAGCCCTTTGGCTCTGTCCAGGCTTGACCTTATCCACTGAGCCGTTTCCACTGTCTACATCCTGATCTACCCGCCTTGCCAACATGGTCAGCTCAAGAAGGCTAAGGCTCCACAGAACCCGGGTGCCGAGGCTGGAGGGTCAGCTGGCTCCATGCTCCTGACCCCCGGCCGCCCCACTGAGTGTGTGGGCCATGCTGCCTCCTCCTGGGCAGGATGCCACGTGAGGGTGGGGAGCAGGCTGAAGCCCCCCAGGGGACGTGGCAAGGCAAGGAGTGGACAGGGGCAGGGCCCGGAGCAGGTGTACCTCACTGGAGGGGGCAAGTGCCCCCCTGGCCTGTCCCGAGGCATGAGCTCCTAGGGTCTGCCATTCGCCTGCAGCGCCACAGACAACCTCACGCCACAGTGGTGCTGGCCACGCTGCCCACACCTGGAGGGGAGGCAGGCTCTAGGGGCCCCTGTCCAGGCAGCACCTGCCTGGGACTCCGGGGAGCGGGTCGCCCTGCCCGACTGCCTGAAGGGCCTCAGCTGACGCGGCTCCTCCCCCAGCCCACCCCTGTGGCCCTGCACCCAGGAGAGGCCATGGGAACCCACAGAGCCAACCTGGGATCTGTAAAACCAGGAGGCCCAGGGTGGCCGAGGCCGCTGTGACCGTGGCTCTGTCTCAAGTGCCACGTCAGCTGCTCCTCTCTCTGGAGAGGTCAGCCTAGGGCATGGGGTGAGGCTCAGGGTCCGCAGGCTCCTCCACAGCCAGCTGTGGGTGCTGGGCGAGGGGACAACCTGGTCATCCTGCCGGGTACCCACACGGCTGCCGGAGCCAAGATGGCCAGCTCCTCGTGCCCGCCGATTCTCCCACAGCTCAGCGCCCACTGCCTCGGAGGTGGACCCTCCCCACACACGGTGCGCTGGGTCCCTGGCCTCTTCTCTGGTGGAAACCAGTCTCCCATCCAACTGGCCTGGGCCACCACTAGTCCCTGACCTCTACCAGGGTCTCCACACAACCCCTCCCCGCCTTGTACGCGCACACATGCACACACACACGCGTGCGCACACACACTCACTCACTCCCTAAGGAAGGCTCCACCCCAGCTCCGCTCCCCACACCCAGCCTCAGCCGGGCCAGGTGGGACCTGGGGTGGGTTACCTGCTGCAGGTTCTTGGTGGCTGGCAGCAGCTGTGCAATGGTGCCCACGCTACGCTGTCCTGCTGCACCTCGGGCCTGGAGCTCTGAGGAGGAGGTCCCTCTTGTCCCTCTGACCTCACGGGAGGGCATCTGCCAAAGGCTGAGGCTCCAACGTGGGCAGCCACCCTCCCCTGCTGGCCAGGCAGGGCCACTGCAGAGCCCCATCCCGCCCGCCTGCCCAAGACCTGTGATAGAGAGAGCAGGGTGTGCCGGCCTCCAGGACCAGTGCCGCGGAGCCCGAGGGCAGAGGGCAGAGGTGGGCGGGTGCCAGCCAGGGGTGTTCACAGACGTGGCTCCACAGCAACCTCTACAGCCAGATTGCTGGCCAGCGTCAGGGAGGCGTCCCGGCCGGGTGGGGCCTGCCCAGTGCTCGCCATCTGAAGTCACGGGCAGGGGGAGTAGGAGGGGCTGGCTCGGACCCGGAGGCCCAGGGTGGCCCAGGCGTTCCGACACCCAGGGGTCTCCCAGAGCTGGGGACTCAGGAGGACACGGGCAGGGGTGGGGCTCTTCCCTGACAGTCGGCAGACTGGAGAAGGCCTCCCCCCCTTTGCCCTCTAACCAGGGGCCTGGCCCTGGTCCCGGTAGCCCCATCTCCAACAGGTAGGGTTTGGTGAGCACCCATCACAGCCTTCCAGATAGCCGGAGAGCCAGCTGCGGCACACAGCACACTAGAACTCTCAAGAGCAGGACCCCTGTGTGTGTCCCAGGTGTGCCCTGTCCTGGGAACTGGCTTGCGCCTGACACAAATTTCTTCCTTGACCTGGGTGGCTCCACTAGTCATGCCCAGACTATAGGAACTGGGGAAGTGGAATCAGGCATCAGGCTGCTCACTCTCCACCGGTGCCTCAGTTTCCCTGACGGCAGGGCTATCTGGGTGTGTGGGCTCAGTAGCACACACGGGGACTACCAGAAACCTAGGAGGATCTGCTGGTTGGAGAGTGCCCCCTGGAGTCCTGGGGAAAGACAGACCGGGCTCTGAGGCCAGGCTCCATGGCACACAGTCCAACCTGCTCAGGGCTGAGCACCTTCTGGAGAAAGGGGAGACCTCAGGGGGCCTGAACCCCTTCACAGACCAACGGCCGTGGCATGGCCCCAGCCTTGGAAGCCCCCTCATCGCTAGCCGCTGTGGGCAGTACTCTGAGCCTGCGCCACTGCAGGGCTCGGGCCATGGTTTCTTCTGCCCTTGGGGCCTGGGTGTGCCGGAGGGGGGGGTCCACATGGAAAATCAGGACTGGCCTCCAACGGGCTTGGGATGTCTTGGGACCAAGGACTCCAAAGCCTCCATTCTCTGGGCATCTTGGGCTCCTCTGATGGAGAAAGGGGAGTTGTCCTGGGGTAAGGTGCAGGTGAAGGAGAGAGGAGCTGTCCTGGGCACCAGGTCTGCTTCCCAAAGACCACTCGGATCTGGGCACTGTAGACCCGGAGGCTCTGGCTTTGTGGACCACCCCAGCCTGGCCAAGGGCGGCGAGCCGCCCCATCCTGCAGCCACTGAATCTCCTCCTGCTGCCATCCTTGGCCCATCAAGAATGCCCCCACTGCTGATGGTAAAAATAGCAGCTGACACCAGGCAGGGACCTCGCCTCCTTCTCCAGGCACGTCTCCTCCAACTCGCCTCCTTCGGCCTCTTCCTCCGGCCATTCCTATACTTGGTCAGGGGCCTGCACGGACACACCCTCCCCCCTGCCCAGCCACTGGCCAATGGGCTTCAGGGGAAGATCAAATGTCCTTATAACACAAGGCTGTGTGGGGTGAGCATCACCAGCAGCCGGTCCTGACCACAGGAGCTCAGACCTTCTCAGGCTCTACTGCAGGTGGGTACGGGGCACAAGCAGCCTGCCCAGGACCCCTGGCCACCTCAGGGCCGGGCTGCCAGCATCTGAGGGGCACTCCGGGCCCTGGGGCTGAGGGTCGAGGCCGCATGCTGCCTAGGTCTTCGACTGAGAACATGGTGGCAGGAGCCGGGAGGCTGCCTGGGGCCCAGGTCGGGGATTCTGGCACAGAGTTCTGATGCTTGCTGCGCCTCCAGGTGAAGCAGGAGGCTGGCTCCTGACCCAGCACAGGGCATGGGCCCTGGGCACGTGGCGGGGGTCCTGGGAGCCGCGGGAATGAGCTGGAGAGAGGAGAGGAATAAGACCCAGTCCATGCGTGGAGGGCTGCCTGCTCACTGTGGCTGTGGGGCCTCAGCGGCGCGGCGGGGTGCCCGGTGAGCGGGAGCAGGGTACAGCAGCCTGGGCTCTGGGTCTAAGCTCCCTCGACCATTTTGTAGGGGTGATGGCTATGGTGGAGATGCTTTGTGGGGAGAGGTGCCTGGGCCCCAGGTGGCCTGGGCACTCCCTGGTGTCCAGGTCGGGTGGTGGACGGGGCATGTGAGGGAGGACGCAAGCCGGGGAGGAGGGCCCAGCCCTGTCCTGCCTCACTGGAGCCCCCTGAAGCCCCACCCTCTCACTCAGGGTCCCCCTGAGGCCCCCAGACAGGTCTCTCATCTCTCGGGGCCCCCCCACGCTTGCCGAAGCTCTAGGGAATCCTGGGCGGAGACAGAGCCAGGCAGAGGGCAGCAGGTGGAGGGCAGCAGGCTCGGGGCAGCAGGTGGGGGGCAGCAGGCTCGGGGCAGCAGGTGGGGGGCAGCAGGTGGGGGGCAGCAGGCGGGGGGCAGCAGGCGGAGGGCAGCAGGCTTGGGGCAGGCGTGCGTCGAGTCGGTGGCAGAACCTCCTGCACCTCCCTGCACTCCTGGCTAAAACCCCCAAGGAGCTTGACCTCACAGGCTATTTCCATACACGGCCTCGGAGGGCACCCCCCGCCCCCGCCCAGACAACTGCTTTCCTTCTCTGAGGGTGGAATGTCCTCCCAGCCCCTGGCACCTGCCTGCACCCTCCCCAGCTGACAGGGGGTCGGGGGAGGTACAGGAGAGAGCTCCAGACAGGGGAGGGCAGGGCAGCCCCGCCCAGCCTCCTGCTGGCTCCGCACTGGGCAGGGGCCTCAGTTTCCCCATGTGGATTGGGGGGGATCTTGCCTCACCTCAGAAGGAGATCTTGCTGGCTTCATCCAGGAGCCAGGGACGGGGTAGGAGGGTAGAGTGACCCCCTGAGCTGATCCCCTCCCCCTTGCCATCTTGGGTTTCTGGGCAGAGGTGTCTTGCTCATTTTAAGGTCTATTTCTGGACACCTCAGCTGCCACTGGCTCCTTATAAATACCCACCCCCACCCTGGGCACAGGCCACAGGCCCCCTCCCGTGGTGGCTGACAGGTGTGAGGCCTGCCTGGCCAGAGGTGCTCCAGGCAGAGGGCCCGACTCCCCCCGCACGGCCCTCCCTCCCCAAGGAGAGCAGCCCTAGGGGAAGGCAAGTGTCCGAGGTTTGGACCCTCCCCTGGAGGGCATCACTCTGGATGAAGAAGGGGCGGACGGGGCCCAGGCAGGGCCAGCAGGGCGCTGGGCAACCCTGGCTGGTCGGCTGATGATGAGCTTGTAGGCTCCACTGCCAATCTGGGAGGGGCAGCCCACAGAGGGCTAACGGACCCCACAGCCTCGTGACACCACGCAGGGGTGCACCCAGGCTAAAAGGGGGTCTATAGGCACCATGCAGGGGTGCGCCGGGCTGGAAGGGGGTCTACAGGTACCAGGCAGGGGTGCGCCGGGCTGGAAGGGGGTCTCAGGTATGAGCTGGGTAGTCTTGTATGGAGATTAAAGTTGTTCTGGGAAAATGAACGCCATCACAGGGCTTCGGAAGGCCCCCACCTTAGCGTGGATTACAGTTCCCTTTTAGCCGGTGGACCACAGCAGGACACCTGCAGCCAGCCTTGGGCACAGGGTTCTCCAGTAGACGTCAATGGCTTCCCAAGCACCCAGGGGATGTGGGCACATGGTGGCATCTTCTTCTCAATTCACCCAGCACCTGCCCAGGCCCCAGCCAGGATCTCCGAGCCCGCTGGGGAAGGAGGCAGGGCAGTGTGGGCGGTCTGACATGAGGAGGCCCTCACAGGGTCTCATGACACACAAGGGGCTGCGGGGTGCCCTGCCAGGGCACCGAACTCCCAAAGGAGCCACAGTGGCAGACTGATTAGAGCAGGACTGAGAGGCCAGGGAAGGAAGCCCCCTGCCCCGCGGGGGGGAGCTGGGCCTGGGGGTCTTGGGCCAGCAAGAGGCAGGGTTCAGCTCAAACCCGCAGGGGACTTCTAGGGTGCATTCTGGTGACCCTCTCAGGAGGCCATGTGCCGGAGTGGGTGGACGCCATGGGAGCCAGACACCCCTCCTAGCTCTGGGGCTCTGAGAGCCAGAGGCAACCAGGGCAGAAGATGGTCTGAGTCCAGGAGGCAGGGAGCTTGGCCTTCCACCTCCAAGGTGGCCGCTGCCCTCTCCCAGCCCGCAGGCTCCCGCACAGCTGAGCTATCCAGCTCCTAACTACCCCCCTCCCCACCCCTCCACAGAACACCACTGCCACCATGTCTGACGAGGAAGTGTGAGTAGAACCACCGCCTGCAGAGTCCTCCCGGCGACGGGCAGCTCCGGCTGACCGGGGTGGCCGGGCTGGGGGCCGGCTCGCAGCACCAAAGCCACTTTTCTCTCCCTCTCTCTCTCTCTCCCTCCCTTTCTCTCAACGACAGTGAACAGGGTGAAGGTGAGTGCCATTGCTATGTTCTGTCTTTCCTTCTGCCTCTGGGAGGGTCCGTGGTTGTAGTGGACGGAGAGCCCCCAGGAAGCCCTGACCCAGAGGTCCCAGACCAGCTAGTCAGTGGGTGCGCTTTGGAGCCACCCACCCCTCTCCAAATGACCTTGTGGCCTAATATCCCCCGTGCCAGCCTGTGCTGTGGTGTGGGTAGTGTGGCTCCCAGGACCCCATGGGCCTCTGGCATCTGTCACCCCCACAGCCACAAGAGGATAATGGAATCAGGGGACACCCAAGGGGTTGAGTGGTCTCCTCCTCCAGGCCAGGCAGCCTCCTCTGAGCCGAGGCCCCCGGCCTCCGTCCCTGGCCAGCAAAGGTGCTGGGCTGTCCAGGGATGGGGCGTCTCGGCCCTCACCCTCCGTGCTGTCTAACAAGGCTCCTGTCTTCTGTTCTATCCCAATGCAGAGCAGTACGAAGAGGAAGGTAACTGGCGGCCCTGGTGGCCCCTAGCCTCCCCCCCACAGGTCCCCCTCTGCTTGGCAAAGGCCTGTTCTGAGGGTCCTCCCTGAGGTGTCCATTAACTGCTCCCCTTCCTCGTCGTTAATTCAGCATTAACCGTCACCATTCCTCATTAACTTAGCTCATGATTAATAAAGTAACCATTCGATTAATGATCAATGACTTGATCATTAATTGAATCTCATTAACTTCCCATCCCATCCGCGGGTTAGAGGATCCTCATTAATCCTTCATGAATGCCTGGTGGTCACTGTGAGCGTGCCGTGTGCCGTTGGTGGGGCGGGCATTAAACACCTTACTCATTAATACCAAGGGCCTTGGTCTACACACGTTCCTCTCATCTCTGCCTCTCAGGGCCCCTCAGATTCTCTCCATCCCTGCCTCTTGGTGTTCCTCATTGTCCCTGTCTCTCTGTCTCTGTCTGTCTCTCTCCATTTCTCTGCCTCCTTTTCCATGTGTCTGTCTCTCCATCCAACTGTCTTTTCTGTCTCTGTCTCTGTCTCTGTCTTTTCCTCTGTCTCCCTCCCTCTCTCTCTGTTTCTACCTCTCTGTCTTCCTTCCCCCAGTCTCTCTGTTCCTGTCCCTCTGTGCCTGGGTCTCTGACTCTCAATCACTCTGTGCTCCACCACTCCGCTCTCTATTTGGGCTCGGAGCACGGCATTTCCCAGACCTGCAGCGCGGCTCGCTCCTGGCGCGAGTTCCGACCCACCGGGGCTGTGGGTCCTGTGAAGGAAATGTCTGGAAACACTTGCTGCCCTCAGGACGGGGGGCAGAGCCCTTCTTTTCTGTGGCTTCTGAGAGAGAAGCGTGCACTCCCAAAGAATGGCCAGGAAGGTCTGGTTTCCTCGAAGCCCTACCCTGGGGCCTCGGTGGCACAGGGTCCTGTCACCACACACGGGCTTTGCTCCAGGGCCTCACTTCTGTCCCTCACAGAGCAGGCCACAGCGACGCCTCCTTCCTACCCCCCCCCACACACACACCATGCACCATGTGGTGCTGGGCGGCCGGCTGTCTTGGGCATTCCTTGCACGTGATGCCTTCGGGAACACGGGACCGGCCACTCTCCCTGCCAGGCCCGGGCGGCCCTGCCTGTCCCCAGGGGCCAGCCTTGTGTCCACCACTGCGCTCTCCTCTCTAACGGAGGTCCTTGTTCTTTCTCTCTTTCTGTCCCGCCTGCCTCCTCTGCTGCCGGCTTGTCCTACCCCCAGAAGAAGCCCAGGAGGAAGGTAAGCGGGTGCAGGACCCGAGCCCCCACCCCTCCCAGCCTTCCTGCCCGCCCTGGGCCTGGCTCCCCTTGGCGACCCCTTCCTGGGGTCATGGCCCCCGGCCTCTGCCTCTAAGGATTCGCGTGTGCTCCTGTCTAACCCTGTCCTCTCTCCTTCCCGCCCCGCACTCTCCGGCACTCTTGGGCCGCAGAAGTCCAGGAGGAAGGTACGCACACACTGGACTTCTTGTCCCCATGTGGGGCCCGGGTCTGGCTGGGGCCGGGGGGGTGGGGAGGGGAGGGGTCACCGGGGCGCCAGCCAGCGGGGGGCCTCACATGTGGCCCCACGTAACCCACTAACCCAGCCCCATGCTTGACCAGGAAGGTCCTGGCACCCAGGAATCCCATGGGCAGCACAGCCAAGGACCCCCACCCCAAGTCCCTGAGTTCTGGAGCCTGGCATGGGCTAAGACCCCACCGTGCAGGCTGACCTCCTGGTTAGGCCAGGACCCCGGGCTGGGTGTCGGGATGGCTCGGGACACAGGGGAGAGGCAGCGGGAGGCAGAGGCCTGCGGCCTGGGGCCAGGAGAGGTCCCAGCCCTCCGGTCAGCGCCCACCACTGACCCAGCAGCATCCCCCATCCCGTCCTCAGCAGGGGTCTGCTCCACTCCCCAGAGGCCCCAGGCCAAAGGGACACAAAGGAGAGTGTTCTCCAGTCCTTGGGATGGCAGGAAATGGGATGTCTCCCTGGGCTTCAACCTTCTTTGGGGGCCTCTGGTGCCGCCTGACCAGGCTGTACCCCTAGACAGGGGCCTCCCAGTCCCAGCCTCGGTTTCCCCCTCTGTGAGGCAGCAGGGGTGTGGGGGTGGGGCGTGGGCTCAGGTCTCAGAGCCACTCCTACTCCCAGGTCTGAGAGGCCGTGGGATCTGGGGCACAAGGCGGGGTGGGGGAGGCGACCACACGCCCAGCTAACTCCCACCCTGTCTTGCTGGCTTCCCGCACGTGCCCCACCCCTCGGCCTCGAGTGGCAAAGGGCCGTGTCCTTTCTCCTCTGACCTCTGACCTCTGACCCGCGGCTTTGCCTCTTGTTCCATGGCCCTCCTTAGCCCCTGAGACTCATGAACCAGGTATGTGACACGGCTTTGGAGCCACGTGGCACGGAGGGCCGTGTGTGGTGGGGTGCAGGAGCAGGGCCGAGAAGGAACAAGAGGGGCCATGTAACCCACTCACACTTGGTTCTGCTGTGCTCCCGCTGCCGCCCCTCCCCTCCTCCCCCACCCCACCTGCCTCCACTCACCCGGTCTCTCTCCTCCCTCCCTCTCCCCAACCGGCTGCTGCTCACAGAGGAAGTCCAGGAAGGTAGGCCACCCACCCCCCACCCACCCCCACTCTAGGCCCCCTCACTCTCTTCCTCCTGGCACACTCACAACCTAGTCCTGGCCCCTGGGCTGGCCGCACTGGCCTCGTTTGCCCAGGTGGAACCGAGTAGACTGGGGCAGGTTTCAGTGCCCCAGGAGGCAGGGGAAGGTGGAAGGTGTGCAGAGCAGGCCTAGGGAAGACCAAGCCCTCTGGGTCCACCGGGGCAGGGTGGAGGGGAGCAGGCAGAGGAGGAGGGGCGGGCGGGGCTGGGGGTGGCCTCCACCCTGCCCCCTGCCACAGAGGACAAACCGGGGGAAGGAGGGGCAAGGCTGAAGGGAGGTGGAGGAGCAAGTGGGGTGAAGCGGAAAAGGAAAGTCTGGCTGAGGCCCGAGGTGGGGATGCTGGGGACCCGGAACAGCCGGGGGCCATGCGTGCAAAAGAGCAATCAGTCAGCTCCCAGCATCCCACCCATGGCCTGCACCCAAGCCAGGCACACCCAGCAGGCTCCCAGGGAACCGGGGGCCTACCTGCCCCACAGCGGGGCTGGGAGCCGCAGATCCCAGGCCGAGGCCCAAGCGGGGTGGAGGGAAGCGCCTCAGCCCCCCATTCACACACTTCTACGGAACTGCAGGGCCTGGGCCCCTCCAGGGTGCCCTCCAGGGTCCCCGGGTCCCCCAGGAGAGGGGCTGGGTCGCACTGTCAGCTCACACAAGATGGTGGTGGCCGGAAGCCCACCTATGGGGGCCTTAGGGCACCTGGGGCCAGCACTGAGGTCAGCAGATGGACAGATGGACAGACAGGAGAGCGGGGTTGCCCGGAAGCTTTGCTGCTTAGCCATGCGGCTGCCCCCTGCTGCGCTCAGCTTCTTCCTCAGGACCCCGCGGCCAGGTTCCATCCCACCAGACCTGGACAGGGGGGCCTTGCCGTCCCTCAGCACCCCCCCCAGCCCTTCACGGGACTCGACTCCCAGCACCGCCACAGCTCCATACACGCTCTAGGACTTAGAGGAGGCTGGCATCAGGCTTGCCTTCAGAGCTGCATCGCCCAGCCATGGGGCTCTAGTTCCTAGACAACAGCGTGTTCCAGAAGCCCGGGAATAGAGATCCCAGATAGACCCTAGCCAAGTGCAGGTATCAGGAGAACTGGCAGGCTGGACCTTCACCGACGAGCTCAGACGAGGCCTGCTCATCACTAACCATGTGCAGAAGAAGAGGCTGGCAGTCCGGATGTCCCCAACCAAGGCTCCCTAGGCCGGGCAGGCAGGGCCAAAGGCGTCTCCCGGGGCTGACCCTGAGCCCAGAGCGGGAATGAAGGCTGGTGTGGGGCCTGGCCGTGGTCAAACCCCTCCCTGCTGGAAGGTCCCAAGGCTGGAGGCCACTGCTAGAGCCCACGTTGACACTGTGAGCTCCAGCGGGACTCTTTGGGCAGAGTTGGTGTTAGAAAGCAAATACGCATCAGGATCCACACAGGAGCAGAGCACAGAGAATGCGCCATCCCTGTGGCTTCGGTGATGGTCTGGGGCTCAGGGCTCAGGAGGCAGGGCTGCGGGGTGTGCTCGGGGCCCAGGGGCTATGCCAGCCAGCTCCAGCCCCACAGTGTGACAGTCAAGGCCAGGACTATGTGCACCCCCAAAGAGCAGCACTGTACGTGTAGCCGGAGGGCCTGACCGGGGTCCAGGCCTCTGGGTGGGCAGAGGTGCTGCCCGGCCGCCATCGCCCCCCCCCCCGAGGGCTCTGTGCCTGCTGCTGCTCCGCGTGGCCGATGCTCCGGGCAGCCGCTCGCTTCTCTCTTGCATGTGTGCTTGTGCCTCCGCCATGAAGAAGCTGCTGAGGACGAGAGGGAGGAGGACGAGGAAGGTAAGGTCCTCCCGCTGCTCCCCGCTGCCCGCTGCAACCCTTGCAGGACACTGGCTCTGGCGGGCTCTGCCCACGGGAGACAGAGAAGACCCACCCACCGGTGTCTGTGTCACTATCTCCCTGTCCTCCCCCCTGTGCCTGTCCATCTGTCCATCTGTCCTCTTCTCCTCCTTGGCCAGGGGCCTCGAGGCCCAGGCCCCACCGCTCTGCATGGCACCGGCCATGGAGCCTGAGCTTCTGCCCACACAAAGGTGGTCACTCAGTGGGGAGGACCCCAGAACAGCAGCCCCCAGCCCCCCAGCCAACACCTTCCTCCAGCTCTCCACTGCCCCCTCCTCATCTCCTGCCCTCTACTTTCCCTGGGGCCCCCAGGGCACACACTTCTTGCGGGGATTTCTCCTTTCTTCCCTTCCTCCCCATGCTCTGGGCCTTTCTGGGACCCCTCGGACCTTGCTCAGGCCTAGACCTGGGGGCTAAGACCTCCTTCCTTCTGGAGGGGTGGGATGTGGGGGGTGGACTCAGCTGGAGAGGTGACTGGCCCTGCAGGTCAGCCCGAAGGGCCCTGTCTTACCTGTTGTCTCTTCCTTCCTTTCCCCATGCTGGCCCTGTGGTGACCAGAGGAGAAGCCCAGGCCCAAGTGAGTACAGAGTCCCAGATGGGCTGAGTGGACTCGGGCGGTCAGGTACAGCGTCCAGGATGGGCTGGGTGGACACGGGCAGCCAGTGTACAGGCTTCGATCTTATTCTGGGGGAAAAGCCCAAGTGCACAGGACACTAGGGACCAGGGTTGCTTTGGAATGCACAGGACAGTGGGGAGAGAGCCTGTGTTGGACATCCTATGTGCGGAAGGAAAAGACTGTTGGACCAAGGTGCAGAAGCGGCTGGGGAGGCTGGGGGGTTGAGGCTGCCCAGGGCACCGGCAGCCCCAGCTCCCTTTGCCTCTTTAGACCACACCAGCCCAGCTGTGGCGGTGTATGTTGGGGGGGGACTCACTCAGAGCCCCAGGTATGAAATGTAGGGTAGAAAATGAGAAGTGGGAATGTCTTACTCCAAACCCATGTTGGATGGGCTGTGTCCAAATCAGCCTGTGCCTGGGGGTGCTAGGCCCTCCTGGGTAGCCCCTAGTTTTTAAGGGGCAAACCCTCAATTCACCCACTTGTGAGTCGTTCAGAACTCTCATTTTATGGTTATTTAAAAATTTTGTTATTATACACACGACAGAGGGCTGCAGTTCCCTAAGTCAGGTAGAGTGCATTTCTTTCTGGACAATGTCACCACTTCCCTCGCTCACTCTGTTTTTCCCTTCCATCCCCATTTTATTAGCTTTTTTAACCCAACTTTTCTTAGCTGCCTGGCACCGGGGCTTATTCCCACACAGGCCTCTTCCCTGACTGCCCAGTCTCTCACCTGCACCTGGCTCAGACCGTAGGGGGGTTTCGGGGTGCAGGAGTGCACCCCCTTTGCTTGCTCCCACAAAGGAGAGCAAAGATAGGTTAGAGGTATGGCTGGCGTGTCCACATTCTCGTACTTTTATTTTCAGCAATTTAAAATAAAGTAACGCAAGGGTCGTAAGATATTTTCTCATTTTAGGAAAACTGTTTGTGTTTTCATTATGAAAATAAAACACCTCATTAAAGAAAATTTGGAAAATACGTAAAAGTCAAATGAAGAGAGAAAAAAAAAAAGATCCATAATTCTCCCATCCACCCACCACCCACCCGCCCGCCCGCCCGCCCGCCCGCCGCCAGCGTGTGGAAAGGAGCAGAAAGAAATCAAAGTCGTTATTTCTTCCTACTCTTTTTCCACGACAAGGGCTCGGGAAAAAAAGACCTCAACTCTGCTGGTTTTCAAACATGAGACTGTCTATACAGCCTTGAATTTTGCTTTCTTTGAAAAAAAATTAGCACTATTCATAAGTATTTTTCCATGTTTTTACATAGTCTTCTTAAATATTTTGAATGGCCACATAATATTCCGTCAATTGAGCAAACCATACTGTTCCTAACCACTCCTCTATTGCAGGCTTTCCCCCAATATTTTACTATCATAAATAACGGCGGTGAAGCATTTTCCATCTTTGGGGCTATTTCCCTAGGCCCCATTCCCAGAACTGGAATTACTGGGTCAAAGAGTGTGAATGTTCTTAAGACTTTGACATTTATTGCCAAATTGCTTTCCACAAGGGCCTGGCCAAGGAGGCCTCCTATGTGGGCTGTACCCCACACCCTCCACCCAGAGACAGAAACATGCTTTTTCCTCCCCGCCATTGATGGATGGCGAACAGCACCTTGTTTTCCTTTGCATTCCTGGGATGGTACGAGGGCCAGTCATCCCCGTGCTGGTGAACTGCTTGTCTTTCTTCTCTGAGAACTGGCAGCCCATGCCTTTACTCATTTATCTTACGGCCGACATTTCTCGATGTTTTCTTAGTGATTCGTTTGCATAGGGATATAAGTCTTCTCTGTACTTGCTGAATATATATTTTTTTAAGTCTGGGTGGTTTTTTTTTTCCGCCTGTGCTACAGTTTTTGCTTTTTTTTTTTTAACGTACATAAGTTTTTCATTTGTGCGGTGTCATCTGCACGTCTTTTCCTTGGAGGAGGCTCCAGAGCTCGGAGAACAGCCTTCCGCTCCAGGTTTTGATCGATATTCAGCCCCCCTTTCTTCTGTGTCTTGGTTTTGAAAGCCGTTCTTGTCGTAACTCTCTGCTCCATCTGGAACGGATTGTCGGGGGGAGGGGGTGGTACAGCCAGCACACTGGGGGCTTCTTTCCTCTTCACACTGCTCGCTGAGCCCCCTCTTCTCCTTCCTCTGGGCCTCCAGAAAGAAAGATGAAAGAGAGGCCAGAGACACGAGGAAGACCACAGTCAGTCCCGGCTACAGAGCCTCCCGACACCCACGGCCCCCAGAGGGCCTGCGGTGGCATCCTGTCCTCCGAAGGGACCTGGCCATGCTTCGGGGGGTTGAGAAAGAACTTGGGGGTCCCCTCCCAGAGAGGCGGGATCTCAGAACCTTCTCTCAGGGGGTCAGGGCCCTCTTGGAATGTGGGCTATAAATCAGATAAGAACAAAGCCCAGGCAAATGTGCCATTAGGCAAGATGCCCTCTCCTGCCAGGTGCACAAGAATGAGGGCGGACCTGGGGCCAGGTCAGTGCAGGTTCACCCCCACCCCCCAACACACACACACAGATGCCTCAGCTCTACCTGCTCATAATCGACCCTTCTCCTCCTCAGACTGACGGCTCCTAAGATCCCAGAAGGGGAGAAAGTAGACTTCGATGTAAGTTTATGGGACCCAGATCAACACCCATCTCCCGTCCCCACCCCCTAGCCTTGGTGGTCCAGGCAAGGTCTCAGAAGCACATCTCTTCCAGAGTCAGGGCTTCCTGATTCCAGGCCACTCTTCCAGAATTGATTCCTAGATTTGAAGAAACTCTTCCAAAGATAGTACCTTCTTCCCTTCCCATCCACCCATCCCTTCCTCCATCCCTCCATCTATCCATCCATCCTCCCTCCCCCCTCCATCCCTCCATCCATCCATCCATCCCCCTCCCTCCATCCCTCCATCCCTCCATCCACCCATCCATCCATCTATCCATCCATCCATCCATTCATCCACACATCCATCTACCCATCCCCCCTTCCTCTCTCCATCCCTCCCTCCCTCCATCCATCCACCCATCCATCCATCTATCTATCCATCCATCCATCCACACATCCATCTACCCATCCCTCCATCCATCCATCCACATATCTATCCATCCATTATTCCATGCATGCCTGCATCCACCCACCCATTCGTTCATCTATCCAGCCCATCTGTTATCCACATACTCATTCATCCTCTCCACCCATCTGTTTATCCATCCATCCTTCCTTCCATCCTTCCAGTCACTCATCCATCCATCCACCATCCATTATTCCATGCATGTCTGCATCCATCTATCCAGTTACTCATCCATCCATCCAATATTCCATGCATGTCCACATCCATTCACTCACTCACTCACTCATCCATCCATCCATCCCATCTGTTATCCATACATGTACTCACCTAGCCATCTGTCCATCCATCCATCCATTATGCCATGCATGCCTGCATCCACTCATCCAGTCATTCATCTATCCACCCATCTATTATCCACACGTTTACCCGTGCAGTTACTCATATGCATCCATCTACTGTTTATTTGCTCATTCATCAGCTCACTGAGCCACACTTCTACTGGTCACTTCTTATCTAGCTATCCACACAGACATCTCCAATCATCCATCTGTCCATCTCTCCAGCCATTCTCTACCAATAACCCATCCACTTATCTATTCTCTCATCTGTTCACACACCCATCCACCCGTCTCTACGAAACGTCTCACCTCCTGTTCGCTTACCCATCAGCCCATTTGTACAATGAGTTCCTCTCGCCAGCCTCTTCTTGGCTACAATGGATGAGTCATCTCTGAGGATGGCAGAACCAAGTCTGAGCCAGCCTATCCCAGGCATGCCCCCTGGCTTCAAGGTTGGCCTGGGGATGGCCTTGCAAATGGCACAGGCACCATTCCTGCAATGGGGCTTGAGGGTCAGGTCATCATGAAACCAGGAGGTGCTGCAAGTCACGGTCATTATGATGATGACTAGAGGAAAAAGACTGAGGAGTGGAAGGTGCCCCTTGCTACATGGAGGGTCTGGTCTAGATAAGAGGGGTGGAACCTAAGAGCTCTCCCCGTGCCCCCCTGGCCCCCTGCCTCCCCAGGACATCCAAAAGAAGCGTCAGAACAAAGACCTCATGGAGCTCCAGGCCCTCATTGACAGCCATTTCGAGGCCAGGAAGAAGGAGGAGGAAGAGCTGATCGCGCTCAAAGAGAGGATTGTGAGTGCGGTTGTTCTGCGGGGCTGGATATGGCGAGGTGGGGCACGGCAGGGCCTGTCCAACCCGCCTCTCGGCTGCAGGAGAAGCGCCGCGCAGAGAGGGCCGAGCAGCAGAGGATTCGTGCCGAGAAGGAGCGGGAACGCCAGAACAGACTGGCGGTGAGCAGTACCACCCCGGCCGGGCCCTCCCGGGAGCCCGGAGCCAGGGGAGGGGACCCTGGCCTTCCTTCTCCCGGGGCCCCCAGCTCGCCACCACTGACTCCTTGCCCCACACCTCCCCTGCAAGCCAGCGGACCCTGACAGGCTGGAGTTTGCTCCCAAAGAACTTCCAAGTCCGGGGTGGGTTCTCAAAGTCTGCACCAGAGGGCAGCCCTGGCCCAGCCCGCCCTGAGGATCTGGGGATGGCATCTCTGTAGGAAGAGAAGGCCAGGAGAGAGGAGGAGGATGCCAAGAGGAGAGCCGAGGATGACCTGAAGAAGAAGAAGGCCCTGTCCTCCATGGGAGCCAACTACAGCAGCTACCTGGCCAAGGTGAGGCCGGCGCTGAGAGCCCTGGGGCGGGTGTGGCTCTGGCCCAGGCTGGTGCAGGCCCCTTCTGAGACCAGGCCTTTCCACCCGGCCCTTCTTCAGGCTGACCAGAAGAGAGGCAAGAAGCAGACAGCCAGGGAGATGAAGAAGAAGATTCTTGCCGAGAGACGCAAGCCACTCAACATCGACCATCTTAGTGATGACAAGCTGAGGTGGGGGAGGAGGACGGCCACTGGGAAGGCCCCAAGGCAGGACCGGGGCCGGAGGGGGGGCGGCCGTTCGGCCCTGCCTGTGTGCTGTGCGCCACCCATGTCGCCCCTTCTCCACCTCTCAGGGACAAGGCAAAGGAGCTCTGGGATACTCTGTACCAACTTGAGACGGACAAGTTTGAGTTTGGGGAGAAGCTGAAACGCCAGAAGTATGATGTGAGTCCAGGCCCTGTCCCCCGCTGCGGGCCCCAGGGCTTCACCAGCCCCCACCCCCGCCGCGGCCCGCTCCCCTCTGGATTCCCCGGGACCCAGGCCCGCAGGCACACTGGTTTGCCTGCCCCGAGCCCCTCCGCCCAGATGCCAGTCTTCTCAGCACAGGCCGGGCCTGATGCACAGCCCTGCCTAGAGCTGGGAAGGAGGAGGCGGGATGGGTCTCCTCTGTGGGGGAGGTGGACAGCTGGAGGGGGGAATTTTGAACAATCTGAGGGCAACGCGGGGGCAGAAGGCAGACTTGGATGTAAGGCTCTGGGCTCCGGCTGCCCAGGGGAGGCTGAGGCCTCTGGGCTAGGCGGGAAGCTGGACACTGGCTCCCTTTGAGGGCTTGTGCCAGGGGACAGGGCCCAGGCCTGGGAGAGAATCACTCAGTGCCAGCACTGTCACGTGAACTTGGTCATCAAAGCCACCTTCAGCGTCCGGGATGAGCTCAGGATGGAAGGGCACCTAGTGGGTCCTGGCTCCCTGGGAGTGGGGACAGGCGACCTCCTGAGCCCAGTGTGCCTGCCTCTCACGGAAGGAGCTCCAGCCCTCCCCTGGAGGCTGGGGCTGGCCACAGCTGGCTCCATCACCCCGGGCCTTGGGACCCTAGAGGGAGGCAGGACAGAAGACTCTGCTCACGTCAGGTCCCGGGGGCTCAGAGAGCAGCATTAACGAGCCAGCTCATGGGCCTCGGCCGCCCGCCCAGCCCAGTAACCATCTTGGTCTTTCTAGATCATGACTGTCCGGGCCAGAGTGGAGATGCTGGCCAAGTTGTGAGTAGTCAGAGCCTGCCGTGGGCCAGGCTGGTGGGTGTGTCGAGTCTATGCCTCTCGCATGGCAACAACCTGGTCGCTCAGGGCGCCGGCGGCAGGAGGTTGCTCTCCTTCCCGCCCGGAAGCAGGGGCTTCCCGGCTGGTCTGTCGCCCTCGCTCGCAGGTGAGGAAGAGCCTCGCCTTCTCGGGTGGCTGAGAGCAGGAGGGTCGGGGCAGGCAGCAGCTGGGGAAGGAGGGGTCTGCAAGGACTCACCTCCACCCTGCCCACGCCCTCACCCCCTCCTGCCACAAGCCCAAGGTAAGTGGCCAGCTCTGAGCTGCTGCTGTGTGGTGTAGCCAGTGAGTGAGACGTGAGCCCCAGGGCCTGGGGCAGAGCCCACCGGGCCTCAGAAGGAGCCGCCAGGACACAGTAAGGGAGCCGGCACAGGAAGGCGTGGACCCCGGCCGGCACCCCGGCGTGGCCCCACACCCGGCCCCGCGGGGCTTCCTGGGCCCTGGCTTCACAGTAAGTTGCCTGTGTTGTTACAGATCACCACCCTCAGGAGCCGCATTGACCAGGCCCAGAAGCAGTGAGTAGCTTGGCCGTTCTCGCTCTGCTCAGGACACAGGTTCCCCTGGGGCCAGCCACCTTCCTCCCCGCCCAGGCCAGGCTCACACCGAGCCGGTCCTGAACCCCGGGCCACTGGTGGCCGGCCCTGGACTGAGCAGTAACCAGACTAACCCAGCCGGGCCTTCAGCCGGCTTGCACAGGCCGCGCCCCTCGGGGTGCCAGCCAGCTCCTCTCCCACCAGGGGTGGCTCACGCCCGTGCACCCCCACCAAGTCCTGCGCAGGGTGGGCGGCGGGCCGGCAGCCGGGAAGCCCCGTTGCGGCTGCCATGGACCCGGCGTGGCTGGCTGGTCCATTGCACGGCGCTTCACCCTCAGAAGCAGGGCATGAGAGCTGGCTCCTCGGGAGGGTCACCCCGGTGGACGCCGTGCCCCAGACCACGGGCCTGGGCTCCGAGTCCCGTCCTGGGGCTAGCTGCTGAGCCGGCCGGTGGTGTGGCGGCCTCTGGGAACGCCGGCTTCCCAGGAGTCATCATCCCTCTTCCCACTGCTTCCCAACTTGAGACCCTCATCGGAGAGAAGGGGGCTGATGACGGAGGCCCCCGCCGCCTCCCCGTGTCTGTGCTGTGGGTCAGGGGTCATTACAGGCTGGTTTGGCAAGTTGCCCAGTGTGCACATGTGTGCACGTGTGTGTGCACTCCTGTGAGGGTGCCCGGGAACACGGGTGAGCAGGCGCCGCCTCGGAGTCCAGTCCCACGGGCCTCCCCGCCCTCCCTGGCAGCCAGCAGGGACAGGTGTGGCCAGCCTGCCTGGGTCTCTGGCGTGCAGGGCCTCAGACAATCGGGCAGCCCCAGCGGCCACCTTCAGACAGGGACGTGGCTGTGGCCTTCCGGAACAGCTCCCCTACGGGGGGGGGAGGGGTCTGTCTGCAGTGACCCTGGTGGGGCAGGGGGTCCCTGGCTCCCCTCGCTTGCTCCTGTCCTAACCACACTAAGTGCTCACGCAGGCCTGACCGGCCAGCCGCAGGTGAGTCAGCACTGCTTGGCCTGGAGTGAGTGTGAGCTGAGTGTGCAGGAGGTGGGGGGGTCAAGGAAGGAGGCCAGAGGCTCACCCTGCAGAGCCTGGGGAGGCCAGCACGGGAGGCTCCAGGGCCAGCCCGGGCCTGGAGGCCAGCCTCGGCCCCGGCTCCACTGGACACCCAGACCTCAAGGGCAACTTGTTTCCCGCTTACAGCAGCAAGAAGGCCGGTGCCACGGCCAAGGGCAAAGTCGGCGGGCGCTGGAAGTAGAGGAGCCGGGAGGCTCCCCGTGGCAGAGATCCTCAGCCCCAACTGGCTCCGACACCGCGCGCCCCACCACCACGCGGCCCAGGCCCCGCGCCGCCTCTCCTCCCTGGGCTCAGATGTGCTGTCGGGGGCACCAGGGAGGCCACCCCCGTGTCTCTGCCCTCCTTGTCCTCACCCCCCGGGGTCTGTGAATAAAGTTACCAGGCTCCCCTTGGCTGGCCGTGTGCTGACCCGTGTATGGGGCTCTGGAGGCCTGGACGCACCCCTGGAAAGCCACTGCCCAGAGGGGCCCACGGGACTGCTGCTCTGCTGCTCATGACTGGGGCGGGCCCTGGGGGTGCTGGGCTCAGACTCTGCGGCAGCTGCTCCCAACCAGCCCCTCACCCCCATCCTGGGAGGCCCCACCACCAGCCTGGGCTGGCCCCAAGGTCCCCTCGGGACAGACACACTGGGCCTCGGCAGGGAGGGTCAGGCCTGGCCACCTGGAAACCATGCAGCACCCCAAAAGGTGAAGGCAGGCAGATCCTGCTCCCAGGGGGCTCCTGAGCCCTCTGTCTGGCACCAGGCACAGGCGGGGGAGGGAGGGCAGGGCAGACCACGAGAGCGCCGGCTCCACACAGACCATTTTTCTACATCGTACAAGCACCAGCACACGGCTGTGCAATGAGTTTGAAAGTCATGACCAAATAGAATTATGGAAAATATAAATCATGAAAATTGGATCAAGACCCAGAGCCTAGCACAGGAAGGTACTCGGGGGGGAAGGTGGGTGTGGAGACGCTTCTCCGGGAGGCTCGGAGGGGGCTTCGGGCTGTGAGGGCCCTGAGCAGGCCAGAGTGACCGGCCTTCATTACCTGGTTGTGGGGGGACCTCGGGGACAAAATGGAATGAGCAGAACCCCCCACATGCATAGGCATACCCAATACATAGAGCGATGTCCCAAGTGCACCCCAGGACACAGAGCGATGTCCCCCCGTGTGCACCCCAGGACACAGAGCGATGTACCCCAGGACACCCACACTTATGAGCAAGCTGTTGAGGAACACATTCCCGGTGACACGCTTTCTGCAGGGCTTGGGAGCAGGAGTGGGACCCGGGGGGAGACCCCTGTGGAGAGACACTGCAGGTGGAGAGGCAGCCAGGGAGCCGGGGCTGGACCGTGACTGAGAGGAGGGGCAGAAGGTGGCTGGAGGGAGACACCCCTGGAGCAGACCAGGGCAGGGGGCGGGGGGGTGGGAAATGGGTGTTCGGTGAGGGTCCCACCAGCCAGACAGCCTGGACGGCTCTTTGCAAGAACTGCTTTGTATCACGTAAGCCCCGGGGAGCTCGAGAGAGAAGTGCGGCCAAACAGAGAATCTCTGTCTGCACCCTGTCTCTCACACGTGCACACATACACATGTGCACACACACACACACACACACACCCTTGGACCCTCCTACATATAAAATGCTAAGTGTGCCCACGGACACTTTTTCCCCAAGTGTGTAAAGGTGGAAGCCATCACAACAGTGCACGTGAGACCATTGGTCCGCTGGGCCCATCTCTGGGACTCCTTGCCTTGTTCCAAAAGGCAGCTGAACACAGCACTGCCTGTTCTGTGGACAGGCCGGTGTCCCGGCAGGGAGGGAGCAGGTCGGGCTCACAATGGTGGAGCAGATGGGTGGAGGTGGAGGACGGGGAGCTGCAAGCGAACCAGAATGCACCCAGAGAGGAATGCAGGTGAAGGCCCACCTCAGACTCCAACCCAAAGCAAAACCCAACAAAGCCAGGACCACTGGACATCCATCCCAGCCAGGGGCCGGCGTGGAGGCCCAGCCCACAGGCAGCCGGGGGCGACTGTTTTAACATATGTTTAGAAACATAAAAACACACTGAATAGCTTTGGGTCCAAAAGGAAGTCATTGAGGAAGGCAGAAAGCACTTAGGGACTTCTGATAACGGGTCACGGGGCCCAGGACCGGGACAAGGCACGGCACCTTTGGGAGCCCCCGCTGACACCAGGAAAGGGAAAGACGTCTCCAACTTTACTGCATTTCACATAAAATTCACAAAAGCAACAACTGAAAACAACAACAAGAGACCAGAAACAGAGAAGCACAGAGATAATAAGAAACAGGAAAGATGGTAATAACATAAAAATCCAAGATGAATAGAGATCAGGAGAGTAAAAAGGAAATGGTTCTTGGAAAAGAGCAGAAGAATAAATAGTCCAACATCTGACATGACAATTAAGTAGACCTGGGAGAAGACACAGGCGTTGCTAGGGCGAGGCTCCATTTGTACTAAAAGAACACGTTTATAAACAACCTTATGGCGATATATTTGAAAACGGGATAAAACAGCCAATTCCCAGGAGAAATATAACTCACAGAATCGGCTCAAGGTCAAGTGCAAACCGTGAATAGACTGATTCATTTTAAAGACGTTGAACCAGTGGTTAAATCATTCTCACCAAAAACCACTGTGAGTTTTTTTTAAGTTACATCATGGCCAAGACCAAGGGCTCTCTGTGTAAGGAAAGACAGTTTTACATCAGAAAAATGAATGATGTAGTGTTGTATGTTCGTAACACATAAAGACTTTAAAGGCTACAGAAAAAGAAAAAGAAAAAGAAATTGAGGGCTGGAGGTGTTGCTCAGGGGTGGAGGGTAGGAATGAGGTCTGGTCTGGAAGGCTCCTACTTCAAACTGACCAGGTGTCCCCTCCAGAGCTTTGAAATAAGAAAAAGGATTTTCTTTGACAGAGGTTCTGGTAGGGAAGGCAAAAGAAAAATCACCCCCTTCATCACCGTACGGTTATTTCCCGGGAAACCGGGGGCACTGGCAGTTCTGAGCTAGGATGGAGTGGGTTCGGCTGCCAGGGGCACAAGTTACAGACAGGGGATTTCTCCTGAGGTGCTGGGGACATGCAGCTGCAGACCCCAGCTGTCGGGCAGGAGCTGTGAGGCCAGGCTGGGCTGTGGAGACTGAGGTCCAGATACTCAGTTTAGACATGAAGGGAAGGAAAGAAGGAAGGGAAGAAAAGCAAAGGGGGGAGAGAAGAAAAAAAAATCACAATTAAAATGTAAAGATGTAAGGGAGAAACCCGTGGAAGGGGGAAAACAGGAGCCACATGCATTCTACTGAGAATGGAGCCAGCACAATTCCAAACAAGGTGGTTAGACCCCAGGCCCAAAGTCCAAGAGTCCCATGGCAAGCCAAATAAGGAGATGTGGTGGAGGGAAGAGAAAAGAGGCGTGAGGGCAGACACGGGGCACCCATCTTCAGGGGACAAACACTGGCCTGGGGTTAAAGAGGACGTGATTGGGAACACACAGTTCAAACAGCCCCCAGTGGAGTCAGGAGGCTGCCTTGGATGACTATTATCTCTGTCCCTGGCCCTCCGAGGGCTTCCTGGGCGGTTTTATCAGTTCAGCATTAGGACAGAGCAGGATGAGTTGCCTCGCGGGTGATCTTTGGAGTTCTTTGGCTGTTTTTTTGAAGATGATAAGAAGAATCCATGCCTGCGTGAGGGGCTGTTTGCCTTCCACACACACGATGTTTATCAGCAAATCTTCTCTTTCTGGAGCCCAAGAGGATTGCAAAATGATTGCCGGAGATAAGAGTTCAGATCAAAGGGCACAGGCACAGAGTTGAGGAGCTTTTTGTGAATTCACAAGCTTCTCAGACCCTCACAGGGTACAATCAATATGATTCCTAATATGGGAAAGACAGACAGATCATAGCATGGCAGCAGGAATAGAGCCACCAGGAGACAGGCCCTGTGATGAGGAGAGTAGGGAGGAAAAGTAAGACCCCCACGGGCAGGCTGACTGAGGATGGGTTGAGCAGCAGGGACCGCTGAGGGGCAGCCCTGTGGCCTGGCCCACTGCCAGTGTGGACCCAGCAGGCAGGGTCTCACAATGGGGGGAAGTGGGTTCTGGGAAGGCACTGAATATTTTGTCAGTTGTGGGGCTTGAACTCTGGGCCTGGGCACTGTCCCTGCGCTCTTCAGCTCAAGGCTAGTGCTCTACCCCTCGAGCCACAGAGCCGGTGCCCTGGTGGTTCATTGGAGATAAGAGTCTCATGGAGTTTCCTTGCCTGGGCTGGCTTTGAACTCAGATCACAGCCTCCTGAGTAGCTAGGATGACAGGCCTGAGCCACCAGTGCCTGAAAAAACAGTGAATTTTGGCTAAGTTGACCCAGAGACAGTGTGAGACTTAAACTTGGGGCCTGGGTGCTGTCCTTAAGCTTCTTTTGCTCAAGGTTAGCATGCTACCATTTTCAGCCATATGTGTTACTCCCAGTTTTCTGGTGGTTCATTGTAGATAAGAGTCACCAACTTTCCTGCCCGGGCTGGCTTTGAACCACAATCCTCAGATCACAGCCCCCTGAGTAGCTAGGATGACAGACGCGAGCCACCAGTTGCCCAGCTACTGTGTGGGTCTTTTTTTCCCCTTCCACAGAGCAGCTCAGGGGTCAGGAGGAGGCTCTACAGGCAAGCAGAGAACCTTTGTGAAAAGACGTTGCATTTACTGTCCCTCCGCCAGCCAGGACACCATGAGGGAAGAGGCAAAGGGGAGAGGGGAGCAGAAGGAAGGCCGGAGCACACGCAGCTCCCAGAGAAGGGGCATCAGGAGAGATGTAGGCCCAGAGGGGGCGCTGTTTCCTCTGCAGCTGAGCGCCAGGCAGGCGAAGGCGGGAAAGCCAGGAAGGCTCCGCTCCGCTCCCTGGAGCCAGAAGGGCCCTGTGTAACCATGGAAAGACAGTTGACGCAGGCAGGGATTACCAGAGGGGCTCTGTTCCCGGGGGTCAGAACGCTGACCTCCAGGCACCGCTTGTGTGACTACTGATGAAATAAAACAGAGACAAGCATCAGTGGCCTTTAATGTCATCAATGCTGAGAAGACTCAGAAGATGCCTAAAGAAGGACATGGCTTTTCTACTAACCATCCAACCACCTGGAGTCAGTCCCAAGCAGCCTGCTGTCCTGCCCGACCAGGCGTGGACCCCTGCGGCCTGGAGAGGTGCGGGCCACGGGCCGGTGGGCTTCGGGACAACTCTCAAGGGGGACGATGGGCAGGTCAAGTGTGGGCTGTGGTGGATGGATCCTGCATGAAGTTGACCCCACTCCCATAGAATTCCAACACGGGCCTTTATCTTTAAAAAGTAAATCAGATATGCCTGCAGTTGCCCCCCACGCCCCACCTCTCGCCCCTGCAGGGGAAGGGGGTGCAGTAAATGATCCCAAGAACGGATTCCTCACAGTTCCCTTCCCAGGGCTGGGGGGCTTGGGGCAGGGGCTCTTCCTGTTTTTATTGATGCCTTCTGGTACACCTCACACCGGTCCTGAACTGTCCCCTTTGGCGGGAAGCGCATCGTTGCTAAAGGCCCATCTTTAAACAAAACAGGAGCCCCACAAACCACAGAGATCTATAAATAAGTACTTCCTTTATCTCTGCCTGTGAAAGGCGACACGGAACATTCCATCCAGGGCGGGAAGTACAGGAGGATGGCTGCTTTCAGCATTACTGCTCTTCCCCGATCTGGAAATGGGGGACAATGCATGAGATGTTGGACGGAAACAAGATATATAAGTTCTGGAAGGGAACGGATAGCTGCTGCATTCCTACGGGCCCTAGAGAATCCGGGAACAGCCCCAGACCCTGAGTACTCAGAGGGGACACATGCAAAACACATATTTAACTCCATATATTTTTATCATTTTTTTCCACCAACGGCTATAGTCTCAAAATAAAGTGGAATGAAAAAAAAATCAGCCTCAAAATAAAGCAAAACAAAATCACATACACCCAACAATGGTAGCACAAAGGTACTTAGCATCCAGGCTCTTAAAAACAAAAAAACAAAACAAAACAAAAAAAAAACTGTCCAGAATGTGTAGCAAGAAAACAACAACTTTTTCTGAAACATAGAATAAAATTGGAAACCAACAAACAATGTTATACTCTTGAGTAGAAAGCTGGACTTACAAAAATGGAGTCTTTTTGTTGCTGTTATTTTCTTTTTTGGAGTAGGGAGGGCGAGAGGAGGAGGTCCCTGAATGAATTAGGGCAAAGTCATTTATTCACATGTTCGAAAATAGAGAAAGCAACCTGTTTCCTTTGTTCTAAGAGGGGGCCCCGGGGCCAGGGCGAGTGGTCGTCATCGGAGCCGGACTGAACGCTCCCATGCACGATTCAGGAGTGCTAATAATTTTTTAAACCTAAAAACAAAAAAATCTAGTTTTTCTAGCACTCACGTATAGCTGTGCCACATGTGTCAAACAAAGTTCCAAGGGGATGGGAGGCAGAATGAACATGAAATGCTTGCAGGAAAGGCTGGGAAACCTCATAACACCTTCAGGGCCGGTATCCTAGCTCCTGGGGTCAGCCACGGGCTCGCTGACCTTTGGTTTTCACCCCTGTGGCCCTCAGATGTGTTCTGTTATAACATGGGATCCCCCAAAGATAAACTGCAGGCCCACAAATCACCCAGCCATCAGGCTGGAAGGAAAAGGCAGGCTCCACCAGGCACCGTGACTCTACTCTGTAGTTACAACGTTTATTCCACTTTCACAGTATTTATCCATGCGACACTGGGTGCACGTAACCATCAAGGGGCACCATGATCCACAAGGGAGGGACATGCATGAAGCAGGATGGGGGGTGAGAGAGTGTTCATCTGAACTCCGAGCAGGCTGGCGAGTTCGAGGTCAGCTTGGCCTCCAGAAGGAGACTCTGCCTTAGAAACACAGTGAAAGAAGAAAGAAGGAAGGAAGGAGAGGAGGTGAGATCAAATACATAAAGCGGAATGAATTTGTTCACTGCACATCAATGACTGACATTCTCTGGAGAATCAATGTGGGGGGTAAAAACAAATTAATTGAAGATAAAGCCAGAGAGACATTGAGGTGTGTGTGTGTGTGTGTGAGTGTGTGTGTGTGTGTGTGAGTGTGTGTGTGAGAGAGTGTGTGTGTGAGTGTGTGAGTGTGTGTGGTGTGTGTGTGGTGTGTGTGTGTGTGTGTGTGTGTGGTGTGGTGTGTGTGTGTGAGTGTGTGGTGTATGTGTGTGTGTGTGAGTGTGGGGGGGGGGTGTGGGGGGGTGAGTGTGTGTGTGTGTGTGTGTGTGTGTGAGTGTGTGTGTGTGTGTGTGTTCATACTAGGGAACACAGTCCTCTCTACCTAAAAATAACGCCGGCATCCTAGAGGAGCAGAAAAAGCTCAGAATATTCCGTGAGTTCGGTCTGATGTTCAAGTTGCTGCGTACCATAGAGAGAAAGAAAATTGTCCACTAAATGAAAAGGCAGGTTTTTATTCGGGATAAGATGGAGTCAGAGACAGGAGTTCTCCGCCCGCCTGCAACAATGAACAAAACAAAAGCCCAACCAAGCAGACAGGACTCCGTGGAACAATGGTGTCTGGGGTCCCCGCACAGGACAATGGTCCCTAGCTATGGGAAAGCGTCCAGGGCCCCGCGTGCGTCCAGCGCACTTCCTCCCGAGCATTCCCAGGCCTCCTGCAGGAAGGGGGTGTTGAGGTGGAGTCCAGAGACTCCTTGAGCTCAGCCGAGGGACTCAGGCGACTGGAGCCAGGGAAGCTCCTCAGGCGGGCTGGCAAGCTCCTGGGCTGACCCGCAGCACACCGGGGGTGGGGGAGGGCAGCCCGCTGCATGACCAGGGGGCCCTCACCCAAGGCCCCCCAGGGCAGGGACATGGTGGACTCATTCCCGGGGTCCAGGAAGGCCTTGCCACTGTGGGGGGCTTTGGCCCTGGGCAGGACGCTGTGATCCAGGCCTCCCTGCTAGTATTAAAAAAGAAGAGGTGAGGTCCATAACAACTACATTCAAGAATGACATGGAAAAACCCTTCACCAAAACACAACAATCTCCAACTCCCTCCGGCCTGGGGAGACACCGCATGCTCCCACACCCGATTAAAAAAAAAGTCAAGAATCTGAAAAGGGTGACCCAGGGGGCTGGAAGCAATCAAGTGTGTGGGGTGGGGTGCTGTGTGACCCCAAAACAACCATGGAAATACCGCTGCAGAGTTCCCGGAGAGGGCCCACAAAGGGGGTGACATCGCAAGGGGAGGAGAGAGACAGAGGCCGCCAGCGGGACAGGGCCAGGGACAGAGGCCGCCAGCGGGCCAGGGCCAGGCCAGAGGCCGCCAGCGGGACAGGCCCTTGAGCCTGTATTAACATGCCTGCTGCCATCCTCACAAAGCCTAAGCACCCCACACAAGAAGCAGAGCTATCAGATTGTATTGGAGAAAAACAAGACTCAGCTGTGTGCTTCCTACCCCCCCCAAAAAAAAAGTGCTTTAAAGGTAGATACAAATGAGTTCAAAGAAATAACAAAGCTTAAAAAAAACAACACCCCAACCCACCAAGTCACAAAACTAAACCAGATAGAACTGAAAGGAGTAGCAGACAAAAGCATGAAGAGTAGAGCCTGGTGGTGCACCTCTGTTTTCCTGACAGACAGTAGATGGAGGCCAGGGGACTGTGAGTTCGCAGCCAGCTGGGGCTTCCTCCGAAAAGGAAAAAAAGACAAAGAAAAAATTCACAATGATAGTGAGAAAATGTCACACCTCTCTTCCAACAAGTAAAGGGATAAGTGGGCAGCTAACCCTTGGGACAGGAGAGACCCACAGTACAGTCAATCCCAGTGACCAGATGGGCACAGCACACGTGGCCATGGGCGAAGCTCACCCCAGGGCCCCCCCACCCACCCCCGGGCCTTCCCGCCGCCGCCTTCTCCAGTTGAGAACTGAGAACGGGAACTTGTCTGACTAGAAGGGAACCAAACCACCAATCTCAGCGACAAAAACACCCAGGGGAAATCCCTCAGTGTTTGCAGGCCACATTATGCATTTGGCGTGTGCGTGTGGTGGTCCAGGGCTTGAACTCAGGGCCTTGTACTCTTGCTGGGTTTTTTTCTTCTAGAGGCTGGTGTTCTACCACTTGAGCCACAACTCCACTTCTATCTTTTTGGTGGTTTACTAGTGGGAAGAAGAATCTCACAGACTTTCCTGGCTGGACTGGCTTTGAACCATCTCCTCAGGGCTCAGTTTCCTGAGTAGCCAGGATTACAGGCGTCAGCCAGCAGTGTCCAGCTCAGATGACAACGCACTGTTAAATAAGAAAAGGCAAGAGGAAAGTTCAGAAGCATTATCTTTTCTCTTTTTAAAAATAATTTTTATTGAGATTAAGTGATCACATAAATTTCACAAATTTCACGGTATTGTGAGATAGTGACACTCAGTTAAAGTCACAAACACATTTTAACCTTCACAAGGCAAATTGTCATTATCATGGTATATAAAGTTTGTGAATTCTATGAGCTTTGACAAGACAACTATTTCTTCCACATTAGGTGATCTGCACATTTTCTTTCTTTTTTGCTTAGTGTGAACTGTTCCCTCTTTCCCTCTCATTCCCTCCCTCCAGAAGCATTTTCAACAGAATGAAAATGAAAACACAGAGAATCTGCCACTCCAGAGAGCAACCCCCGGGATTTCCGTGTCTTCAAGGTTCCCAGTGTCTTCAAGAAAGCGAAAGAGGTCTCCCTGGGCAGGACCGGGGGAGGAGAAGCAGACTGCACCCCACTGAAGAAAGCGCAGAAGAAACAAGTAAAAGTCAAGTGGACATTGACAAAAATAAATAACATAAAAATGCACACAGCAGAAAAGCAATAGAAAACCTGCAAACAAACCAAACCCTTAGAGGCTGGGCAGTAGCACTGTACCCCTGGAGGCTGCGCAGAAATCCCAAGTCGGGAACGGGGGCAGCCCCATGGGGGGGCAGTTTTATGCCAGTAACCTTGACAAGTTAGGTGGAACAGACACATTTCACGAAAAAAGTCAAAATGCCAGAGTTCTGTCAAGAAGCAGCAGGAAAAACAAGTTTCCCTGAGCACGTTTGAGGTCAGAGAAGACGACATCTCCAAACCTTCACCCAAAACCCCCAGGCCCACTAGTAGATCTGAACAAACATTTAAAGAAGCAATTATAGCAATCATATACAGATTCTTCCAAAAGAAAATTTGAAAAAGGAGGAAAGAAGATTTTCCAGCTCATTCGATGAGGTCAGAATTTCCCCGATACCAAAACCAAAGGCTTAACAACAACAACAAAAAAAAGCAAAGTATAGACCAATGTTCCTTAGAAACCTAAGTGCAAATGTTAAACTACAGCTTTAGCCAACAGCTTTCAAGTGTATATAAAAGGGCCCATATACTGTGGTTGATGCTGTGGGGTTTAGCCTGGGAACATAAGGTCAAAACATTTGAAAATCAGAGTCATTTGCTGAATAAACAGTTGAACTAGAAAAAGCACAGGGTCTGGCGAAGAAGCTCAAACTAGCTTTGAACTCCCAGAACTCTGGAACTGCCGGCCTGGAGCTGCTCTGTCATCCTGTTTCGCAAGATCATTTAAGTACGTGCAGAAAAGGCATCTGAAGAAATCCACCCTCCATTCCTAACTTAAGAAAAAAAAAAGAGTTCTCAGCAGACTAAGACAAGTGAGGAATTTTCTCAGCCTCAGGACTGAGGATGAGGGCCTGGCGGGCTCCGGCGGGCTCCAGAGGGGCCTGGAATCCGCCCCCCTGCCCGGGGGCTCTGTACAGCAGGCCCCAAAGGTTCCCACCAGAGCCCAAGAAGAAATCAAAGCCAGCTAGATAAGAGAGGGAGGTAGAAAACTATTTTGTTTACAGATAACAAGTTCATCTAATCTGATGGAATCTACAAAAAAGAAGAAGAAGAAGCAGCAGAAGAAGAAAAAAAAAAGGAGATAAAAATGGGGCATGGATGGGATTAGCTGGGTAGTAGGAAATAAGACAGATAAACAAAGTCAACTGTACTGACACAAAATGACTGGCAATCACCGGACACTGACTTTCTTCAGAAGGTACACAAATAGGCCATACGTAATGGTGACTCTGACAGACATGGTGAAATGTCTGTGCACGGAAATGTGTAAAAACCTCCCCAAAGGGAAACTGAGGGAAAGCTGCGTCAATAGAAGAATACAAAGGATTTCAAGACCAGCAGGCTCCTGGCTGATAAGATGCCCACTCTCCCTGTAGAAATTAACAGGCCGATTGTAAAATTTATATGGATGGTAAAACTTGCTGATGCTAAGATAAAATTGTTCTTGTCAGACAGAAAAAGCTGGGAAGCAATAAAGGGTCCTGCCTGCCTGGCTGAGATAAATACTTTCTCAGAGACTTTTCTAAAATCCCACCAGCCGTTCCTGTCCGTTCCACAGCCCCCCGCCCTCCCTCCCTCCCTCGCCCAACGTTCTGCTTCCCTTGTACGCACGTAGGCACAGATTTCTGCAGTAAAGTTTATCTATAACATTCTTTTAGACTGCGGCAATGCACAGGAGGCACTCTGGACCGAACCCGGGCCTTGCCAGCTGACGCCAAGACCAGCCTCCGATCTCTGAGACCTGTCAGTAAACTTTGTACCCAAGCAGCTGATGTGAATTCCCCTGTACTCCTGCTCTTACAAACTTGCCCTGACCTTTTTAAATACACGCTTTCTTTACAGTGGGCTTTAGTGCAGTCTGTTTGCAGGGTGTGGCTGACTCCTATTGAAGATTGTTGTTTTTTTTCCTTTGGATGGCACTCCCCTGCTTGATATTCCTGTCCCAAGAAGAAAGCAAAGGTTCTAGATGGGCAAAAACAGGCCTTCACAAGAACCATAAGATCACAGGATTTACATTCCAAGAATTAGTGACCGGTCCACACAGGGTGGTGTAGGTAAATATTCAGAGAGAAGAGCCACAGAGCTCAGAGATAAACAAACTCACATGTCTGTTGGTGAGTGATGTGGGGAAGATGTGTAGAAATGATCGCTTTGTCAGAACACCCTGCTGGGAAAGCTGTACACAAAGAAAAGGAAAGGGAAAATAAATAGAACTTAAATTCACATTTCACAGGATGACTGAAAATCTACTCAAAAAAGATGGATGAATCCACATGTAAGACTAGAGCGCTAAGAAACTCAGGGACACCTCTTTGTGATTTTCGTTCACTCAAAAACTTCTCAGATACAAAACCACAAAGCTTTATCCTTAAATGGATAAAAATTAAAAATTCATCTTAAAATTCAATCCTTGACATGACCGTTTTTGAGGGACTAAGAAGACAAGCCCAGGATTGGGAGAAAAATCTTTGCAAATGGGTACTTCATCGGGGCCATGTTCCAGACTACATAAAGATCACTCCCAGTCCAACAATATGAAAGCAGACAACCCAACTGCCAAAGCAGAGGCTCAGATTGGGAGGTTCTCCACCCAGTTAGCTACAAAAATGCATAGGAGAGGACCCTCAGATCTGTCTGTCACTGGAAACACGCAGAATGAAATCCTCAGACAGCACGGCCCTGCCCTGAAGCAGTGAAAATTAAGTCTAGAGGGAAAATCTTCACTCCCATGTTCTGCGTGGGGAGCGGGAAATGTTTCTCTCTCTCTCTCCTCTGTTCCTTGTGACTTTAACAATGTTTGGTGAGAATACATCTTTGCTAAAACCTAAATTAAACTTAAAATTAAACTTTAAAAAAAATCCACAAAGTCTATCAGGCCAACGGCCCCAAAGGATGGGGGGTGGGGTACTGGCCCCCAGAAGACGAGCAGGCAGCTGTACCGCCGGGGCTTCTCAGCCTGCTGGGCCCCAGGCTCCCGAGGGCCTGGGGCCTCTCTTCCAGACCTTTTCCCAGGAGGGCCGGAAACGCACTTTCTGAGGAAGATCTGCATGGGAATGTGGACGGGCAGTGGAATGTGAACCATCGAGAACTGGGAAGAGCCTGGTGTCCATCAGAGGCCTGGGTACATGGACGGCAGTGTGTCCACACTCACAGACAGCCCACATCCTGCTGTGCCCACATCCCCAGCAGGAGTGGGTTTCAGAGCAGAAATCGAAGCTGGCGAGAGAGAGAGGGAGAGGGAGAGAGAGAGTCCATGTACATAACTCCATGTACAGAATGTTCCTGAACAATCCTTGTGCAGGACCAAGAATGGCCAAGTGGCAGAAGGTAGCTGGAGGTCTGCTCTCTTCTGAGCGCAGGCTTGGTGGGTCTCAGTCAAAAATGTCCACTTTGAACACGGGACTCTAAATTATACCTCCAAACAAAAGGCAGTTTTAAAACTCGAAAGGCAACTAACAGATGTGGGAGATGTTTTAAGTCAAACGTGACAGGCAAGGCTGATACAATGAACACATTCCACGCACTTGGAAATGCGTAAGGAAGGCATTACCACTGTGCTTCGCCTGCTGGTGCCACTGGAACAAACGCCGCACCTCAGGTGACTTAAGCAAGACCCAGTTTGGTTATTGCCTCAGACTCTGGAGGCCGGAGCGGAAGGCCGAGGTGACATGGGGGAGTCAGGGAGTCAGGGTGCTCCGTGCTGGGTCCTCCCGAGTCCCTCCTGAGTCCTCATCCTCACGTGGCTGCAGTCGAACTGGGTCAGCATCGGGATCTAGCCATCCCCTTCCACCTCAACCAATCGCCTCCTGAAAGACTCATCTCCAAGCGTGGAATTCCGGCCCATGCCCGTAATTCTGGCTACTCAGGAGGCTGAAATCCAAGCCGCCGTGATGTGAAGCTAATCTGAGCAGGGAAGTCCATGATGCTCCTATCTCCGATTCACTAAAAAGGCTAGAAAAGGAGCTTGACTGGAGTGGTGTAGTGCCAGCCTTGAACGGGGAAAAGCTAAGGGTCAACAGCACTCAGGGGCTGAGCTAGAGAGCCAGCGCAGCCCACGGCCGCTGTGCGGAGAATGAGGGAGGCCTCCCTGTGTGCACCCCTGTGCCCCACCCGCTGGGGGACCTGGCTAGGGACAGCTGGCCTCTCTCTCCAGGGGCCAAGGAGCCTAGAGGAAGCCTGGGCTAGGGCAGCAGGTGCCAGAGCCCCCTGGGCCGGGCACGGGCCGCCCCGGAGCTGCCGTGCTTCAACCGTTGAGACACTTCAGATCACAAGGACAGGCTCCGGTGTGTGGCTTGATCAGTGCCCCAAGCCCCTGAGCCAGCAGGGACCCAGGGAGATGCTGGGCAGAGAGGAGGCCCCAGTCAGCAGCCCTTACCAGCTCAGAGTGACCAGACATTTGTCCAGTGCCTTCCAACCTGTACCAGGACAGGCACGGTGGTGGGCAGGGTGGCGGAACGCCCCCTTTGCTAAGCACCCCAGATCGGTCCACCACCCTTCCCTCCACGCCTCCCTCCCCTCCCCCTCATGCCAGCCAGCAGCCTCCAGCAAGGGGCCATCTAACGCACAGAGCTGAGTGGTAATGGCACGCATTCCCACGTTTCTGTGACAAGTGGGAATTCAGACCCCACTGCCTTGCACGCCTGTAAGAGCGCCCAGACCAGAACCCTGGTCACACCATCTGCCAGGCCCCAGAGCAGCAGGAACTCTGGGAGCATTAAGGGTGCAACGCAGGCAGCCACCAAGAGACTGGTCAGCTTCTCGGGCAGCCCAGGGAGCTCCCACCAGCAGGTGTGGGCAGAGAACTGGGCTCCATACCACGCTGCCGGTGCCAGCAACCCCCAATACCCCAGTGCTGCAGAGCCTGGGGGCTGCAGCAGCCTCCTCCCTGCAGCCTCTGCCAGGCCGGCCTCTTCCGGCCTCCCCAGACAGCCAGGAGAGCACAAAGCCCTTCTCAAGGTGGGTGGTGGAAGCTAGAGCCCCTCCCCAACGCTGAACACTCCCCCCTAAAAACCACTGTAAGCCCCACTCCTTCCATGGGGGGACCCCAAATGCCACTGGGGGGGCCCTGGCTGTCAGGGACACAGTTCTGGTACAATAGTTCTTGCAAAGGTCTTGCCCTACACAGGAAGAGGGGGAAGGAAGGAAAGAAGGAAGGAAGGGAGGGAGGGAGGGAAGGACATGGAGACCACAAAGAATCCAGGCAGGCAAGCCCTGCTCGGTCTCCCAGCCTGTTGTCGTGAAGTCAAACCTCTGTCCAGGCCATGTCCACACAGGACTTGTTGGTGTAAGTCCGTCTGGCTAGGGCACAAAAACAGACTGCTCCCCCTGGGCTTAATTTAACTCTTTAGCTCTGAAGGCTCTAGGCCAGGTGAAACTCTGACTAAATGAAACACTTTTCTCTTTCGTGTGAGCTATTTATTCATTATTGACTGATTTAGTGTGCACCAGTACTGGGGCTTGAATTCAGGGCCTGGGCGCTAGCCCTGACACTTTTCCACTCGAGGCTCTACCACTTGAGCCACAGCTCTACTTCCAGCTTTTCTGGTGGTTCATTGCAGATAAGAGTCTTAGATTTTGCTGGCTTCAAACCTCCATGCTCAGATCGCTGTTTCCTAAGTGGCTAGGATTGCAGGCATGAGCCACCTGTGCATGGTACTCGGCTGGTTGTGACTCTTGATGGGAAGACAAAGGTCATACCTTTCCACCCCTACACGCTGAATCTTGGAAGCAACAGTGGGCAAATGGGCAAACAGAGGCACCTCCACAGTAGGAGGTGTGGAGACAGAGAGAAGGCAAAACGCATGTTGCTGACTGACAGAGACTCCTGAGCAATCACAGGCCTGAAACTGTGCGACAGGAAGAAGATGGGAGGCAGCAGGGACAAAGAGTGAGGGTTGACAGGGTTGGGGTGGTAAAACCATTCCTTCAGACACTGTGATGGTCAACCATGGGTCAGGACGACACGGGAGCCAGGAATGTATTGGTGAACAGTAACGCCCTAGCTGCTACTCAGATGTCAGCACTGAGGACATCAACCCCGGCAGAAAAGTCCATGAGACCCGAATCATCAATGAACCACCCAAAAAGCCACAAGCGGAGCTGTGGCTCAAATGGCAGCATGCTAACCTTGAGCACATAAAGGTTGGGGACAGTACCCAGGCCCTGAGTTCAAGTCCCAGAACCGGCACACAAAAAGATAATAAGGATTCATTGGTTAATAGTAACAAGGCATCCGTGATGTTGGAGAGGAGACGTTCATAGAGGGTGTAGGAGTGGAGGTGGGCTATGGAAACTTCTTTCTGTGCAATGTTCTGCCAGCCTACAATTGTTCTAATACATAAAGCTTATTTTAAAAAAGAAAAAGGGGAAAAATATGAGTAGTTGTTGAGCCCAACCTCATATTTAACTGGCCTCATATTTACTGTATTTTCTCTGGCAACCTCAGCCCGGGGCCCCAGAAAAAGGGGCAGCAAAGAACACTGGATTAGTGTGCAAGGAGAGAGGGAGAGAAGGGGGTGGAAGGCAGGGGGAGGGGGAGGAGAGAGGGTCCTTCTGACTCTGGGGCCCCCAGAGCAATCGCACATTGGGGAGAGGCCTGGGAGGGAGCCAGGGATGGATGGGGGATGCAGGGGGTGCTGACCCGACCCGGAACCCCAACCCCACCGTGGATCCCATCACCCCCTCTCCTCCCTGGCAGGCACAACCCTGAACCCGCCTTGGGGCCCCCTCTCTGTATGGGGGCTGTGCATCTGTGGGTGAGAAGGTGGCCACCGATCAGAGCTGTCTACGAAGAGAGTCAACGTCCCGGATCCCTGGGCCTCCACCTCGGGCCCCCTCCTCTCCCCGCCCCCCCATCTGAGCTGGTCTTGGACTAGGCAGGGGCCATCTGCGGCCGGGCTGGGCAAAGACCGGTCCAGCCACCCGTCTCTGGGTGGTCACTGCGGCTACTTGCAGCTCAGGCCGCATGCTCGCACGGGCCTGGCAGGGGCCGGCCATGGGGCCAGCTGCTGCTCCCTTCCCTGACTGCCCACAGGCATCTCCCCGGCTGGCTCCTCTGGCCCTGGCTCTGCACCCCACGAAAGTCACCGATCACTCTATCCTTAGGCAGGAGCTCAGCCCTGCAGTCCTGGGGGGACGGGGCTGTCGGCCGGGCTCAGCCCCCCATGTGGCCGGGGCTCTTCCTTGCTTCCTGGGGGTCCCCTGGGCCCTGAGGCTGCCCTGACCTCTCTCCGCAGGGG
>NW_012267270.1:217959-267332 GCF_000151885.1 Dipodomys ordii
GGCCCTGCGAGCCCTCTGCACCCCAGCGCGGCCCTGCGAGCCCTCTGCACCCCTTTCCCACCACAAAGTGCTGCTCCCAGCGCGGCCCTGGGCGGTGCCACAGTCACGCACACCTACTGCCAGGCTGCCCGGGCCTGGGAGTGGATCCGCAGGGCCTGGCTGCCCAGCGCCCTTCCCCTGGGGGCCTGGCCGCCCCCACACACACCCTTGGGGGGGGTTGTTCCCCCACACACACACCTTGTTCCTCGAGCCCTGGGGAGGCCCAGGCCCTGCCCAGCCCACACCTGGTGTGCCGCAATGTGAGGCCTTAGTTGTTGGGCGAGGCCGTGGTCAGGGGCCTGTTGGTGGTGGGAAGCCCCCCAGGCTCACACCGGCAGTCTACAGGCACCCCTCACCTCGGTACTTGGAGGGCCACCCAGGAGGGGGTGCCGTGTTGTCAGTGCTGTTCCGTTCACAGTGATGTCTGGGGCAGCCTCGGGGAAGTGGGGTCCCCTCTGTGTCCCCACTCCAGCCGCTGGGGTTGAGTTTGCTCCTGGTGTGTGTGTGGGGTGACTCCGTGTTAAACTCCCGTAGCTGGGCTGTGTGGGACCACTCTCAAGTCCTGTTCCCCTGCCTGCCTGTGTCAGGCACATGGAGGCACGGTGCCAGGCTGTACCCCAAGCCCCAGATGTCAACTTGGTTCTCTGGCTGTTCCCTGGCCAGTCTTTCCATATGGCTGGGCTGCCAGTGGGGTCAGCCTCCACGTGGGGCTGTGCTGTTAGACACGGAGCTGGCCCCTCGTGGTCTGCAGCAGTGCCTGGGCATGCAGTGCGCCCCTGGCCTCCATCTGACCACCGTGGTGTCTCCACGCAGGTACCCCCTGTACCAGCTGGGTGGACCCCAGCTCCGCGTGTTCCGAACCAACTTCTTCATCCAGCTGGTCCGGCCCGGTACCCCCCAGCCTGAGGACACGGTGCAGTTCCGGATCCCCATGGAGTAAGCCCCAAAGGAAACGGGGGTGGGGGCCCCCGGGCTGGGACCCTGGCGCATTTTCCTGGCTCAGCAAGGTCAGGCTCTTCCTCCGTTGACAGACCCCCGGCGGCTGTGCTGGCTCAGCAGACGGGGCGGGAGGCCCGGGGTTTGTAGAGCTGAGCTGCTCTTGGCTGACTTCCTGACTCGCCCTCCACCTGGGGAAGGCTTAACCGAAAGCCTGAGATTTGGACTCCCTTCCTTGTTCTTCCTCTTCCCAGGGGCTGGGCTGGGAGCCGAGCTCACAGAGCACCCCCCCCCCCCGGCTTCCCGCGTGTCAGTGCTGAGTTCCTTGCTGTACTTTGCCGTTTCACGTACGCTTCACTGTGAGGGAGAGCCATGGGTGCGGCCTGAGCCTGGGGCCCAGGGCCAGCTTGGGGCTGGGGGGGGCAGCGGGCACACTGGGGCATCTCCGTAGGGCATCCAGCCCTACAGAGGGCAGAGGGGCTGTGAAGCTGAGCGGGTCATGGTCCTAGGTTCTGCTGAACTGAGAATGTACACTTCTTGTCTCCAGGCCCCCATGGTCCTTGGTAGGAATCCCTCTAGGCTGTGGCAGTAGGTGCCCAGCTGGGCCGGCCCAGAGCCCTGCAGCAGGGATGCCTCACCCCAGTGGCAGCCCACGCTTCCCCGCACAGACTTCCAGGGGAGGCTGGGGAGAGGGGTGTGGGGGCCAAAGCAATAGAGCAGGACTCCCAGGGCGTCTTGTCTTCCTGACACCCCGGTGCTGGTGTCTGGAGAGGGCGGCTCGGGTCCCTGCAGCCAGCAGCGCTGATGTTTGGGGTCTGCTCACGCTCGGGCGGGTTTTGGTCTGTTTCTTCACATCAACCCAGCCTCTTTCTGCCTCACCCAGGATGACCAGGACGGACCTCAAGAATTACCTAGAGCGCATTTACAGCGTGCCTGTGGCTGCCGTTCGGACGCGGGTGCAGCACGGTGAGGGGTCAGGTTCCTTGTGGGCTTCGGGGAGTTCCTGCAGTGCCAGGCTGTGACCCCCCCCCCCAGCTGCCTGGCTCTTTACCTTGAATTGACACATGGAGATACTGAGGCAGAGGCTCAGGATGGCCCCCCATCTACCCTGAGTGCTAGCTTATGTCAATTGGTGCCACTTCCTGCTCCGGGCAGCTGCGGCCCCACCAGACTCCTGTCCTGTGTTCCCGCAGGTGCTGGTCCCTTCCCACACTCGAGACCCAGGCCAGCCCTGCAGCTCCAGAGGCCGCAGGACCTGGGAGTCCTCTAGAAATGGCCTTCTGCCCCATGCACATTGTAACAGAGATCAGGCATTTCTTCCAGTCTTCCAGAATGTCCAGCGGTGTTTTTATTTTCGAAGCTCATCTGCACTGACACACAGTCTGGATTCAGAGTGGGTGTTAGCTGCCTTGGCTGCCCTGCCCGCCCCAGGAGCAGCGTTGTGGGTCCTGCACCTGGGGATCTGGGTTGCAAGCTGGAGTCAGGGCCCACTTCCCTCCTTCCACAGGCTCCAACAGGCAGAGGGACTACAGGAACGTGAGGATCAAGAAGCCCGATTATAAGGTGGCCTACGTGCAGCTGGTGAGTGAGGGCCGCACAGCGTGGCCTCTGCCCAGCGTCCGGGCTGCGTCCCTGAGGCTGCTGGGGAGGGGTGGACGGGTGTCCGAGGTTGCGGCACCTCTGTGACGCAGGTGGTCAGCCTTGGGGGCAGCCCACTCAGGCCCCGCCGTTTGGGCTCCGTGTAAGGCACAGCCAGCCGCTGCCTCTGTTGGCCGCCCTCGGTGGAGCCTGGGTGCCAGGGCCAAGCCCCCATGGGCCCCGGGCCTGATTCTTTGCTTTGCCATGTGCCCGGTGGCCAGGAGCTCCGGGCAAGCCCGCGTGACCCAGCCCCAGACTTTCTCCTTGGGGCCCCAGACTTGCAGCAGCCAGTGCTGGGGGGCCCTTCCAGGCAGAGTCCCCTCTGACCTCCACAGCCTCAGACCACGTGGCCCCAGCGGGAGTCCTGCGGGGAGGGCCCATTAACCAGCCCCCCCACTGCCTGAAACCCACAGGGGGGCTTCCTCCAATTTCTCCAGTTTCAGTGTAAATAGCCCACCGGGGAGCGCGGGCTGAGCTGCCGCTAGATGGCAGTAGCGCTCTTGGGGAACACCTCCCCGCGCCCCAGCCCAAGGCCGGCGTCTGCTCAGAGGGGGAAGGAGGCGGCTTTGCCCAGAACAGCCACAGTTGTTCTGAACAGAGACCCCTCACCCCTCGGCCTGGTACTGGCTGGGCTTCAGGTCAGCTGGTGCAGGTGGGGGGAGCGGGCCCCAGGCGTTGAGTGGCCCATCTGTCCCTGTCACGCGTGGCCTGCCATCGCCACCCACTTCAGAGACAGCCATGGTCACAAGTGGCTTTTTGAGTCATCCGAGCCCCTGAATTTTCCCCGGGGCCCACCTCACTCTTGAAAGCAGTGCTTAGATCTGGTATCTGCAGCTGCCCCCCCCCCCGCCATCTTTCTTCCCTTGTGAAATCCAGCTCCTCCCATCCCAGAATTAAGATTCGTAACGCTTCCCCCTCCACCAGCCCCAGCAGGTCTCTGCATAGCCTAGAAACTGGGGGGCAGTTGGTCCCTGTGTCCCTCCTCACTGCCCCTCCCACGCCCCCCCCCACGTCTGCGGAGACCGTCCCTGGGTGTCCTTTGGGCCCTCCTAGGCTCGTTCTAATAGCACATTGTGGGGCGCAGGGAGACAAGTTGAAGGAGGGGATTTATGGCAGTTTGGCGGCCATGGCCAGCGTGGTCCCACATGGGGGGCGTCCCACATTTTTCCTCTGACAACCTGATAAACATCTCTTTGGCCCCAAGTCCAGGAGGGAGCCTTCGCAAGCCCTCAGTTACCCACATAACAAAAAGAGCATTGACCGTGTTTACACAGAGTGGCGTTTGAGTGAACGGTGCACACGGTCCTGAGCCGCCGGCTGCAGAGCAAACACTGCAGACGGCCCGGCCGGGGAGGAGCAGGCGTGTTCCCGCCCGGACAATGGAGGAGAGGCTGTAGGATTACTGGAGTCAGAGCTGGCTTTTCCACTTCGCATTGTGACCTTTCTCTCCCTTCCTGCCCCAGGCCCCCACCACCTCTCCTTCTTTGGGGGGCGGGGGGCAGGCACCCCGGGTGAATTTCTCTAGAGAGGAGAATCCCCAGGGAAGATCTCTAGCACCCCAAAGGCTTGTGGGGGGTACAAAGCAGAGTGCTCCCCCCCCCACCCTAGGGTTTGCGTTTGTGTGTTAATAAAGCCCCATTCTGGGGTTTCCCTGCTGCAAAACAGTGTAGACATGGGTCGCACACTCAGCTCGGGGCAGACCTGCCCCTTGGTGCATTACAAAGGGGAAAACAACATGGATGTGAAGAGTCCCGCTTGCAAGCTCCATCACCTCCCAAAGCCGGGTCTGCGCCAGCACCGGACTCTATGGACTAGACTTCCCAAGGGGTCCAAGGTGCTTCGTGGGGGCTCTCCCCTCCCTTATCTTGGGCTGAGGGATAGCAGTTAGCTAACTGGCCCATTATCGGCCTGCACCCCCCTTCCAAGGGCCCACACGGGTGCTGGCCCACGTGCCCAGAGCCTGGGCCGGGACATGGCTCTGCTCACACACACTGAGCTAGCGAAAGACGTAAAACCAGTTAATTTGCAAAGCCGGCCTTGATTTATAGACTGCTGCATCTGTGGGGTTCTGTGTATGTTATATGCGTTTTATTTGCCAAGCTCCGGCCTGGAGGAGGGCAGCCTTTAATGCGGCCGAAGGCCTCTAGGTATTTTGGATGGAAAAAGTTTCAGCCTGGCACCAGACGTCATTTGTGTCCTGTTTTTCTGTGCTTAGTTCCTGCCCCCAGTTCCACAGGCCGCTGCCTGGTGAATGAGGCTTTGCTGGGGCTGCTTTTAATGAGCCAGGGCTGGTGTAGCCCCAGACCCGCTTGTAAGAGATAGCAGGATGAAAAGGGGCCTTGTGGGGAATGGCTTCCCGCTGCTAGATAAAAGCCTGCCGATGTGTTTGTTTTCCAGGCAGGGACCCTGCTCGGAGACACCGGTGGCTCATCAGGCCCCTGGTGCAGGTCAGGGTCCAGAGTGGGGGATGGGGAGAAGGGGGAGGAGGGGCGGGAAGGAAGGGGATGAACTGGGCTCTCGTTCTCTCCCCAGGCCCACGGGCAGACCTTCACCTTCCCGGATCTGTTTCCCGAGAAAGAGCAGGACCTGGTGGCAGAGGAAGGGCTCCAGGAGGCTCTGCCCCAGAAGCAGAGCAGTGACCCGCGGCGCGGCGGTGTCCCCTCCTGGTTCGGCTTGTGACCCCGCGGGGCTGGGCGCAGGGCCGCAATAAAGTTCTGCTGTGTGACAAACGCACCCGGTGCTTTGTCTCCTTCTGTCCTGGGGCATGGGCTTCAGGACCTCCCGGGGAGCCCAAGGACCCCACCAGCACCCGGGCGGGCTTGGGGGGAGCAGCCCATGTGGACAGGATGAGGCAGGGCGTGGGGGGCACTGGTGCCCTGCCTGGACACAGCCCTCACGGACCGCACCTGGGCCGGGTGCTGTCCTGCCCCCGGTGAGGCCTGGGACCGGGCAGGGGGACAGGGTGGCAGGGCTGCCGCCCTCGGGGTACGAGGCCGGGCAGAATCACCTCAGAACTGGCCTGGGAAAGCCTGCCCCGGCAGAGGAGAGGAGCCCTGAGTCCAGGCCAAGACGCCGGCCCGCCCCGCAGCCCCCATGCCCTGACTGGGGGCAGCTCTACATGGCGGCCTTGCCCACTGTCTCAGACCCGTGCTGGCCAGGGTGCCCACCCTGCCCGCAGAAGCAGGCCGGGCCGGGCTGCACAGAGCCCCTCCGGGAGCCGGTTCACTGCAGGCTGGCCCATGACCTCATTCCCACAAGGCCACCGAGTGACCCCTGAGCCGGAATGGAACCTGGTTCAGGCTCTGTCTTTCATCACATCTTCAATCCAGCAACCCTGGAGGATTTCCAGATCTTTCCCTCCCATCTGACCCCCAGGCCCTGTCCTGACATGTGATGGCCTTGTGTCCAGTCAGACCTGGGGTCTACCTGACCCCGGATTCCTGGGGCCCTTTCTCTTGGTGAAGGGTTGGGCTCCCTCCGTGGCTACCAGAGACCCATGGGCTCCAGTTTTTTTGGGGGGGACAGAATGCTTACGTTGCGGGGGTTGAAGTTGGGGCCTTGCATTTGCCAGGCAGATGCTCTCCCACTGAGCCACAGCCCCGTTGGTTACTTGCTGACCCCTGAGTCGTTTTAGTACTTCCCTTCTGAAACACAGAAGCTGGCAGCAGACTGACTCAAGTGCATGGCTGGCTATTCTGTGCTGCGGGATGGGAATCGTGCAGCTCTCCCTCAGTCCGGTCTCGATCACACCAGATTTGGGTGTGGGTGCAGAGCCTCCCTGGGCAGCAGCGTGGGGCCTGTGAGCCCAGACCCACACCTGGGCACTCACGGCCTGTTCCTGTGGGAGAGGCCTGGGGAGCGGGGCCCCGACAGCACTCTCCTGCTCACCTGGCTCAGGCCCCGGCGGGAAGGGTGGGAGTCTGCACGGAGGAGGCCATGCTCAGCCCTCCGTGAACAGGAGTTGCCGGGACACCCGGCACTGTGAACGTGTGAAGGTCTTTGTAGCTTACACCGCAGAGCAGAGACGGCCGCCATGCGGGCCGAGGCCTGGCGGGGGCCCGCCACGCCAGATACCTGCGCAGGTGCCTCGGTGCACGCAGGCAGAGGCTGAGCCTGGGAGGTCCACATGAAGGGGAAACAGATGGGGTGGACAGATGGCAGGGTCACCATGGCGGGAGCTGTGGATGATGGAGCCCGGGGAGAAATGGGACAACTGAGGCTCAGGGAGCTAGAGCCAGGCTGGGTGAGGTCTGGGGGGCTAGAAGGGGGTGAAGACTGGCTAGGGGCCAGCAGAAAGGGGCCCCTCCTTGAATGTCCAAAAGGAGTAAAGCCACATGGAGCATGAGCTGACTCAGCTAGGAAGGACCACAGGCAGGGAGCTCATGTGAGCTTGTGTGAGCTCGTGTGTGTGTGTGTGTGTGCGCGCGCATGCGCGCATGTGCACGCACGCGTGTGTTGGGTATGTCAGCCATCTGTACCTGTGTGTGTCTGGGAGTGTATTCAGCTGAATGTGTGTGTGATGTGTCTGAGTCAATGTTGTGGAATGTGTATCTTGGTGTGCCTGTAAGTGTAGATCTGAGTGTGTCTGTGAGCACGTGTGTCGTGTGTGAACCGGTGAATGTGAGCCAGTGTGTCTATGAGCCAGTGGGTATCTGTGAGCCAGTGTGTGTCCATGTATGAGCCAGTGTGTCAGTATCTGAGTCAGTGTGTGTCCATGTATGAGCCAGTGTGTGTGTGTCCCTGTGTGAGCCAGTGTGTCTGCATGTGAGCCAGTGTGTCTGTGAACCAGCGGGTGTGTACATGTGTGAGCCAGTGTGTCTGCATGTGAGCCAGTGTGTCTGTGAACCAGTGGGTGTGTCCATGTGTGAGCCAGTGTGTGTCTATGTGTGAGCCAGTGTGTCTGTACCAGCGGGCGTGTGCATGCATGGTGTGTGTGTGTGTGTGTTTGTGTAAGGCAGTGACCAGGGTGAGGCTGGTCTGAGAGGCTGGTCGGTGTGGCGCGGAAGCACACGGGGTCTCTGGGGACTCCGGGTGGCCGCCAGCTTGGCTGTGTGGCCTCTGACAGCCCTCCAAGCTGCCTCTCCTCTTCCTGTGGGGTGAGGACCCAGCCCTGCAGTGTGGCCACTCTCCTCCCTGACAAGGCGGCCTCAGGATGCAGAGGTTGCACCCCCACTGAGAACCCCTGCAGGCAGGCCGCAGGGACCCCAGCTGGACTGCACGGCCAAGGCCCAGGCAAGCCGCACCCTTCACTGTTGATTTAGGGGCTGGAGGTCAGGAAGTGGGGCAGGAGAAATGGAGTCAACTGTATTTTCCTTAGAGAAATAATTCATGGGGCCCTGGCGCCCCGAGGACCCCCACTCAGACAGGGGAGGAGGAATCCATCCTTCAGCCCGGGCACTGCGGGAGGCCCCCACGGGGCACCAGGCAGAGCCTGGGCCAAGGCATCCTCCATCACAGCCTGGCAGCTGCCGCAGCCCAGCCCCCTCACACCCCGCAGGCCCCCGGAGGGGGGCAGCCCAAGGCCGGGCGCAGTGGCGCCCCTGGCTTAGAGCTGAGTCCTGGGGATGGCTTGCTGGGGGGAGGGCGGGGGGGGGCTCACCTACAGGGACACAACTTGCAGGGCTGGGGGTGCTTTGGCTGCAAGCAAGGGCAGACCCAGGGAGGGGTGCCTGGTCCTGGACCCAGAAATGGGCTAGCCAAGGTCAGAGCCCTAAGAAGAGGCTTTCCTGCCCGCCCCCCTTCACAGAGCCTCACCCGGATAACAGGACTGACCCCCCCCCCCAGCTCTGAGCAGCCAGGTGCACCTGGGAAGGAAGGAAGGGGCTTCCAGGACTGGCTTAGAAATGGGTACGCGCACAATTCAGCTCCCTGCCCCTCTCACACGGCGGGGGTTGGGGGGAATACCAGCACGGCCCCGCTGGGCCCGGGGTGCCCGGCCGGAGGAGTCCTCAAGCCTTGGCAGATGGAGCCCAGTTCCTGCTGACCAGGGAAAGGGGTGTGGGGTGTGCGGGACATGGGGCTGTTGTGGGAGTCGGCAGTGGCCCTGGACTCCCCAAGCCCCGTGAGAGGCCAGGTGGACACCCCTTCCTCGGATCCCGGAACCTGCTCCCTGTTGAGGCCAAGGAGTCAGAAGAGAGGACCAGCACCTTGCAGGCCCACTCCCCCCCCCCATGCAATGCTGGCTGCCCCGTGACTCAGTTTCCCATTTTGTTGTACAGCCGGGAGATGGTAGTTCAACCTTTAGCCCCAGCAGGCGGAGCCTCCGTAGTAACCTGTGTTTTCTCCCTTACGTGGAGACAGAAGAGCTCTGGGGGTGGGGGCCTTTCCTCATTCCCCACATGCCTGGGCAGGCTCCCGTCCAACCTAAACAGCCCTCTGTCCTGCAGATAAAGATCTCCAGGCTGCCGAGAACCACGTCCCCTCCGCGTCCACCTTTGCCGGTGCATCCTCAGGCAGGCCCTGACCCCTGAGAAACGGCCTCCGGGTGGGCAGGGCCTCCGCCCCGGTCAGATTTTTCTGATGCAACAGGGCGAGAGGATCCTTGGGGGCAAAGGCTGGGCTCCCTCTAACGTGGGGTTTGGGGCTGCTGTGGGGTTATCTGTGTACAAGTGGGAATCTGAGACCCAGGCAACTCTTCACTACCCAGGAAGGGGGGGGTCTGGGGCCTCTGCTAGGTCCCCATTCCTCAGACTATGCTCATGAATTGGGGTGAAGCAGGCCTGGCTCAGTGGCCTCCCAAAACTGTAGGTAGAGGCCCAGGAGCGTACTGCAAGGAAGCCTCTGACCCAGGCCTCCCATGGGTCTGTTTTCCTCTTGCAGGGCCACAGTGCCTTTGTGCCAGGCTCTGTGTGTGGCTCTGTGGCCCCTCTCAAAATGGCGCCGGTTAAGTGACCAATTGCAGGTGACCAGAGAGGGGTCTGGCTCTGTGCTGTCCCATACAATTCACACACATGAAGTCAGGTCACCCCAAGGCCGGCCTCACCCAGCCTTCCACCCTTCCTCTAACCAGAGCCCCTCCTGGCCTCCCCCAGGTCTTAATGCAGAGGCCCAGCTAAAGAAAGCAGGCTCTGGCCAGGCACCCGTGGCTCACGCCTGTCATCCTAGCTACTTAGGAGGCTGAGATCTGAGGATCACGGTTCAAAGCCAGCCTGGGCAGGAAAGTCTGGGAGACTCTAGTCTTCAATTAAACACCAGAAAACCAGAAGTGGTGCTGTGGCTCAAGTGGTAGAGTGTTAGCCTTGAGCTAAAGAGTTGAGGGAGAGTGCCCAGGCCCAGAGTTCAAGACCCACGACCTAAAAAAAAAGCCAGAAGTGGAGCTGTGGCTCAAAATGTACAGTGCTATCCTTGAGCATAAAAGCTCAGGGATCAGGCCCAGGCCCAGAGTTCAAGTCCCAGGACTGGAGAAGGAAGGAAGGGAGGGAGAGAGGAAGGGAGGGAGAGAAAGAAAGAGAGAAAGGGAGGGAGAGAGGAACAAAGAAAAGAGGGAAGGAGGGAAAGAAGGGAAGAGAGAAAGGAAGGGAGAGAGAAAGAATGAAGAAAGGAAGGAGGAGAGAAAAAGGAAGGGAGCGAAAAAGAGAGAGAAGAAAAGAACTAGAGAAAGAAAGGAAAGAAAAGAAAGGAAGGGAGAAAATGAAAGATGATGGAATGAAAGAAGAAAGGGAGAGAGAGAAGGAAACAAAGAGAGTGTGTGTGTATGAAAGAGAGAGAGACAGAGAAAGACAGAGAGAGAGAGAGAGAGAACTTGGGCCCTTTCAAGGGATGGGGGGTGCCCATGCCCCAACCTTCCTGTGACACTCAACTGGGCTGCATGTAGGTACAAATGCATGGACAATTCCAGGATTGTGTTCAGCCGGTCAGCTCTGTGAACAGGAAATGGACTATCTTCTGGCTAGCGTGGACCAGCCTGGTGTCTGGGCACGAGTGACGTGTGAGGGGAGGAGCAAGATGGCCCCCTTCTCCCATCACCTTGGGGAGGAGAGAGCTGGCCGCGGCCGCCCGTCTCTGATCTTTAGACGGCTTTGTTGGCTGTAGTTTCCACACTACCATCTATCCACCCAGTCAAGGCGGGGGACCTGAGCCTTTGGTGTGTGCCCAGGCCGTGATCGACCACTGAGTGAATTTTCAAACACCTCGGTACCCCAAACAACCCCACCCTCCTGGGCGGGAGCCCCCCCCAGCCCCAGCCCTGTATTTCTGTGTGTGAGGATTCCGGGTCCCCTCACGTGAGTGACCTCACCCAGGACTTGTCCTTCCTGCTGTCATGGGTCCGGGAGCGCTCAGCCGGTGCAGTTTCCTTCCTCCTCAGACTGACTCACCCGCAGGCTCTTCCTCCTGCCCGGCCTGACCAGCCACCCCACTGTGTGAGCACATCTCCGCACAGATGTGTGTTTTTCATTCCTCCTAGGAAAGCACAGCACTCTGGGCCTTGCTGGGCATGAGCCCGGCCTTGGGACAGTGACCACCCAGTCTGTCTGCAAGATCCCTTCTCCCGCATGCCTCCACTTCCCCAGATACGGCCTTGGGGGCTCCCCACCTGTCCCCAGGCTCCACACACCCTCCGTGAGGAGTGACGGAGGCTGTGTGTGTGTGTGTGTGTGTGTGTGTGTGTGTGTGTGTGTGTATGGTTCCCGTCCCTCTCTACAACTGTCTGTTCCTTCAGGACAAAGATGGACTCTCTGTGAATGTGGGAGCCCCTCCCTGTCCCTGGGACTGACCCCCACCCCATTCATGCGACCTTTCCATGTTGAACACAGACAGATAGATTGCCTTCCTCCTGCCCTCCCCCTCCTCGCTCTGAGAAGAAAGAAGGGAGGCCTCTGCAGGGACCTCGCTCAAGGTTTCCCCCAGCTCAGTCCAGTGGGAGCTGGGCTCACACGGCAAGGCCAGGGGCCCGGCACTCGCTTGTGGAAAGCTCCCGGCCTCGGAGATGGCAAAGAGCAGGCTTCCTCGGTGTGCGTGTGCATGCGTGCACACGCGTGCAGCCTGCTCTACACCTGCCTTTACGACACCCTGCCATGCCTGGGCTCACCCCAGCACCAACTTCCCCCCATCACTTCATTATTTCTTTGTAAATAGGGCTTTTCCTAGTCAAAATAATCAGGGTTTTCTTTTTCTTTTTTCCCTGTAGCTGCCACATCTGGCTTTGATTGGCCCAGCCTCTGTGGATGCTGGAGCCCTGACGTGCCCGCCGTCCGGGGAAGGGCGGCCTGGGCCCCCTCCCCTCACCCCTGCCTCACGCTCCCCTTGCAGATCTGGCTTGGCTGCACTCTGCAGGGTGGGTCCCTGGTTCTCGGTGCAGAGCTGAGGCCTGGGGTGGGGGTGGGGGGCTCGTTCTGGGCCGGATCATCCCTTCCATGCTGCCTGCGTGGGGACCACGGCACCACCGCACATAGCGGTACCCCACCCCCGGGGCTGCTGTGCCACCCTTCCTCGCCGAGACTCAAGAAAGAGTGCCCCCCAGCTGCCCCTGCCTGCCCTGGGGATGGGCAGGGGCATTGCAGACAGGCTCAGGGCTGCCCTGTGAGAACCGCGGTCCTCGGAGCAGGGGCTGCCAGGGGCCCTCATCACCTCTTTGTGAAGCTCGGGACGGGAGGGTGGCCGATTCCGACGTCCCCACCCTGCCAGCCTGTGGGCACCACACAGGGCCAAGGCCTCAGAGCTCACCCTCACCCTGGGCTTCCCAGGACCCCCTCTGGGGTGAGGCCTTGTCTGGGGCCACTGGTAGACAGAAGTCATTCCCTCCACCTCTGGCCAGAGCCAGGCCCTGGGCAGCCATGGCCCTGCACTCCTGGGTGGAACCTTGTGTTCTCTGGTCCCGGTCCACAGGGAAGGCACCGGGTCTGCGCCTGGTGGCCGTGGGTTTCGGTGCAGAGAGGAAGGGAGAGGTGTGTGTTCAGCATCACCAGATGCACATGGTGGCCGTGGGGGGTGGGGGGTCATGGCCGGCGTTCACCTCTGCCAAATGCTCTTTGCCACACGTAGCAGCTGTGTAGGTGACAGACCCCAGGCCATCTACCTCATGGTCCTTCCGGAACTTGTGACCGACCCTATCAGGGCTGCTCTTGGCCCATTCAGCTGATCAGTCACAGGTATCATATGATGCTTTGATCAGGCCTGTGCTATCGGACCCCATCAGGGCGCAGGCCTGTGGGTGTTTGCCCACTGACCCCACCAGGCAATCTTGAGAGATCATTGGGTCTCCCTGACCTGAACAAAGAGCATGCCCCTGGGAGCCGCGCTGGGATTGGCTGACATCAGTGGGACAAAGTCTATCTGTCATCTGTCTATCTACCGCCTTTAGGTCAGGAGCCCAGAGCTAAGGCTGCTGGCATCCGCCAGCTCTGTGCTTACCCCTCCCTACTGGGTTGGACGGCCCCAGCAGCCCCTGGGCCTGGGGCAGGGGTGAAGCATGCGGCTAAGCAGAACAAGGCGCTCCCCTTCCTACCTGCACTTTACCAAGTGTTTGGAATTCCGCAGCCCCAACAGCTGGATGAGCCCGACCCCCGTTCTCCCTGGGACTTTACCAGCGGCCAGGGCCTTAAATAATTCTTATAAAAACCATGTCAGCCCCAAACTGTGTGATATCTGATTTGTAGCACTCATAAAACCCCATGCCTGCTGCCAGAGAGGGGGGAAGGGCGGGGCCCCCTTGCATGTGGAGGCCCCACGGGGTGCCTGCTTGTGAATGACTGAGGGACCGGCTGGGGGGGGCGGTCACCCCAGAGAGCTGGCCCACAAAGCTCCCGCACGGTTCCACCACCCCAGCCTTCCCACTGAGGGGACAACTGACCCCACGGCTCCCCACTGGGCCCAAGGGCTCCCAAACGTCCAGCCCAGGCTATGACACTGCTCAGGAATGGCAGCCAGGGCAGAGGGGACCAAGGAGGAGCACAGGAGTGGGGGGGTGTGGAGATGGCGGGCAGCCAGCCCCCCCGTCCCAGACCCCGAGGCAGCAGGAGATGCAGCCTGCTTGCTGAGGGGCTCTGGGAAGAAAACTAACCTGGCATCTGGTGCCCAGAGTTTACAACCTAGTGGCCGCCCTCTCCGAGCCAGGGAGAGAACATAGGATGCACTAAGCCGGGAGGCCGTGGAAGGAGTGCACCCTGGCCCACGAGCCCCGGGGGAGGGGGCCGGGGGTCCCAGCAGTGTGGGTGGGCTGTTTGTGTGAAGAGGTCACTACCATGAGGCGCACCGACCCAGGTCACGTCTGTGTTGCTCTGATGTCCCTAACAGGCCACAAGGGGTCAGAGCTTGAGGGTCAGGGGACATGGTATCAGGCCCAGGGGTACCCAGGTGACCCCGGCAAAAGCTTGGCTGGCTGGCTCCTAGGGCCCACCGGGTCTGGGTAATAAGTCTGCCTTGGGCTGCAGGCTCCGGAGGAGAGGCCCGCGGCAGGAGGTGGTCATTAACCACCCAGATCAAAGGACCCTTCAAACACTCGCTCATTACCAAGGCGGACAGAGCCGCCCAGGCCAGGCCAGTGAGGACAGAGTCTGCTGTTGGAATGGCCTTTGCCCAGCCCCCTCCCTCCCCACCCTCTCCCCCAGGCCACAAATCACCTCTGGGCCCTGAGAGGGCGCCCGCCATCCGGGCCTGCAGTTTCTGAGGGAACAGCCATGGAGGCTTCAGACTCCCAGGGCCTGTCTGAAGACAGGGGTAGGGGGGCCCAGAACTCTGCAGGCAGTGTGCTCTTCCACACCCCAGCTCCTCGTGACTGGCAGATAACTGTCAACCTAAACAGCACACTTCTCTCTACTTGAAAGCACCCATTTGGGCAGACTTGGAAGGTTCTAGAAGGAAGATGTGGGATTGAGGGATACAACCCTGGCTAAGAGGGCTGAGGGTCCTGATTTCTTCCCCGAGCTGCTGGCCCTGAGGACAGGAGACCCTTGCTACCTGTGTTTTCTTTGTCTGCTCCGCGGGGTAATCGTACTGACTCCTGTGATAACACACAAGGTCCTGGCTGGTAGAAAGACTTTGTTCCTGAGACCTCTATCCTCCAGATTTTGAGACCAGCTTTTCTGTCCTGGGGGGTCCTCACATTAGCCAAGGCCTGGCAGGTCCCTTCCTCCCACGGCCACGGTGTGGCAGAATGTGGCCACAAATGGGCACTAGGAAGCTGAGTCTTGGTGGACCAGCTGTCTGTCTGTGGTAGCGGCTACTGTTGGCCTGAGATAGGAATGTGCCTTTGTGCCAGCCCAGAACCCAGCCACGAGGTGGCGTGCTGGACACCCAGTCACCGAGTCCAGCAGGTGCCAACCGGACGGCTTCTCAGGTCCTGGGACGTCTGTCTTTCTGGAGAGGCCAGGGTTTGCTTAGACCCTGGGGACACCCCTCTGCCAGAAAGAGAGATCAGGGTCCTGGGACTTCCACAGCCCCAGGCAGGGCTCGCCCACCCCCTGGCCCACCTCCTTTTCATGGCCCCTGGTGAGGGGCACTGGGTAGGGTACTGAGTCTGTGGAGCCTGGTGCTGTTCTGAGCTGGGAGCTGGTGGTGACCCCTCACCCAGCTTCCATAGGTCCACTGACCTCGGGACTTCACCCACATACTCAAACCCTGCTGTTCTCCCAACTCCTTCCCAGAACTTGCCCCCCTCAGCCATCAAGCCTTGTTGCTGGGGGTGCAGGGACCATGAGCAGAACCGTGGCTTCTGTTCCTGTGTGGCTTGAAGGGGGCTAGGTGCACACTTTGTGGAGGGGGACGAGCAGAGAGCCGTGCTCAGACCAGGCCTGGGCCGGGAGACATGGTGGGCAGTGAGGGCTGTTGGGACATTAACATCCAGCAAGATGGGCTGTTTGTCCTGGATTAGGAGAACAGGGGGAGTCCACAGAGGGCTCTCCCAGATCTGGGTGATCTGTCACATGGCCCTTCTGGGCTTGTCCCTGTGCCCTTGGGAAGAGGCAGCCTGGGCTGTGTCAGGACTTTCCTAAAAATACATCCCAGGCCCAATGCTCTCGAAGGGGCCCCTGGGGCGCGGAGCAGCTGCTCTTCCCATCTTGCCTGTCCTCACCTCCCGCCCGGAACATCCCCTGCCCGCCTTGCCCCCAGACCTCGCCCCAGCTAAATCCGCCATGGCCCCTCCGCCTGTACATAACAGGAAAACTATGTGTCCTGGGCTCCTCTGGGGCTTTGGAGGCCATGCCCACTGGTGCTTGGAGAGGGAGGCCGACAGCTGCCCGAGGAATGTCCTTCATCGGAAAATATCAGGAATCCTGTCCCTGCCGTCCTCGGCCAGAATAGAAGGGACTGTGGACGTGGCCACAGTTGCCGGCATCCATCAAGAAGAGGCCAGCTGGAATGGCTTCCAACTGCCTTGGCTGGGCAGCATGGGGACCCCCAAGTCCCTAGGCCAGGGAGCAGCAGGACCCCCCTCTCCCAGGAAAAAGGCTGAGAAGGGCCACACTGGTCACTCAGCCACTCAGAGGCAACTGCTAGCACGCAGTGTCCTGGGTCTGAGCTATGACTGTCACTCCAGGGAGGCCTCTGTGCTGCCAGGAACCCTGCTGGGATTTCTCTCCTCCCCATGAAGTGGGGAGGGGGCTGTTCTAAGGCCATGGTGTGGGAACAAGGGGACCAAGGCCTGGATGGGCCCCAAGATATGAAGGGGGCAGTGTGGGAGGGGATGGGGGAGTGCGTGACAAAAAGAGCCCCCCTAAGACATTGCAAAGACACATGGGAAAGGCAGGGAGCGCTCTATGCCAGGAAGCTGGCCCCAGAGGTCCCGAGGACAGGCAGATGGACAGGTGGGGGACAAGAGGATTGGGAGCAGGCGCCAGCCTGGCGGCCCCAGCTTGGCACTCTGCACCACGTGCTTGGCTATGGGGTCATGGAACATTCTTGGTGGGGCTGAGCGGGGTCTGGGACCAGGTGTGAGAGTCCTAAAAGGGCATGGGTGATCAGCGGCACCACTTGGTCACCTCTGCGGTCTGACTCACCCCACCGTGTCCAGTGTCACTGCTATGGTAACGTCGGGAAGGGCAGGAAAACAGACCCGCAGGGTCCCATGCCACCGAGGGGTGGGACAGTGCGAGAGACATGACCAAGTTTGAGAGAAGCTCGCGGCTGTCCTGACTCCATCCAGCGCCCCTGTCCTGCTAGCCCCCCAGCCCCCCCCCCGCTCCCCTTCCTATCCGAGCCCGGATGTGGTGTGGGGCTCTGGGGGACTCGGAGGGCATGGGTGAATGTGGCCAGGGAGTGCAATCCCCCTCCCCAAATTCCCAGGACCTTGGCTCCCAGAATATTTGGGCGTGAGGAAGTGGCCCCAATCCCTTTAGGGTGTCTGTGTCCTTCTGTTAGACAGGAGATTCCCACCTCTCAGGGTGCCGGGGTCTCAGCTTTTCCAGGAGTGCTGGGCAGAGTCTCCAGAGTGGCCTGGGGAGCCAGGAGGGCTCCTCTGAGGGCTGCCTGAAGGGGGCAGTAGAGGAGCACAGTGCCTGGCTCCACTTGGCTCCCTGCGTGGGGGCCTCCTGCCCCCAAGCCAGGCCAGTTGGCTCCACATGGCGCCTTCCCAACCCTCCTCCCCCACCCCCGGAATGCGGTTGCAGAACACGCAGATCTGGTGAAAAAACACACCCAGGCGGCCAGGGCCCCCACCCCGCCCCCCGCCTTCCCAGCAGGGAGGTCTCAGGCCCAGGTTTCTGCAGGGGGGTCTGCTCTTGGAGGTGGAGCGGGAGGCAGTTTCTGGTGGGGACCACCTAAAGAAGTTTTGTCCTTTTGGAGGGAGCAGGGGGCTGAGTGTCTGAGACCCTTTGTTCACCTTCCCAGGACGTGGGGCCCACATGATCTCCAAACCCGAAACCTAGGCCTTGGGTGCAAAGGCGTGTGCAATCGGGGCCACATGGGCAGCTGGGGACCCAGAAAGCCGGGTGTCCCGTCCGAGGGTGGCGCTGCCGGACCGGGAGGAGCTGGACACCGGGCAGAGGGGTCACACACAGCCATGGCCCCGAGCCCCTCCCAGGCTTAGTTGTTCCGAACCTGAGCCCTCTGAGAGGTGAGCTCAGGCTCGGTGGCCCGGAGGGATCAGGAGGCCATGCGTCACCAGGAAACTCGAGCCTCCTCAGGCCCAAAGAAGGAGATCCTTCCACACCAAGAAAGGTGGACAGGCCAGTCCCGAGAGCTCGGGTCCCCCAGCATGACACCTCCCAAAATGGCCCTGCCTGGCGGCCAGGCCTGCAGCCTCCTCAGCCTCCCCGCCCCCAGCCGCGGCCCCAGCCTCCCCTCCCGCGTCTGCTTTCTGTGTTAGAGGGATCAGGTTCCCCAGCCCCTCCAGGGCCATGTCTTATCTCTGGGAAAGAGATTACAGACTTTCTGACATTAAATTTTCAGGCTGAAGCTTTCAGCATGTAGTTTGAATAGCATTTTTTTTTCAAATAACACCTGGAGAGGGGGAAGCAGAGGAAGACTGCTTACCACAAAGCCCTGTGCTGGGGGCTGGGGCATTCTGCTCCCCCCCCCCCGTGTCTCCCACTCCTGTCACTCCCTCACCATGAGTTATATCCATTCTGGCCACTCTCGCTCCCCCCACCTCCACCCCGTCTCTGCTCGGGCCCCAGCCGAGGGGCGCACGCTTTGGCTCTCGGAGTTGTGGGCCTTCCACCCGCCCCCCACCGAGCCCCTATGCCTTTCTCCTGTGTGCAGACACCTGGGGTAACCCAGCTCGCGTTTGTGGGAGCTGGGTCTGTGTCTGGCTGGCCTGGAAGCCCCCAGGAGAGGCCATGGTCGGATTTAGGACTCTGAGCCTGAGGTCCCAGCCAGGCCTGCCTCCAGCTTCCTGCTTCCCCCCTCCCACCTCCCCCCTCCTGCCGGCTCTTCTCAGACTGTAGAAGTGGAGGGGGCTGCTATTTGCGTCTCTTGGTAATTGAAGGGGCCGCTTGGAAAACCTAGCTTCAAGCTTGTCTGTTGGGTCATTTTGATTTGGGGATTTCCAAACATTGGGGCCACAAGAGGTCACCCCACTGACCCCAGCCTGCTTCATTATGTCACAGCGACATTGCTGTGGTACCTGATGGAATCCAGAAGGCACAAGCAGGCGGGCGGGCGGCCGGGGAGGCAGGAGGCCGGGATGTGGGGGTGGAGCAGCCAACCTGGCTTGCTAGATGCTAGGCCCTGTTTGCCCCAGATCGAAGTGTCTCTGTGGGGCAAACTAGCTCTGCTGCCCAAGACAGGTGCCCAGGGCACACCAGCCCCAGCACCTTGGCCTCACACCCAGCCCACAAAGGGCAATGGACCCGGGTTCTAGACATCCACAAGACCTGCCGTTTGTCCGTTTGTCGTGGTCCTCTGGGCCTAGTGGGGACTGGCTCTCCGTCAGTCCCTCCCAAGGGCCGCCTCTCCCCTCACTCCCCACCTCTGTAGGGTGCGGCCTTTGCCCTGGTCCTCAGCCCCTGCTCTCCTCCTGCCCAGCACCTCTGTGCCTCCCAGCCTCAGGAAGCCCCCCGGGCCTCCATGCAGCCCCCTCTCCCAGGCACTGCTGGCTCACCGCCAGTGCCACCCAGTGAGCATCACCTCCAGCGGCCCTCTCCCCACCCTCCAGCGTCCCGGGACAATATCCTTGGGCTGGGATCTAAGGCCCCTGCCATGTGTGACTTCCCCAGTGCCCAAGTCAGCCCACAGCCTTGTGGGAGGTGGGAGGCCCACGGGGGACAGCAGTGCCTCCTTTCTGTATGCACGGTGCATCCCTCGTGTCTGTGACCCCAGGGGACGGTGGGCAAGGTCACCGGGGGTACAAGCATAACCCACTGTGTCCTCCCCCTGCCCCGTTCCAGGCTCTCCTGACTCTTCAGGGTCAGGGGCGGGGGCCAAGGGGACTGCCCAGTACAAGCACTGGGGGAAGTAGGGGCAGGAGGGGCCTCCTCGTGGGACCCTGCTCTGAGGGGAGTGGGAGCCAGCGGGAGTTAGTGGTTCCCCAAATGAAGCTGCGTCTGAGCTGAGATGTAGTTGAGAGACGTGACTGGGAGTGGGGCGCTGGACGAGGGGCAGCTCTGACGGCCTCCCCGGGGGTGAGCGTCCGGCCCGCCCGTCCCCGGGTGCCCTAGGAAATGAGAGCTGGGTCGGCACTGCCCTCCTTCCCGCTCCTCCAAGCGGCTTGGCCGTGGGACTTTGCAGGTCAGCACTTTCTGCAAACCCCATGCGTAGCCAGCAGGGCCCGGCCAGCGGGGCAGGTCGTGCCTGGGTGGGGGGTGGCCAAGGCCACCCGGCCCCAGGGCCACCGTATGCCAGGCCCAGCCAGGCCCCCCTTGCTCTTTGCCACATGCCCCAGCCTCCGCACTCCTCTTTGAGACTCTTTGGTCTTCTCCGACCTCCCCCCACTTCTACCCCTGCCTCCCCAGGTCCCAGCCAGCAGCCCAATGGCCAGGGCACTGTCTCCTCTGGAGCCGCTTGCTCGGCTTCCTCTTCAGGAGGGCCTAGGGGCCCCCAGACCTGGCCTTGGAGGGCGGGATCTGGAGAAGAGCCACGAGACCTCTTGGGATGGGAGTCTCTTGTTCAAGTAAGACTTTGGCAGTCCTGGAGTAGTGGTTGGGTGGGTTTGGGAACCCCAAATCTTCTCCCACTGACGTACCAAAGAATTTCCAAGGGCCGGCTGAAGGCCCACAGTCCCCTCGGAGCCCATGGAGCGAGGACCCCAGGGTAGCACTGTAAAGAGAACAGCAGCGTTGTGATGGGGAGCTTCGATGTGGCGGTCACGCCGCAATGTGTGGCCAGGCGGGCACTGGGCTCTCCTCGCTCACAGCAAGGGCAGTCCTCACCACCCCAGCCGCCCGCTGGCTCTGCCTGGCTCCAGTGAGCCCTCCACAGTCATCCCACCACGTCACGGCTCCTTCCCTCCTTCCTTCCACAAGACACCCTGCCCCTGCCCCCTACGCGCACTCCCCAGGGAGTCCCGAGCCTCCATGAGGAGGGACCAGGGAGGACATAGAAGGCTCTCAGAGGACAGGAGACAGAAGGGTAGAAGAGACCAGGGCTGGTCCAGCAGGTGAGAGTATTTCTGGAATATAGAGGGACTGGTGGGGGGGTACAGCGGACAATCAAGGAATCGAAAGGCTTGAAGGAGCAAAGGCAGGGGGCAGCTTTTAGGAGGGTATCCCTGGAGAGGAAGAACTGCCGCTGGCCCTTTGTGGCCAGGGAGCCTTGGACAGCTGGGCCCAGGAAAGATGTCCGGACAGAGTGAAGGGCCAGCTTTTGGAGAGAAGGAAAAACCCAGAAGTGCAGCAGGATGGAGAGAAGGACGTCTGGAATTGACAAAGGGCTAGTCACCACGACGCCAAGGGACAGTGTCCTCTCCCCCAGCAGAAGCCAGCCAAGTGAGTGCCATTTTATGAGGCTGGGGGTGGGGGAGGAGCCCGCTCACCCTTCTGTCCGGGGCATTGGGTAGAGCCAACCGTCCTTGCAACACCAAACTAGCCATTCCATCTGGGGGAGAGGTAAGGGTGAGCTTTATCTCTCTGTGTGGAGTGTGGAGCAGGTGAAAGCTTGGGGGTTGGGGAGGGACCAGGGCCTGGCTTAGGAGACTTGGGGCCTTTCTGGGCAACATGGGAACTGAGAGGGAAGAAGGGTCTTAAGATGGCAGACACCAAGATGGCAGCACCCAGCTCCTCCCTGAGCCACGTAGGGCTCTGGGTCCGTGAGGCTGAGTTCAGCCCGTGGTAGGTGGAGGCTGGGTGCTGGTCTTGGTAGGTGAAGGAGTCTCAGCCAAGGAGAGACTTGGAGAATGTCTAGGGATCCAGGCGCCTGGACTCTGCACAGTCGGGGATGGGTCCCGCACCCCTTCAGGCTCTGAGGCCAGGCCCACGGGCCCGTGCTGGTCCTAGCTGGCTGGGTCCACCGCTCCCTCCGGTTCCTGAGCACTGGTTGTCCAGAGGGGAGAGCTACAGCCCTGCCCATCGGGGCTGAGTTGGGCTGCAGGACACCTGGAGAAAGCCCTAGAAAAATGCAAAGCTTTGTGGTTATCTCAAGACCAAGGGGGCTGGGCAAGAGACAGGCAGAGAACAAAGATCAGATTCCTGACTGAGCCCTTGAGCCTTCAATTCCTTGGACTAATTGTTTGCTTAGGTCAAAGCTCCCAGCCCGCTAGGGTAGGGGCCCAGGATGAGGGTGAGGGGCACAGAACACTTTCCTGATGAGGTCTGCTTATCCCAAAGGCCAGTTAGGCTTCAGAGAGTCATGGAGGCTGTGCGTGCATCTGGGGTCCCAGGCGGCTTATCTGCCCAGAGGGGCACCCTTCAGAGGCTCAGGGCTGGGGAGGGGCCACCCTGCCCTTGGTTTCCTAGGTAACCAGGAGGGGAGAAAGCAGGCTGGAATCAGGCGGAGTTGGGGATACTTCCTGATGTGAGAGAGGGATCCCCTCCTGGGCCATGGCAGGACTGGGGAGGGGTGGGGAGAGTCCTCCTTTCCAGGTGGAGCCCACAGAGCTGGACACGGGGAACCGTCTCCTCCTGGTCCTCCCCAAAGGGTATTGGACATGGAGACCCCCAGTGGTCCCTGGCCTGACTTCCCATTGCAGATGCTGAACCCAGAGGCCCTTCAAGGGTTTGTTGTCTTCAAACCCCGGAGGTCCAGCCTGGACATCCTGGAACTGACCTGTCCCATTGGATCGGACAAGGTGCGTGTGGTCCACCCGGCGCTCTGGCTCCCGGTGGTCTCCAGGGCAGCTGGGAAAACACGTCTTCTCTCGCAGCCTTCCCACTGTATCCTCGGCTACAGACATGGCCGCTCACTGGTCTCCATCCCAGCTCCATCCTTGACCGTCTCTCGGAGACTCGGGGACCCACAGTGGCTGCTCCCCCTCCAGCCGGCTGGGAAAAGGCCCATGGTGGTGCAGGGCACGCAGCGGGACGGCCGGGGATTGGTCAGTGCCTGAATGTCCCCGGACGGATGCCCGTGTGCCCTTGGGCAGCCTTTCCCCCTGCACAGGCTGTCCAGGCTGGGGAAAACCTAAGCCAAAGGGATTAAGAAAGGACACAATCAACTCTCCCTTGGCTGTGCTAATTTGTGCTTCATTTAGTATATATTCACTCCCTGGGTCAAAACACAGAGGCGGTGGTGCCAGAGGTCCGGATGTGGCCCTTTGCTCCAGCCAGCCTCCCACAGATGCCCAGCCCCGCCCGGCCCCGCCCCTCCTCACCCGCTGCTCCCTTGCCTGCTTCCCCCACCCCACAGCCACCTTGCACATTCCTGTGGCCACACGGGAGGCAGGGGAGCCTCCCCTGGGTTTCTGGGTACACTGAGGCACACGATGACCCTCAGTCTCACTACGTGGGTCTGCAGGAGCCACAGACCTGGGCAAGGACTTCAGGGCCCCTCCTGGCCCCCCCGGGCCGCAGGTCTTGAGCTGAGAGCTGCCCTGGCCCTTGTTGGCCCTTGCTGGCCCTTGCTGGTCTTTCCTTTGGATCTGGTAACCCAGAACATGCCTTCACCCCAGGACCAATTCTCTGTCTCCTCAGCCAAGGACACTCCCGGCGGGCCTGTTGGGGCAGCCGGGTTGTGGCTGGAGGGTCTTGGGTTCCGAGGGGTCTCTCTGGGTCTCCTGGCACTGTCCTTCTCCATCACGGGCTGGAGGGCGCAAGGGCCTCTGGGACGGGTGGATTCAGAGGCCTTTCCGAGGGAGCCTGAGGGAAACAGGGTGCTGGCAGCGGCTCTGACTGCAAGCACGTGTTCACCTTCAAGAAGGACAAAGGGACCCCGGATGACAGGGAAGGACCAGAGTCTGACCTCTTGCTCCTCTTGACCCCCAGGACCCCCACCCTCTGTCTTTTCTTTTCCTTCTACTGAGTCTGGGCCTACTACAGATGCCTCCCTGGTTCAACCCTGCATCCTGGCCTAGGTCCCAATGTGCTGGCTTGGAGTGGGGGGGGGAGGGTGGGGGTGGAGCAGTTTTCTCCATCCACTCTCCCCAAGCTCAGACTGGACCACTTAAGAATAATGAGGTCCAGGTGGCCCTGCGTGAGCTTGGATCCCCTGGCTGAGCCGCCTCCTGCGTCCCGCCTCCTGCCGGGAGCAGCTAATGACAAACAGAGGTAGGAAGGTGAGACTCCTATGCTGTCAGACTGGCAGGTAGGACATAGGGCAGGGCTGGGTCAAGCCGCGGGCCCCCCTCTGCCGTGGGGTCCCCTCTGCTGTGCTGCCCTGGGGACACAGGTCCACGTGCGAGGTCCTGTATCTCCTTCAGACCTGGGCCTCTGCCCTGCCCGTGCCGGCCCGCACTGAGGTCTGCGCCTGGTACCCCAGGAGCTTTCTGTGGGCCCGTGGGGGACCCGAGGATCTTTTGGGTCCTCTTTCTCGGTCACACAGAGCTGCCTCCACATCCCGTCCGCCCAAGCCGGCCAGGCAGGTGAGCCGAGGAACTTCAACCAGGAAAGGACAAAAGACTCGGCACCTGTCCAGCCCCACGTGTACACCTTGACCACCACGGAGCTACACACGTTAAGATGGCTTAGACTGTGTTCCGTGGGTTTTAAAACACAATACAACTGAAGGTGCTCGGTGCTGTCGAGTGTGTCCGAGGGGGCCCGCAGGGGCTGAGAGGCCCAACCCCAGCCGAGGGACGGTGTCCGGAGCTGCCTGGGAAGCAAGGCTTCAGGGAGCCTCTGTGTGTCTCATCCCATCCCCCTCAGGAACACGTCTCCTGTCCTCTGACCTCTGACCCCTCACAGCCCGGCCGTCGGCCTCCAGCTTCCTGGACAAGAGCTGCCTAGCTCCGGCCCCAGCCAGCTTGGCCACCAGAGAGACACTGGAGTACATCACGTACAAAAGCCACACATACACACACAGTACACACACGTGCCCTCACACACCTGCACACACATACATGCACATGCATGCAGGTAAACGTGCATACACGTGTGTGCACCGCAAGGACATGGGCCTGGTGGCTGAGGGAAAGAGTGGGTTGAGGGGACACTAAGTCTCCTCCAGGGAGGCTCGGCAGGCTTTAGGGGCCAGCAGGGAGGCAGGGAGGGAAGGAGGATGACAGATTCAGAACCATGGGGAAAGGCCCACAGAGAGCACACAGCAAACGCATAAACCACTTGAAGTCAGATGCTGTGTCTGCAGCTGGGGAGAACCCCCAGGCCATGTGGCATGGGTCCCCTCCCAACGGTCACTGAGACCTGACTTTTCTGTGGAAAGGAGAAGAGGGTCGCAGGGCAGAGACGACTCTCAGCATCGTAGCAGGGAGAAAGGGTTGGGTGGGGGCTCAACCGGGCCTCAGGGAGCCGGGTGCCGAGCATGGGAGGGGAGGCTGGGGTGGAGGGGAGGTCAGGAATCAAGGCCAGCAGGTTTGGGGTGGCAGGAAGAACAAAGGCGGAGGGACCTGAAGATAATCACACACGGCCCAGGCCCCCCAGCCCGTGGGGCTCAGAACATTTCCACATCTAGCGATAAGACATTGGTTACACAGTTACAGGCTGATTGGGACCGGGGCAGCCTAGAGACGCCAGGCTGCCCGGGAGGGTCCGAGGGGAGGCTGAGGTCCAGGGTCTGGTCTTGCCAGCCACTCCCCATCCACCCACCGGTGGGGAGGGCGCAGGCGGGGGGGGGGCTCCCCTCACGTTATCTTCAGCAAACCTGCCTTGTTCTGTAGGCGGTCACCACATGGCCACCCCGCTACTGCCGCGGCCTCTCCTTGGGCCCGGAGCCCACCCCCGACCCCTCTAGGCCTCCCAGACGCACGGCCATGGGGGTGAGGGGGTGGGGGTCCCACAGCCTTTGTGTGGCTGGTGCTGACCACGGGTCCCACCGGCGGCTCGCTCCTGACGGAGCCCCGGCCTCGCAGCCAGGTGGCAGGCACTTGTAGGAGGGCACCGTGCTCTATCTAGAGCCCTTCCTTGAGGGAGATGCTCCCAGGGCCCGGAGGTGTATCCCTGTGCCCTGAGGAGGGAGAACGCGGGCCAGACGGGTTGGTAGGCACACCCAGAGCCAGGTAACGCAGCTACAGGCAGATGGACACCACGGCCAACAGGGCACCAAAGTCCCCCAGCTGGGGCTCACATCTGCTCTTCAGAAATCCAGGCAGAGGGCGGGACAGGGCAGCAGGCGGGGCGCAGGGGCCTTCCCCGTGCTTTCCCACGACGCCCCGGCCCTTGGCATCCCACACCTCACAGCAGCTGGGCACAGCCAGCTGCTCCCACGCCCACAGCCCCGCCCGAGAGAGAGCCTGAGTCCAGGCAGCGACAGCCTTTTCCCATGGCCAGGATGGGGCAGGGGGAGGTGAGGAATTTGAGGAGAAAATAGCAGTGGCCTGGGAATTTGGAAAATGCATCCGACCGCCGGGACCCTTGGGAAGAGGCAGACAGGAGGATTAGGGGCGGGGGCTGGTCCTGGGTGGGCCATGACTGTGGGGCTCTGAGTCTCCAAAATGAGGCGGGGGGGGCGCTACCCTTGTGGGGGAGCAGCTGGCCCTGTCCCTCAGCCCAACTCCCTTCCCCGCGCCTCTAATCACAGACCTTCAACCCCAGGGGCTGGGGAGCCCAGCCTAGCCCGATAGCCCGCCACACCTTGTAGGTGGTGGGAAAGCGGGGCCTGTGCAGGGAGGGCCTCTCTTCATCTTGGGGAGCAGAGGGTGTTCAGAGGTAGGATTAGGGGTCCCCCAAAGGTTGTTCCTGGAACCCCTGGCCACCTCATCTATCAGTTCTATGGGACCCAAGACACCCCTGGTTCTAAGTCTCCCCACGCAGAGAGTTGGAAAGTAGGGTGGGTGGCCCTGCGGGGTCCCCTCTGGGGCGGGGGCGTGAGGAGGCTCCCTGTGGGCTTTTTCCCACAGCAGCTGTCTCTGCCTCTTGGAGCTTGCTGACAGGTCTGCCCCAGGCTAAGCCCTGCGTGGCTGATTACGATAGACATTCATACCAGGGAGATGGGGCAGAGCAGCTGCTCAGAGGGGCTCAGGAGCCCCTCACCGCAGCCCACGCAGCCCCCTCCTTCCTGTCCCGATGCCCCTGTACAGCTTCGCCCTGTTTGGTTAGACTGGACCCTCAGGACCCCTCCCCCAAGGACCAAGCTGGGCCTCAGGACTCTGCAGATTGACATTAGTTGGGTAAATGGAGTCATCTGGCAGCCAACCCCCGTCCCCGGCCTGGTGCCCTGCTTGGGGATGATGTGATTATGGTTGCCCCCAAGGCCTGTCCATCCCCACTCCATGCCTGTCCATCCTGCACTAGGTCCAGGGCAATTAGCAACAGTGTGGAGGCCAAAAATTGCACTGGCCAGACAGGACAGGCTTTGCTCCAAAGGTGACAGGAAAGAGCAGAGAGACGTGCCCCAACGTGCAGAACACAGGGACAGGGGTGGGGAGGGCCTCGGCCGAGATGGCGCTCAGCCAGGAGGGCGGCAGAGCCCACGGGGGCTGCAGAGGGGCCGCCACCAGCCCCTGACCCTTGGCCTGGCATTTGCTCAGCTAACTTTGCGGAGTGGACACTGTATGTGGACAGAGTCCCAGACGATAAGGATCCTGGGTCGATGACTTCTCTGGCTCTCGCTGGCCTTAGCCCTCTGCCCTCTGCCCCCTGTCCCCCCAAGGCCACCGTCTCACTGCCTTTGGGAGCCCTGGGGGCCTCTGGGAAGGCAGGCCTTGCTTTCCTCTCCACACCCACCTGGAAGAGGCACTGCCAGCTGGCCTGGGCGGGTGGGGGGCAGGGGTCCCACACTGCTTACTGCCTTAGCCCCCCTCTGTGAGGCCCCATCTGCAGGGCTGTCCTTGGCCCACTGTCTGCTAGGTCTAGGCACTGGCCAGGGACCCTCCGCTGCAAGGAAACCCCTGCCCTGGACCTCGAGTCTTGAAAAGGGTGATGCCAGCCACTCTTGAAGAGCGCAAGTGTGGGCATGCCTCTTCCCCCAAGGCTGAGACCACCATCTGCTGGAAGGCCTCTGCCCCCCGCTCAGGTCTTCCTGGATCCCCATCCGGCTCTACTACAGAGCAGGGGGTTATGGGAAATGCACCCCACATGCCTTGGGCCTACTTACACGTCATTCAGTACCAGGAGTTTCCTGGGCTTTTGAGGTCCCACGGGCCTGCTGCCTTTAGCCCTTTGTGTGCTGAGATGGAAACCAGGCCCCTCTCGGCCTCTGCAGCTCATCTCTACCAGCGGAACCCCGGGCCGGGCTGCAGGGAAACAGAAGGGCTCAGAGGGTGGAGGGTGAGCCCAGGGGAGACCCCGGTAGACTCTCCCCACTGCTGCTGTCCACTGCCGTGGCTTAAGGTGGTGGAGCACTAGCCTGGCACACAAAAGCTCAGAGGCAGAACCCAGACCGGAGTTCCAGCCCCAGGTGGACTCCCAGGGTGCCCTGGGGCTGTAGATGGTCAGGTGCAGCCCGGGCCCTCAGGCATGGCACACCAGGGGACACCCTTCCCCTCGCAGGTCAGTGACTGGAGCCAGCAGCAGCTCACTCCTGAGTCCTGGCCTCCACCAGTGGGATCACTTCCCTCCTAGAGGCTAAGCATAGGGTCCAGGGGCACCACGGAGGGCTTCCTGGAGGTGGGGCAGAGGAGGGCCCGACAGAACACGCGGGCTGCAGCCCAGCTGAACCCAGGCATAGAGTGGCCCATGTGTCACGCATGTGCAGGGGATGTCCGTGGAGCTCCCTCCGTGTGTCACGTGTGTGCAGGGGATGTCCGTGGAGCTCCCTCCGTGTGTCACGTGTGTGCAGGGAATGTCCGTGGAGCTCCCTCTGTGTGGCACGTGTGTGCAGGGAATGTCCGTGGAGCTCCCTCTGTGTGTCACGTGTGTGCAGGGGATGTTGGTGGAACTTCATACTGGGGGTGCTATTCCTGGCTGGCCAAGACAAGCTGTCCCTGCATGTGTGGGACTCCCGGACTGCAGAGGTGGGGACACCCTGCTGGGGACACAGCGAGACTGGGAACAGAGCCCAGAGCCGGGATGCTGAGCCCTGGCCATGGCTAGCCCGTGTCTCTCAGAGCCCCCCCCCCCTTCCAAGGCCTGTGCAGGGCCTGGGAGGAGAGAAAGCGCTGTTTGTCTCCCACATTCCACACATGGGGTCAAGCGTTTGGGGGAGGCCGTTTTTCTTGAAGATGTCATTTGAAAATAAACACTGTGGCCCGCGCGGCTGTGATTGCTGGATCCGCTCGCTTGGGCGGGCCGGGCCCGGCCTGGCAGCCATGGTCCAGGTGGCTGGGGGCTCTTCCGGGCCAGCATGGGCCCCTGACCTTCCTGAGCGGTCCGCACCACGCCCTCTGGGCCAGCGTCTCCCTGACCAGATGGCTCTGGTGGCCGGGCATCCCCACCCCCACTGTTTGTCAGCAGAATTGAAGGAAGGCCTCTCTGCCCGGCCAGGGCTGGGGAGCCACCTTCTTCCCCCAGGCCCTGTGCGGCCGGCCAGGGTCCGAGCCCCCTGCGCCTAGCTGCTGAGGGTCAGCTGCTTAGATACCTGGTAGGGGCCCCAGCTCCCCTCCCTGCCTGGTCCCAGGTGGGGCAGGACTCCTCAGGGACGCAGAGAGCCAAGCAGGCCCTCCTTTGTTCAGAGTCTGGCTCAGCCCTGCAGCCTGAGGCTCTTCAGAAATTGTGGTGGGGAGACCGTGGCCTCTGAAGCCCCTCGGGCGTGTGGCTCTGTCCTCTCTGGGTGGAAGTCAGGCCCTGTCCTGCCTCCTGATCTGGGCCTGGCCCTGCAGTTTCTTCCCAGGCCCAAGCTGTTGAGGCCACCCCAGACAAAGAGACTTTCCCCACCCCTGTCGAGCCCCACAGGTACACCAGGCTCCCATGAGCAGCCTGGGGCTGTGCTTGGGGGGGAGCATGCCTAGTGCCCCTCAGAAGCATCCAGAAGCTGCCCTGCACTCTCTGTGGGCCTCTCCTTTCCTCTCTTCTTTTCTCTCCTTCAGTCTCAGTACAGGGGAGAAGGGGTTCCTCACCTGAGGAGAACCTCCACTTGGGGGGGCTCCTTTGGGGGGCTTCTTGATCCCACCTTGCATGGGCATGCCTCTTCTGCCTGCCCTCCAAGCCTAGGCTCAGCCGGATGGCGAGGGAGACCTCCCCATAGGACTCCAAAGGGCATTCTTTCTCTCTCCTTCTCCCCCCCTCTCTCTCTTGTCTCTATCTCCTTTCTCTTGTCTCTGTCTCTTTCTCTCTCTCGCTCGCTCGCTCTCATAGTGGGACTTGAACTCAGGGTACCCGTGCTCCCTTGGTTTATACACTCAAGCCTGGTGCTCTGCCACCTGAACAACACTTCTAGTCCTAGTTTTTGTTGGTTAACTGGAGATAAGAGTCTCACAGACTTTTCTGCCTGTCTGTCTTTGAACCTTGATCCTTGCATCTCAACCTCCTGAATAGCTAGAACTAGAGGTGTGAGCTAGCAACCCTGGCTAGAAGCCTGCCTTTCTTAAGTACTAAGGGCCTTCCAGCCCTGGGATGAGGGCCTGGCACGGGTGAGGGAGGGGGTCCGAGGGATATGTGGGGCCTGGTGAGCCCCAGATGGGGGAATGAGGACCCCCCACAGAGCACAGGGGCGGCACCCCAGGCTTCCATCCTCCAGAGACCTGTGGCCCTCCTCACCCGGTGGTTGCTGGAGGATGGCCTCTCGATGGGTACGCCAAGGTCCGGGAGACTTTGGAGCCCCTTAGAGGCCCCCAGCTGAGGCTGGGACAAGGGCAGGCAACTAGAGGTGAGCTTCAGGATGGCCACGTGTGCCCTACTCCTCGCTTGGTGACCCGACCCCAAGGCCTGCCTGGGGCGGGGGGGGGGTCCTTGGGCTTGGTCATGTTTGAGCTCTGCGGTCACTGTCCTGTGGCTTTTCACCTCCACGTCCCACCCTCCACCCCGTCTTCCTGGAGAAGGGCTGTGAGACTCAGCCCAGATCCACGTTCCTCTGCTAGCCCCAGTAGCAATCCGTTTGCACCTTCTAGAACTTTCCTCCTGTGCTGAGCCCTAGGGCTGTCTTCTGGCTGGTGGCTGTGCCTCCTGGAGGGTAGGGGCCTCTGCTTACCAGCCAGGTATCATGGCAGAGCAGAGGGCGGTCCCGTGCGTAGGAACGGTTCCTATGAGGTGTCCAGGCAGAACTGGCGGGCAGCCCTTGTCCCTCAATGTCCAGCTGTGTCCAGGGCTGTCATGATCCTGCCCTTAAGAGTCTGGTGGTGAGCCTGGAGCAGCCAGAGCGCTTTGTGCCCTGCAGCTAGCAGCCATGGCACCTGAATAGGGCTCCTCCTCTACCTCTCCCCTGCCCACCCATGCAGCTATCCTGGGGCTCTTGGCCAGGCCTCCTACCCAGAGAACCTTCTGGGGCTCTTCAGAGGCTGGAGTATCCCTTCCTCCATGCCCCAAGTCTGGAACCACGGTTCCAAAGCCAAGAGGCACGGGGCCACCCGGCCAATTGGCCTTCCCTGCACAGGCTGCCTAGCTGAGGGTCAGCTGAGTAGCTGAGGGTCAGCTGCCCAGCGGGAGTCCTCTGCTCTTCCCCAGAGTGCTGCTGAGCTGCATGTTAAACATTTAAAAATAAATAAGAAAGAAAGAAAAGATTGGGGGAGGGGCTGGGGGGAGGCTGGCGGCCATTGTAGTTCATTGATGGGGACACAGGACCGAGGGCCTAACAAAATATAGTCCTTTCTGGAACTTTCCCCAACAATCCCTTGTAACCCTTTCTGCCTGTTTTCTGCTCCACGCCAGGTTCCTAGGTAGGGTCAGGGCAGCTGCCCTTGGAGACCAACTGCAGCTTCCTTGCCACCAGCTGTCACCCCTGGCTGGAGGGGAGACCCAGGGCGCTCAACATCCCCCAACGCTCTTTCTGAGAGCCACGGGGACCTGGCAGCCCTGCTGCCACCGAGGAAGCACAGGCCTGGGCAGCTGAGCGGTCCTCTCCTGAGGCGGAGGCCAGAGGATGAGCTGGGCAGCACCGCCCCAGCTGTGTGGGTGGTGTGGGGTGCGCAGGGTGTGGTGCGGGGCTCAGGGACCAGGGGTCTGGTGTGGGGTGGGGTGGATGAGGATCCCAGCACTGAGACAGCCCAGGCAGCCGGAACGCTGCCGCACGGATTTGTGGACTGGAAACCAAATAGACACCCCCCCGCCCGAGTTGGAAGCCAGGGACCCAGAGATTCTGAAGTGGGTGTCCCTGAGCGAGGCAGATCCAAGGCTGCCCTGACCGTGGGCACACGGGGACCCTGTGGGCAGGGGCCTCCTTGCCAGGCCGTTCCTCAAGCCCTGCCAGCATGAGAAGCCTAGGGGACTTTTCCAGGCTGCGTGTCCCGGCCTTGGGTGGGCAGCCCCTGGGGGGCTCTGCCGGCCACAGCAGGACACGATCACCCGCCCTGAGTAGGCGGAGGGAGGGAGGCAGACACCTGAGACCCTGCGGGCTCCCCGCCCGGGACAGACGTGGGAGCCCAGGGGCTGCAGAGGAGCCGTGCCCCCTGCAAAGGCCTGACGTGGGGAGCACAAGGCTGCCGGGAGCCCCGCAGCCTGGCCTTGACTCCCACCGCCCCCTCAGCCCCCTGCTGGCTCCAAGCCCATTGGAAAACAGTTCTTTATCTCGGTGGCTTCTCATGAAGTGCAAACAGCCACGTGTCCCATGGGGGCCCCTTTTGGCACACATGCCCTCTGCCCCACGACCGGCCAAGGAGAGGCCATTCACCCTCCGGTGGGGGGCCGTGGGGGAGGCTCCCTGGCCGGGGGCGGGGGGGGGTTGTAGTCCTGATGGATGGAGCCTACGTGGGGCAGGCCAGGGCCAGGAAGGGCTGGAGGGCGTTCGGTTTGACCGTGGAGAAGGTTATGAGGACAGATAGGCAGAGGACTGGGGGAAGGGGAAGGGGGAAGCAGGCGACCTGGGTTGACAGCTGTGGGGAACCATCCTAGACCCCAGGGGGCCGCCTCACTCTCTGCCCCTCCTCCCCCACCTCCTCTGCTGCTCCTCTGGGGCCTTGAGCGTCCTCTATTCCGCTCCTCCATGCGGCCGGTGCCCTTGGATCCCGCTCCTGCAAGCTGTGACTTCCAGGGGCCCGCACGGGGCCTCCCTCCTTCCCGCCCCTGTGCCAGCCTGTGCCAGCCCTAGGACCCGACTCATCTGCCCCCGCCCCCCGGGCCAGCCATAAGCCTACAGAGTGGGAGCCCTCCAGTGGGGAAGCACCCCTTTTGGATACCGCTATGTATGGGTATCTCCCCTGGCTTCCCTGAGGCTCAGGCCCTGGCCAGCCGCTCAGCCAGGCCTCTGGGAATTCCAAGAGGAATCTTCAGGACTGGCATCCAGGGGCTGGTCACCCTTTTCTGTCTGTCCTCTGAACAGTGGGCCCCCCCGGGCCAAAGCTTGAGGACAGGCAGAGCAACTTGGTGGACCGGTGTGACTGGGAGGGGGTCTTGGCCAGCCTGAGATCTCCCCCAGATGCCAGACTGTGCCCCAGAGTCCTCTGTGTGCCCATAGGCCACGGAAGAAGGGGGAGGGGACTCTCCACCTTCTGGCTGGGGGGGGAGGACACCCAAGAGGCTGCTGGGAACTCAGAGGCAGTGGAAGGGCAGGCCGCGCTGGGACACCATGTTGCAGCCTCCACCCCCAGACCCTAACAGTGGGCTAGTGTGTGGGCCGGGGGAGGCGGGGGCCGGGCGGGCTTGGGTCCCGCTCCATAAACCCTGGTCAGCCGGGGAGCTGCCGATGTGGTGTTGACACAGGCGTGATGTCACCGGCAGCCAATGTGGAGCCCGCTGGGGGCTCTGCGAGCGCCCGCCCTGGTCACACAGGGCCTGCCACGCGTGTGCACAGCCTGAGAGCCACCTGAATAAACCGGGCTTCCCTCGTGTCCCGTGGGGGCTGACCCCAGGCCTGACACCCCAGCACAGGGACGGAGGGAGGGTGGGGTGTGCGGGGGGGCTGCCTCCCGGCCCGGGCCGTGGGGACCCCGTGGGGACCCCTGAGCCCTATCACCCGCTCCCTCCTATCTTCCGTGGTCCCTCGTGGCCATCATGGCTCCCTGGGGTGATGTCAGTCATTCTTTCCTTTCATCTGTCTCTGGCCCAGATGCACGTCCTGGGCCCTGGTCTACCCACCTCGAGGAGGCCCCGGGACCCCTTCTCAGCCCTCCTGGCGGCATCCTGCAGCTCTGCATGGAGCCCGGAGGCTTCCACATTTCTTTCTGCGTTCTGGATCCTAAAGTCTGGCTTTCCCATCCTTCCTCCTGCTCAGATCCTTTCTACCCCCCCATGCACCTCCTTCCCACCCAGCATGGCCCCCTCCCCCCACCCAGGGTCCCCTCCTCGCATGGCCCCCGCTCCTCCAGAGAACCTTCCCGGGCAGGCAGTGTGGGGCCCAGGCCAGCTTTCCCAGTGACCCCTTCCTGGGGTCTTCTGGGTCCTCTTTCTCAGGGGTGCCCTCCCCCTGCCCCACGATGCCTGGGCTTGGCACGTGCTCAGCAGCGGCAGAGGTGTCGCTTGGGGATGGGGTGCCTCCTGGGCCTGGCGCCTGCCCTTGTTTATGGGTCCAGCCCCCGCCCCGCGCCGCTCGCCGCGCACCAGCTGCCCGCCTGTGTCCAGCCAGGTGTGGGGTGATGGAGCAGGACTCCCCGAAGACAAGGAGCACAGTGTCTGCTTTATTTGCAGGCTCGGGGCTGACGAGGAACAGAATGGCCACAGTGACTGCTTCCAGGAAACGGGGGGGGGGAGCAGGCCCTTCCCAGCAAACCCCCAAAGGTGAGTTTCCAGGAAGGGCCCCCGCCAGCTCCCCTCAGCCCTGGAAGGGGGCCAATCGTGTCACCAGGAGCAGGCCAGGCATGGCGGGAGGTGGGGGAGAGAGCCGAGGGGAGGGGAGGGAAGGCAGAGGGGAGGGGGTGCCTCCCACTGCAGCCTGGGAGAGACCAAAGCCCAGCAGGCCCCCCAGGCCCCCCAGGAGCTCACGTGGTATACAGGAAGGCCCTTGTGTCCCCTGTGCTCACATGGCCCCAGACCCCCCCTCATCCAGGCCCATGGGCACACGGGCCGGGCCAGCTCCACAGGCTGACACCGGGCGGGAAAGGAAAGACCCGCTGGTGCCCTGGCTGGAGAGGGCCCGTGAGGCTCTGGAGGGGTCCACTGCCCACAGCTCTGAGTTCCATGGCACCCCACTGAAGAGGACCCTCGTCTTTCTGGACAGGTGGGGTGGTAGGGGAGACCGCCACCCTTGCACCCAGCCTGGGTGCACTGAGTCAGATCCCATACCCTCTTTGCTGGCTTCCTTTGTAGTGCTGGAGTGTTCCGTCCTCACTCTGGGGTACAGTGAGAGTCCTGACCCCTCCCCGCCTCCCCTCCCTCCCTGTGCCCGTAACTGCTGCCCGGAGGCTTGCTGTGGTCATTGCATGTGTGTGCGACCAGAGCCCACGCCGAGGCAGTGTGCACATCCCTCAGGGAGGACGGCCTCCCCGAGCCTGGGACAGGGGTCTTCCCTCAGGGAGGACGGCCTCCCCGAGCCTGGGACAGGGGTCTTCCCTCAGGGAGGACAGCCTCCCCGAGCCGTGACCACACGTGCCACGCTCCACCCTGGCCTCAGCGCAGGCGGGGGCACGGCCACCTGGTCAGTACAGAAGCCCACCACGTAGGTGGGGATGCTTACCAGCATAGACACCATGCAGCACACACCCCCGTGCCAGGAGCCTCGAGACCAGGGCTACACACATTTAACTGGCATTTCACAGGTCTCCAGGGTACGTGCATGCACACACATGTGCACGCGCACACCCCCTGTGCAGTGCAATGTAACATGCATGTGCTACACACAGCACACAGCACATACCTGCAACACGCATGCAATATAAACAGCATACATGTGCACACCATGCACAGCAATACACCTACCACACACACCACATGTGCAACCTACAACACACAGGTACCACACAATACTCCACACACACAACACACAGCACCCACGCCAGACACAGCACATCCAACATGTGTGTGCCACACAACACAGGGGTAACACACCACACACCACACACACTGCACACAATATGGCACACACATACCACATACACCACACAGAGCACACACAATATATGTGAGCCACACACAGCACACACTCAACACACATGTCCACGTGCAATACATGTATCACACCACACACAGTGCACGTGCACACACAACACACATACCACATATAACACACATGGCACACACACAACAGGGCACAGAGCACCACACACTACACACAATACACACCGGGCATACACACAATACATTGTACCACATGCATCTCATGCTACACGCAACACATACAGTGCAACCACATACATAGCACACAACACACAGTGCACACGTGATACACACCACTCACACACACACACACACACACACGAGGAAGGGCTTCCACATACAACAGCCCCCTTTTCTCTACTGGGTCATGCAGACTCTGTCACTGCTGGAAGAGGTCTGGGAATGCTGGGTGTCTGTGGGGCTGTGGCTGTGGTGGGGACCTCCACGCTGTCTGGGGTCTCACCCAAGCTGGGAAACTTCTTTTCCCAGGCTCTCTAGCAGCACCAGGTGGGCCCCTCCCCACCCCACCCAGACTGGAGCTTGTGGATGAAATTCAAGCTCCTGTTTGAGTCTCCACACTTCACTCAGCTCATGAGCATTTTGAAAGTACCTTTGGGTGGTGGGGCGGGAGCCTGTCTAGCAACCCCTCTGTAAGCCCCTGTTCTAAAAAGCAGGAAATCGGGTTGGGCTGAAGGTAAACACATTCCACCCGGCAGTCAATGGAGGGGCTTTGTTGGGGCTGGGGCCAGGCCCCCTCTGTTTTCCCAGCCCCCACCCCTCGCTGAGGCTCAGAGCAGGACCCACCTGCACACCTGTTTGCAGAGTGATAATGCTCCTTCCCCTGCCAGTGTGTACCCCAGGATCCTGCCCCCCGCCCCGCCCCAAAGTGCCAGGGGGCTCTGTTGATAGGATTGCTCCGGCACCAACCTTGGAACCTCTTAGGGCGGCAAAGACGGCGGGGGGCAGCCCAGCTTCCGTCCTGCCCCTTGCACCCCCTCTCTGGTCCTGACACTGGGGGGGGGCAGTGGGCCCGGAGGCCCCTGGGGAGGTGGGGAGGTAATGGGGGGGCTGCACGAGAGCTGGGAAGAACAATGGGAGCACCCCAGCTTTATCACAGGCAAACACACAGACCCCAATGTGGGAATGTGCAGCGCCCCCCATCCACACCACCACCCCGCACTTCCATTTCCGTGTCCTCCCTCGGGCTGTGGGCATCTGTCTATCTCTCCTGCCACCCTCACAGTCTGTACCCCCAGCCTTCAGCACCGTGGGCCACCTGAAGGGCCTCCCAGCCATGCTGGCCAGCACCTCTGCCAAGACAGCTTTTGTCTGGCTCTGTAGACCTGCTTCCCGCAAAGCCTCTCCTTTGGGATATTTATGGATGGCTACTCTGTCCGCACTGCCAGGGTCCGGAGGGTGACGGTGGCCTTTCTCTCCGCCTGGCATGGGGTGGCTGGCGGCTGTGCCCAGTGGGGTGCCTGACCCCCTCATGGCCCAGATTCCTGTGAGTAAATGCTGTGGCACACAGCAGTGGGACAGGAGAAGGCCAGGGGTGAGCCAGGCCTGGTGTGCGGGCCTGCAGCTGTGCAGCAGAGGGGAGGCGTGGGTGGGGTCCTCTGGTCTGTGTTCGTTCGTGGAGGCTTCCCCGTGCTCCTAGCAGTGGGGCTTGGAGGAGAGGATGAGGGGCTCAAGACCCCAGCCTCACTCCCCAAAGTGGCTGCTCGTGTCCACTTTGGTCCCCAGTCTCTGCATAGCCAAGGAGCCAGAAGGCGAGATTCGAGGGTGGGTGGGTGGCGGTGCGGGGAAGGCTAGGTGTCCGGCCTCAGGGTCTGGGCTCACTGCGTCTCCATGAGAGCTCCAACCACAAACCCCGGGTGGGGGCTACACTGGCACCCCAAGATTCGCTCCAACCCTGGCCCTCGGCCTCCCCCACCCGCCCCACTGCCTTCGATTCTGTCAGCCTGGTCCGGCACTAAAGCACGCTGCAGCCGGGTCAGTCCCTGTCTCTCCACCAGGGCCCTCACCCCCAGCAGAGTGGGGGAGAAGGGGATACCGTGTCCCCGCCATGTCCAGCCCCGGAGCTCAGCAGGGCTCGGGTTGGCAGGGAGGGGCAAGCCCAGGCAAGAGGGGGAGGCCCAGCGGCCACCGCGAGCCGAGCCTCGTGTTTCTGCGACCTCCTGGCCCTGGGGCGGCTGCCTTCCCCCATGAGCCCGGGTGCGGAACACGCTCCCTGGCTTAGCAAACCCAGACCAGGCCTTCCGGGGGGCTTCAAGGCAGGAAGCCCAGAGCCTCCTGGGTGGGGCCTGATCGCTCTCCTCCCATAATCCTCCTGTCCTCCCATAATCCTCCTGTCTCCACGTGGCGCCTGCCATCCTCCATCTTTGGCTGCAGGCCTCAGCCTGCTCCCAAAGGCCCCTCATGTCTGCAGGCCCGGCCTCACCACGTGACCCTTTCCGTGCCGTGATCCCCGGCACCCGTGAGACCCCTCCTCCGAGACCCCTCCTCCGCATTGTGCCCCCTCCCCAGCCCCACCCACTCCCCGCCCCCACCCCATCTCCTTTCTCCTGTGCTTCGTCCCTGACACCCCACCGCATGGCTTCACCGGCCCCACCCTCCCCCCCCCCTGGTTCCTACACCCCTCCCGGTGTGTGCTTGGCTTCGGCCCTCCCTCCCCCTCCCCCTGCAGCCCTCCCTCCCCCCCTTCATGTCCCAGTCCCCATCCACACCCACCCCAGACAAGCAAGCCATGGCACAAACGACTGTAACTGTGAATTTATTGATGAGTCCAGGGCCTCTGGGGAGGCCCTGGTGGGGAGGGGCACAGGGCAAAGTGGGTGTCATGGAATGTTTGGAGTGGCTCCAGACTTGGCGAGGTAAGGGCGGAGGCCTCAGGCACGCAGCCGCCCCGCTGGCCCGCCCGCAGAGATGGATGGACGATGGACGGCCGGAGAGGCGGGCGCTGGGGCGGCGGACCGAAGAGGCCCGCACACTCATGACACTCGACACTCACACAGAGAGACTCGAGGACGTCTCCAGAACTCCAAACCAGTGCAAAAGACTTAGTGCAAATTAACTGAGAAGGGATGGGTGGGGAAACAAGAGTCATGGATGCCTGGAGTCTCTCAAGTGAAGAAGAAAGGAAAGGCAAGAAACAAACACACAAAGGAAAGGATGAACGAGAAGAAGAGAGGAGGGAAGCGATGCTGGCATCCCAGGCAGAGGCCTGGCCCTGGGATGCTGGGTGGCTGGTGGTCTCCTGGGCGTGGCAGGGGGTGGCCATGGAGATGGAACTGTGGGGGGGTGGGGTCTCGGGTCTGCTCGTCCACGGTGTTCACGTGGTCTGTTCCTTTGGCTTCACCTGCCAAGAGTGACGTGGCACATGATGGGGGGGTGGGGTGGGGGCGGGGCTTGGGAAGCTTCCAGAAGGGTGCCCTGGCTCACCTCGAAGAGTTGATTCCTGAGGCAAGTTGTGTCTTGTTGTGTTTCCTGAGTTGCAGCATTTTTCTTGATTCAGAGCTAGACGGACTTGAAGAAGTCCCCGGATTCGAAGGCCCAGACGTGAGCTGGGTAGCACCATTTCTGTGGGTGGAGGACATGAGTCCCCTGGCCTCTGCCCACGCGTGCCCCGTTGGCCGCACGCGCGCTCAGGAAGGCCTCACCTGTTCATCTGGAGGGGTTCGAGGGGGAAGGGTGTGCCCAGAGAGCAGCAGTGTGTGTGTGAGCTCTCTCGGAAAAGCTAAGGAACAGACGTTGGTTGTGGGAGCCTCCCGCCTGTGGTGCCAGCCAGGTTGTTCTGGGGGAGACAGAGTTGGGGTGTGTGAACTGGGGCGTGGCCAGGGGTTGGGGGCGGGGCTTCACCCGCTGTGCCCCACCCCCTGCAGTGCAGTGAGGGGGGGGGGAGCAGGATTCACACTCATCACACTCACCCGGAAAGCTGAACGGCAGTCTCTCCCCTGCCCTCACCGTCACACCGGACCATATCATATCTCTCAAGTAGATTCATTGCACTGACGTCCTGGCCTTTAAGACTGACTGGCCCGTCCACCCCTGCTGGAGACCTGGCTGTGGTGGGAGTGGCGGGGGGGGGGGGGGGGGGGGGAGACAAAGAAAGTGCTGGTTAGACACGGTGGGGGCGGGGGGGGGGTGGCGCTACTGGGGGGCCGGGCACTTACCCTCGCCTCCAGTCCGAGCGTGAGAGGCACCGGTCGCCCCTCTGTCGCTGCCCGTAAGGCCCGCCTTGGCCGTGGGCTCCGGAGGCCGGTACCTTGCCGCTCGCCACCTGTAGCCTGGCCTCGCCCTGCCTGCGCCCCTACCTCCCTCCCCGGAGATTGCACTTACTCTGCCCCGCCTGCCCCGCCTGGTCTGGCTTTGCCCCATGCCCTTGACTCCCCTGGTGCTGTCCTGTCTTGCCAGACCCAGGGGCTGAGCGGTTAGGGCATACAGCGTGAACAAGTCCACTGTGGGCCCTCTCCGCGCCAGCCCCTGGGCCGCAGTACCGCGCGCGGGAGTGCTGTGTCCGCAGGCCGGGCCCACTGCAGCCTCCTTGCTGCGAGAGTCCCTCTGGAGCCCGCCACCCACGGCCACCGGCCCTCCCTCTGGTGACGCCGTCGGCTGCGTACTGCCCTTCTTTCCCGCTCTCCTGTCCTCGACGCTCTGGCCCGGGCCACGCTGAGGCCCTGCCAGAGACACCCAGGATCCCGCTTCTATGTGAATTGCGGTGGATGATGAGGTGGCGGCTGGGGGCCTGTCTTCCTCGTGTCCCCCCCCCACCCCATCCAACCCACCAAGACTGGGACGCTCCTGCGCTCCCTGCTGGCAGCCCTGCGTCTGCTCCTCCCCCTCCCCACGCCCTCTGAAGATGCTCGCTCAATCCGGGGCTGCCCCTGGCCCCCCCGGCCTTCCCCGTCTCGGCTCCCCCCGAGAAGATGTCCCCTTGGCTGCCTGTCCTGTCTCCTTCTGCCCGCCGCCGTGCCGGGAGGCTGGGACACTTCTCCTCTGCGGCCCCGTGCCCTCCACCTCCATGTTCCAGAAGGCTAGGGCAGCGAGGCCAGAGAGAGAAGAGAACTCACCTGCCCAGCAGACGGCGTTCCTCACCTGCCCACCGCTGCCAGCTACACCTCCACCGCCCAGGCCTGGGGGTCGAACCCTGCCCAGCAGCTCCCCCTTGTCCAACCAGCCGCCACGTCCTGTAACCAAAAGTGACCGGGATGAATGCCTGGCTCCCTCCCCTCTCCAGCCCTAGCTCGAGCCCGTCAGCCCTCCCCGATGGTACCCTTCCGCCACCACGCCCGGAGCCAGCCGATGTCCCCCCGGCTCCCAGCCCCACCGCCTCCGCCGAGCCCGAGCTAGCCCCTCCGCCCTTCTCCATTCCCGCCAGACTCCAGACGGCCAAGGTGCTCCTTGGCCCCCACGACTCTCCTCCAGCACCCCATCTTCCCCAGTTTCCCCCGTTTCCCCCCCCACCCACCCACCCTCCCACCCACCCCCCTCCCTCACCCTGCTCTTCGGGCCCCTAACCCGGGCTTTTTCTAACTGGGGTGGCCCCGCCCAGAATTCCCGCCCCTGCCCCGCTAGCCAATCAGAGCGAATCCCTGCCGGGGCCCCCGCAGGGCCCACCTCCGCCCCCGGTCCGTTCCAGCACCCGCCCAGCCCGCTCACCCCAGCCCGCTCACGCCCGTCCTGGAATTCTCCAAAGACAGCCTCCCCACACCCCTCCTTTGGTATCTCTTAGGCAGGTCTTGGCGCTGGCCCGAGCACCCGCTCCGGGCTGAGAACTTCTGTCTTCTTCATGGACCGCGTGGCGCGTGCCCGCCCGCGGGAACTCTGCCCGCCAGCAGGGGCAGCTCCCGCTCGCGGTCTGTGCTAGGGGGTCTCGCGGGCCTCCCCAGGGGGAGCACTCTGCGGTCGACGTCTACCCTCCCGGCCGCTAGCTTCGGTTCACTCTCGGGGTCCCAGGACTCAACAATAGAAGTTGCCAGGAACCGCACACGGGGAGTGGGGAATGGTCAAGACTCGGGGCCTGTGTGTCCAGGGCAACAGCCGGGCTATGCCTTTGCTCATTCTGGCCTCAGTGGCCTCCCCAGCACACCGAGTTGGGGTACCCCAGGGCCCCCTCCTGGCCCCCTCCCCGAGGTCCACATGGTGCACGCACCCCAGTGAAGGCCTCGGGAGGTGCTGCAGCCTCCCTGGGCTGCTGAGCACGGGAGGCACTGGACGCACTCGGTGACAGCAGGGGACAGCAGGGGGGGGGCAGCGCCCCTGGCCCCTTGGATCTCCGGCCTCTCTCGGCCTCCACCAAGGTGGCGGTGGAACCATGGCATCACAGTGTTTGCTCGATAAGTTACACAATCTGGTGGCCCAAGGAGGGAGGGACCCTAGGACCCAATGTCATCTAGGACCAACGGCCAAGGACCCCAGATCTGTCCCAGACTGGCCATGTGGCAGGGTCTCAGGCGGGTGTGGGTTAGGGGATGCTTCAATACTTTGAGCAGACTTTTGGGAGGTCTTGTGTTCCCACGAAGTGTTGGCTGCTGGCTAGTGTGGTTGTGGGTGAGCTCCATTGTCACTACATGAACCCCAGACCTCACCTTGGCAGACCCCAAGTTACAGGACAGGCCAAACCCCCTCATCTGCCCTGAGGGGACCCTCAGCCTCCACACCGTCATCATGCGGTCTCTCTACACCCTCAAGCGTGTGTGCTCTGAGGGAGGGAGGCAACACCCCAGTCCCGCTCAGTCTTGGGTAAGATTGGAAAGAATACCCCAGAGCACTGGTACCGGCTGCATCATCACAGAAGGGCTCTCCAAAAATCGGGAGCCCCATCCTCCAAGACTGGGGACCCCTCCCATCTCCCTGAATGTCAACAACACGGTCTGGGGGTACATTCAGGTAGCCTCGGGGGTTTGCAAAAGTCTTGTACCCCAATGACCCTGGACACCCTATGACACCAGAATGGGTACTAAGGGTGAACCCCAACATCAGCTGCTGGTCGCCAGGCTTCAGCGTGTGAGACCCTGCCTCCACCAAGTGGCTACTTCTGCTCTTTTACCAGCTGAATTCTGCTCCGTCTGGGGCGGGAGCCGAGCCCGATGGTTTAGGGTCCAATACCAAGGGGGATCACTCCAGAAGCACACAACAGACAGGCCCTCATCCACATGACGCCGGTGAACTCCAATCTCGGCTGCCCCAGGGCTTCTGTGTGTGCGTTAGTTAGAGTGCGCTGCGCGGAAACTCTGTTCCCCACCTGAAACCAACTCCACGCTGTCCGGGAAGGAAACGAGCTCACGGGTTCGGGGGTCCAAGACTCAAAGGTCCCCTCTAGAGATGTGAAAGACCTGTGAATCCAATGGCTTTGTGAGCTCATTGAGGCACTGGCCCGGGTGACTCTGCCACCAGTGAACCCCAAACTCGGATGCCCCAAGGCTGATGTGTGAAACCGTGCTGCCACCGCGCGGCTGTCCGCACCGGCAATGGCTGCCGCGCTGTCTGGGGCGGGAGCCAAACTTGCTAGTTTGGGAGCTCAAGTGCAGAAATAAGACCCCGTGAACCATTGAGGCACCAAACCCCGGTGACTCTGGACATAGCCACGGGTGAACCCCGACCTCAGCCATGTCTGGGCTGCGATGTGCGGGGTCACCGCACGCGGCAAATCTGTACCTGCCGAGAACCGCGGCAGCGCCATTTGGCGAGTGAGCTGCACTCGCCGATATTAGAGTCTGGCCCAAAGGGGACTCCTCCAGAGAAATGAAGGGTGTCTTGTTCTCTCCCCGTGACCCCATGAACCATTAGCGTACTGGACATAAGAAGACCCAAGACACAGCCATCGTGAACCCCAATCTCAGCCAGCGCGGGCTGCGTCCATGTGTGAAACCATGCTGCCACCGCGCGGCGATTTCCGTCTTTGCCGACAAAGGCTGCCGCGGTCTGGGGAGGGAGCTGAACTTGCTGCTGTGGGGGACCCCTCCAGAAATGCACAGGCACCCCATTTGCTCTGTGTGACCCTGGGAATCAGCGACTCTCGGGCCTTGGTGACCCGGAACATTTGCGCAGTGAACCCCACACTCCACAGCACCGGGCGGCGTGTATGACCAGCTGCCTCCACCTGCAGCGATTTGTCCACACCGGTGACAGCTGCTGGGTGGTTGGTAAGCCGAGCTCACTGGTTTTGGGGTCTGGCACTCTAGAGGGGTCCCCTCTAGAGGTACGAAAGTGTCCTATGCATCCATGACTTGATGAGCGAGCCCACTGAGGCACCAGGTCTGCGTGGCACAGGACATTGGCACCCTTGAACCCCAATCTCAGCTGCCTCTGGGCTGCGGCTGATGTGTGAACCCTGCTGCCACTGCAGGGCGATTTCCGTCCTCACTAATGGCTGCCGCACTGTCTGGGGTGGGCGCCAAACTTGCTGGTTTGGGGCTGCAGTGCAGAAGTACTCGGTGTCCCACTTGCTCCCTGAGACCCTGCGAATCATTGAGGCACCAGATCTGGGTGAGCTGGGACATGGCCGTGTCAGAGCTGCGATGTGCAACAGCGTGGTCACCACACTGCAATTCCGTCCCTGCCGGAAAACGGTGCAGCGCCCTTTGGGGAGTGAGCTGCACCAGCCAATTTTGGAGTTCGGGACGGAAGCAGTTCCTCCAGAGAAATAAAGGGGTGCCCTGCTCGCTCCCTGTGACCCCCTGAACTGTTGAAGCACTAGACCCAAGACGTGGCTGTGGGTGAGCCCAATCTCGGCTGCCCCAGGGCCGTGTCCATGCGTGGAATCATGTAGTCATGTCTGACCTGGGGGCCAGAGCCCAAAGGGGACCCCTTCCCGACACACACAGTGTCCTATCCTGCCAGAGTGACCTGTCAACCACTGAGGCTCTGTCCCTTGGTGGCTGGGGACCTTATTACGGGGGAACCCCAGAGCCAACAGCATCCGGGCTGCCTGCGATGTGTGATTTGCTGCCTTGCACAGCAACTTCGATGTATGCACTCACTATCAGTTACACACCATCTAGATATTTGGGACCATGCACCGTCCAGCTGACCTGACACCATTCACGGCTCCCCAGCAGCACTCAAGGCCTGAAATATAGACTCAGAAATACTTCTACGCTGGCCAGACAGATGTGCCTCTTTGCGCATGTGCGCAGAGTATATGGGCTCAATGAGCCCCAAGCCCAGGATTGGGAAGAGGTGCCGGCCAGGAGCAGCACGCCGACCCCTCCAGAGACTAAGTGCCTAGGGCGTCAGCAGCCTGCTCTGGGTGGAGGTGAGCTGGGGAGAGAAAGGCCTGGGGCTACCTCCTTGTACTCTTTACCATGCAAATTCCCCAATTAGCATCTCAAAACTCAAATTGGCTGGAGCTGTGCTTAGGAGAGCTCTTATTGTTTCCACCTGAGGTGAAGGTTCAAGCCAGGGATTTGGTGTGCTAGCAGAGTTGCTCTAGCTCTTTGAGCCACAGCTCCACTTCCAGTTTTGAAGGGTTACTTGGAGATTAGAGTCTCACAGGGACTATTCTGCCCTGGCTGGCTTTGAACCCTGATCCTCAGATCCCAGCCTGTCACAACATGACAGGTGTGAGCTACCGGCACCCAGCTTGGTGCCGTCTTCAGTGAGGTCTGTGCCATCCAGTGATCTGGTTTATACCAGGACCACCGCCCCTGGTAGAAATGGCCGGAGCTCTGTGACGGGGGCTCTGGTGGCTTCAGAGAGGGACCGGTGCTGCAGGACTGCGGATGTGCCCAAGTTGGGTGCCTTGGGAAGCTCACTCCAGTGTCAGATCCCCATGGCCGCCGAACTGGCTAACTGACCTGCAACTCTGTCACCTGGGAGCCCCAGTCGCAGCGGCTGGCCGCTGCGGGGTCTCAGTGTCAGAGCTGAGCTCTCTAGTTGGGAAAACATGATGAAAGAGGATCCCAGGGAAAACACATCTGTCCTATGCCCTCACAGATGACCCTCATGAACCGCACCGGCTCCGGGACTGGGCATATTGGAAGACAACCATGGGGAACCCCAATCTTGGTCAACTTGGAGCTAGTGGGTGTGACACGGTTCCCCAAGAGTTCTCTCTCCACCCTGATCAGGATGATCACTGAGGCAGGCACCCGAGGCCAGGGTGAAGGACTCGGGAGAGCTGTCTGTGCTAGGCGCGCAGCCCTGCAGGATCCCCTTGCCGGCTGGAGTCCGTGACAGAGGAGCATTTTCTGGAGCAGGGGTGCAGGGTGTCACCCGGAGGAGGACCCACCCACAGCGGATGCTCCTGGGCAGGGAGGGGTGCACGGCGGTGCCCCGTGACTTTACAGTCGGAGCCTTACAAATTCTTGTGAATTTGGTTCCCATGGGAGGCCGGACACCATGGTCCTGCCACCGCGAGAACGCCGTGACCCGAGTCACCCGCGGGAGCCGGGACCTCCGCACGGTCTGTGGTGTGTGCTCACTGAGCGCAGGCCTTGCCGGGACATCCAGTCATGACAGAAAGTCACTGATGGCCGGGGTCCTCAGTTTCAGGGAGTCAGGAGACAGCCGGCATGCTGGTGGTCGTGATTATCCGGGTCGCGCTGCGGCCAGCTTCCAGGCAGTGATGCGAAGCCAACGCCATCTCTCCTGGAAGGGCTTCCCCTGTCCATGCACTCTGCTGTCCCCCAGGGCCGACAAGGAGGTGGCCACAAGCACGTGCCACCTGTGTGGCAGGGACCAAACTCCTCAGCATGTCCCAGGGAACAGAGACGGGCCAGGCTTCGGCTGTGGGAGAGGGAGAAGGCAGGTGCTCCTGAGCCACACGGGGAGATTTCCACATGGGCTGCTGCACTGCTTGTGGGGAGGGCTGCCCCACAGAGGTGGGGGGGGTCTGAGGTAGCTTAGGTCTGAGGGCATAGAGGACGCGGTGGCACCAGGGGCAGGGAGGGTGGAGCGGACCGGCCAGTACTGAGAACAAGAGAAAAGAAGGTCACTGAGGCGGAGGATGTGTTCCTGACAAATGGCTTCTGTCCAGCAGTACCTTTCCCTGTCCAGCAGTACCCCTCCCTGTCCAGCAGTACCTCTCCCTGGAACTCTGGGTGCCTGCGTGCTGGGTAGGAAGCCACCAAACCTGTCCTCTGATGCACAGTGAGTTGTGTGCATGTGTGTGTGTGTGTGTGTGTGCGTGCATGCACGCACACGTGCACACACACGCACACACATGCGTGATGGTCCTGGGGCTTGAACTCAGGGCCTGGGCACTGTCCCTGAGCTTTTCCACTCAAGGCTAGTGCTCCACAGTGTGCTTCATCTCCACATCTGGTTTTTAGTCCTTAATTGGAGACTTTCCTGCCTGGGCTTGCTTCCAATCCCATCCTCAGATCTCAGCCTCCTGAGCAGCGAGGCTAGTAGGCCTGAGCCACGGCGCCTGGCACAAGGTTGGTTCCTACTGTCCTGCACGCTGGGGCACGGCTACGCACAGTGCCCCTCCTTGCCACCTCTGTAGTCCGGCATCTTTGGCCGCTATGGTGCAAGCCCCCCTCCGGCTTCTGCTCCTTGTTTCCCTCCGTCCCTCCTGGCAGCCAGCGCATCCCAAGGCCCACCTCACCCAGGGCCCTGCGGCCAAATGAAGCTGGGAGCTGGTTCCCTCCAGTTTGGGCACTTTGCCCTCCGTACACACTTGAGTCCTTGCTCAGGCTCCTGCACCAGTGCTCACTGCGGGCAGAGAGTCTCGGTGTGGCCCACGGTGGCTCTGGAGTCCGCATGTGTCTCCCAGTCAGCTCACGCAGATGGCGGAGGGGTCCCCAGGGTCCAGCCAGGCCTCCCTCCGGGGCCAGCATGGGCAACTCCAGACGGCAGGCTGGCCCAGAGCCCTTCTCAGAGGCTTGTGGACTGGCTGCACCGGGCAGGGCAAACTGTCGCCCATCTGCTGTGCCACGGCACCACTGCCACCCTAAACTTCACCAAGCCATGGTCCCACGTGCACCAGACCCACGAAAGCTGCGCAGTGCTCTGTAGCACGGGAGCCCCCGCCCCCGCTCCCAGGGGCAGTGCCCGAGGCAAGGAGAGAGCTGGGGGCACCCAGGGGGTGCAGGGGGCGCCGGGGGCGGAAGGGCATAGAGGACGCGGTGGCACCAGGGGCAGGGAGGGTGGAGCGGACCGGCCAGTACTGAGAACAAGAGAAAAGAAGGTCACTGAGGCGGAGGATGTGTTCCTGGTTTGGGTTCAAGAGGGAGCTGGGCCTCCTTCCCTGGCCGCGGCCACGCACGTCTTCCTGGCTCTTGCGGTACCATCTGGAAGTTAATCCTCTGGAAAACAAATACTTCAGACATCTCGGCAGCACGGCCCTCCAAGCAGATGGCCGGGAAGCTTTCCCCACGCCGGGACGCCCGAGCCCCCAAACCTCCTCCGCAGGGTCCGTGGGGGACAGAGCCTGTGGCCAGGAAAATGTCAGGGCCCCCCGGCCACCTGCCTGGGCCCCCCACTCCTGGGCCCTGACCATTCTCCTTGGCAGCTCCAGCCATAGACAGAACATTCCTGAAGGCTGAGGCTGAGCACTTGGGAGTTGGAGCTGGAAAGGCCGGAGGAAGGACCACCATCGCCCAGGACGCTTGCACTTCCTTCTCCCGCCTGGACCCCTCACGCCCCCACCCCTGCCCCGGACAACTGAGGGCTCACCAGGACCTAGGCTGCCCGGGGCCCTCCCGGGGGCAGGGCACCCTCTTTCTGTGTGAGGCCATACCTCATATTCACATGGGACACAGCAGGGGGGGGGACAGGGACAGGGACAGGGACAGGTCCTGGAGATGGAGCGGACAGGGACAGGTCCTGGAGATGGAGGGGACAGGGACAGGTCCTGGAGATGGAGGGGACAGGGACAGGTCCTGGAGATGGAAGGTGGGCGAGTGTGGACCCATCCCCACAGATATGCTCTGCGGGCCCCACCCGGGGAGCCTGCTCCCCAGTGGGGAGAGGCAAGTGCGGTCCCACAACCATTCCAGAAGGATCCAGTCCCTCTCTGCCCTCTGTTCCAGCTGGGAGCACAGATTTCCACAGAGCCACAACCTGGCAGGAACCTGGGTCCCTGTCATGGGCCAGGAGCAGACCCTGGCCCAGCACCAACCACTCTCCCTGTGCCCACTGGAGGGCTCTTGGATGGATGGAGGGGGGAGGGGAGGGCTGCCCTGGGGGCAGGGGCAGAAGGGCTCCTCCACAAATGTGAGCACACGTGGCATGTGGCGTATGGGGTGTGTAGTGGCTGTGGACGTGGTGTGTGACATACATGGTGTGTGGCGCACAGATGTGTGGTGTGCTTGGTGTGTAGTGGATGTGTATGTAGTATGTGGTAGATGTGGACGTGGGGTGTGGTGGATGTGGACGTGGGGCGTGTCATGCGTGGTGTGTGGCATACATTGTGTGTGGCATACATGGTGTGTGGTGGATGTACACGTGGTGTGTTGTATACATTTTATGTGGCTTGTGTGATGCATGGCCTGTGTGGTGTGTGGTAGATGTGGACGTGGGGTGTGGTGGATGTGGGGTGGGTTGTGGCATGTGTAGTGTGTGGTGTACATGGTGTATGGCATGTGTGGTATGTGTCATATTTGGTGTATGGCAGATGTGGATGTATGGTGTGGTGTGCATGGTGTGTAGTGGATGTGGATGTGGTATGTGGTGGATGTGGGGTGGTGTGTGGCATGTGTAGCATGTGACATGTGTAGTATGTGGCATGTGTGGTGTGTGGCATGTGTGGTGTGTGGTATGTGTAGTATGTGACGTGTGTGGTGTGTGGCATGTGTAGTATGTGGTATGTGGCGTGTGTGGTGTGTGGCATATGTGGTATGTGGTAGATGTGGATGTATGGTGTGGTGTGCATGGTGTGTAGTGGATGTGGACGTGGTATGT
>NW_012267270.1:267717-299056 GCF_000151885.1 Dipodomys ordii
TGTGTGGCATATGTGGTATGTGGTAGATGTGGATGTATGGTGTGGTGTGCATGGTGTGTAGTGGATGTGGACGTGGTATGTGGTGGATGTGGGGTAGTGTGTGACATTGTAGTATGTGGCGTGGGTGGTGTGTGGAATGTGTAGTATGTGACGTGTGTGGTGTGTGGCATGTGTAGTATGTGGTGTGTGGTGTGTGTGGTGTGTGGCATATGTGGTATGTGGTAGTTGTGGATGTGTGGTGTGGCATGCGTGGTGTGTAGTGGATGTGTGGTATGTGTGGTGTGTGGCATGTGTGGTGTAAGACATGTGGTATGTGGTAGTTGTGCATGTGTGATGTGGCATGCGTGGCGTGTGGTGTGTAGTGGATGTGGACATGGTATGTGGTGGATATGGGGTGGTGTGTGGCGTGTATAGTATGTGGTGTGTGTGGTGTGTGGCATATGTGGTATGTGGTAGTTGTGGATGTGTGGTGTGGCATGCGTGGTATGTGGCGTGTAGTGGATGTGGACGTGGTATGTGGTGGATGTAGGGTGGTGTGTGGCATGTGTAGTATGTGGTATGTGTGGTGTGTGGCATATGTGGTATGTGGTAGTTGTGGGTGTGTGGTGTGGCGTGTGTGGTGTGTAGTGGATGTGAATGTGGTATGTGGTGGATATGGGGTGGTGTGTGGCGTGTGTAGTATGTGGTGTGTGTGGGTTGTGACATATGTGGTGTGTGGTGTGTGTGGTGTGTGGTAGTTGTGGATGTGTGGTGTGGCGTGTGTGGTGTGTAGTGGATGTGGTATGTGGTGGATGTGGGCTGGGGTGTGGCGTGCGTGGTGTGTGGCGTGCGTGGTGTGTGGCCTGCATGGCTGGGGCTGTTTTCCAGACTAAGTGTGGAGTGTGGCCTTGGTGTGGGCATCCATGGCTGGGCTGGGGCAGGACCCAGGGGCCCTGTTGGTCTGGGGTGCAGCTCACTCGCAGGTAGAGACCCCATTCTCGTGTTGAAGCTGCCCTTGCCCCCCGCTGGTGGGACCGTCCCAGGCTGCAGGGCCAGGGCCGGGGAGGAGGGTGAGGGACGGTGTGCACGGGCCCGAAGGGGGGCTCCGCACGTGCAGAGCCTACGGCGCCTGTCCTGAGGAACATGCAGGCCTGTCCTGTACCTCACCCCTCATGCTACATATTTCCAGAAAGAAATCATCTCCAATTCCAAGGGGCCCCACAGAGGCGGATTTTTCCATCTGGGCTCCGCCGATGAGCTATTTTGGAGGAAACTCCTGGGCCCGCTCACTTCCCTCATCTCAGCCCCATGCGGGGGCCCTCCGGGCAGCGGAGAGGGGCCTGGCCTCCTCCACGGGTCTCTTCAGGCCTCGGAGGCAGCGCTGCCCATTCCTGCCCTTCCCTGGCTGGTCCCTTCCTGGCCTGGGTGTGGTGTGACTGTGAGACAGGGGTCTGGACCCCCAGGGGCCAGGGACACAGGGCTGCATGTGCGACCTCTCACTGCCCGCCTCCCCCCCCCGACCCCCGTCCCCTCTCGCATCCGGCCCTGGCCGGCCCATTCCCACACTGTGGCTTCCAGCTCCCTCCTTCCCGGCCCAGGAGATCATCTGTCTTCACGGCGGCCCCCGGCCTTCGGGGGCCCTGGAAAGAATCGAGTCCTGCCCCAGCCTCCCCGCTTCTCATGACCCTGAACACCTGGGCTCTGGGCTGGTCTTTCCCACCGAGGGGGCCCTGGAGCAGAGATCGGTCAGTTCCCCCACCCTGGGGTACTGCCAAGACCCCCACTTCCAGCCCCTGTGCCAGAGGCTGCCCACGGCCCTCTCCTTGGAATGGTGGTCACCAGGGTCAGGGTCCCTTCCTCAGCCCACAAAGTCATACCGGTGCCCAGTACCCATGGTTGATCCTGAGATGGAACCTAATCCATCAGCTTGGAGACTTTGCAAAGAGAGGAGGCAAAGACACTGACACAGAGAGTGACCGTGGGGGACACAGACACGGAGAGTGACCGTGGGGGACACAGACACAGGGGGACACAGTCACAGAGAGTGACTGTGGGGGACACTGACATGGAGAGTGACCGTGGGGGACACTGACATGGAGAGTGACCGTGGGGGACACAGACATGGAGAGTGACCGTGGGGGACAGTGACACAGGGGGACACAGTCACAGAGAGTGACTGTGGGGGACACAGACATGGAGAGTGACCGTGGGGGACACAGACACAGGGGGACACAGACACGGAGAGTGACTGTGGGGGACACTGACATGGAGAGTGACCGTGGGGGACACAGACACGGAGAGTGACCGTGGGGGACACAGACACGGAGAGTGACCGTGGAGGCACACGGGAGGAGGCAGCTGCAGGTCAAGGACAGTGGCTCTCCTGTCCCCCAGCTGCGGTGTCCGTGGGGCCTGGTTACCACAGCCTCAGCCGGCGGCGCGGTGGTGGGCCGGTGCTCCCTCATTCCTCGGCCTCTGGCTGCGCCGCGCTCTGGCCAGCAAGGTGGAAGTGTGTCCCCCAGCCCTGCTTCTCTCCACAGCACCGGGGTCCTCTGGTGGTGCCCCTGGCCTCCAAGAGCCCCCTACACGCCGATGCTAAGCAAGCCCCAGGCCCCTGACAGAACGCCAGGCCCGGCCTTCCAGTCCTCCCGCCCTTGGGTCCTTAGCAGTCCAGACCCTGCCTGGCCAAGGTGGGGCCATTCCCCTGCTCTCCTCCAAGCCCTGCCTAGGGCCAGGTGCGGGGCTGGCTGCTCTGTTCTATGCAGTGACTGCTGAGGTCCCAGAGCCACCCAGAGCTGGGTCCCTGGGCAGGGGGGGGTGCTTGAGCCTGCCTTCCCCAACCGCCCACCCCCCTTACCCTGTTTCTCCTTCCCATGTGAGTTCCTCTGGCTTTATTGTTTTAAGTTGCTGGTTGGGCCAACAGCCAGCTTAAATTTCACCCCTGGCAGCCACCTCCCCTCCTCTTCCTCTTCTTCTGCCTCCAAACCTGTTTCAGCTCTAGGCCCGCTGTGGACGGGGACAGAGCGTAGTGCCCGGGCACAATGAGAAAAGTCCAACTCCCCAACCCACCCCCCTCTCGTCACAAGCATCTATTTCCACAGACCCCCCCCCCCGTGCCCGCTGTGCTGTGCGAGCTGTGCTGGCAGGGGGGGTCGGAGGGGGCAGGGAGAGTGTTTTCTGTTGCTTTTGCACCAAAAGAAGGAGGGGGAGAGAAGCCGCATGGAGGGAGGGAGGCCGCTGAGACCCTCTTCCGCTCCCCACACCACCCAGGCCAGAGGAGCCTCCCCCCCAGGTCAGGGGCCCAGGCCTTTCCTTTCTCCCTTCTCCCTTTTAGGAGCTGAGGTCAAACAAGGGGCAACTGGAGCCTGTGACCTTTGCACTCTGGCATCTTTGAACTCTGGAGTCTTTGATGTCTTCGTATGCCCTGAGCTTTTCCTGAAGCCACTGAGGGGGGACCGGGCCTGGGCTATCTAGAATGACCCCTCGGGAGCCCCAGGTGGGCCGGGCCAATCTCCCAGCTGTGCTGCCTGCCTCCAGAGCCTCCCCCAAGATGGGGCTGGTGCCAGCTCTGGTCTTGGTGTCGGGGACGCCAGTCGGTACTGGGCTCTGCCCTACCCTCTCCGTGGGCAGCGCTTGCTCCTGGTCTTCAGTGGTCTGTGGCACTTGTGGCCAGTGGTTTTTGGGCCATACTGATACTCCTAGTTCTCACCTTCTGTCTTCCAACACAGACAGGGTCCCCAGGCTCCTCAGGCCCTACCTGGGGCTGGGGGGGGGGTAGAGAGCCAGCCTGCACAGCTGTGCTGCTCTTTGCTCTGGTCAGCGTGGGCCTGGGCTTCCGTGGACCCTGCCTGTCCATTCATCCTCATCTTGGATGCAGACGACACCACGGTGCAAGCATCCGGGCACCACAGCAGCCAGGCCGCACCGTGGCTTGGTGACTGGGAGCTTTAGATCTCTCTTGCTTGGGAGAGTTGGATTAGGGGGAGACAGAAGGGAGACAGGCCCTTGAGCAGTAAGGGAATTAAGCCACACCCCACTTCTCAACCTGGGGTCTCTGGTCCATCCCAGGCCAGGGCCCCTCAGGTTGGGCTGCCCCGAGTGGAGAGTTGAGGCCAGGCTATGGCCCTGAGCAGCTGCGGGGCCCTGTTGGGGGACAGGAGCTGGGGGCAGGGTGACCCCTTGCCCACACCCCTGTGTCCAGCCCAGCCTCTGCCAGGTTTCTGAGGGTCATTGTGAATATTAGTATTCCAGCCACAGCCCTGAGCCCCTCAAGTGATTTATTTTTTGCGCAGCCTTACTGATTAGGGCCAACGTTCCACGCCGTGGCAGAGTCAGGGCCTTGGTCTCCGGAAATCTCTCGCCTGCCAGGCACCTCTGGGCAGACCCTGAAGATTCAGGCCTACCTGCTCCCCCGAGCCCACCCAGCCATGCTTATGAGGAGCCCCAGGAGGCCCGGTGGGGGGCAGGCCTCACCCCAGAGTGGGGTCTGGTCATTCCAATCCCTGTGCTGATCTGGGGTACAGTTACGAGGATATGGGAAGCTCAGAGGAGATGAGCTGTTTTCAGATATGCATGGGCAGAAACATAGGACTCTAAGACGGCCAGTCCAGGGCATGGGCTGTCCCCCCATGTTTGCAGTCCAGTGGGCACAACATGTGTCCCGTGCTTGGAAGAGAGTTCGGAAGCGGGGAGCCTCTCTGGGGTATAGCGTGAACTTGATTGCCAACACCCAACACGTCCCTTACCAGACACCCCAACATTCCACCCTCTCCAGATTCCCCTCTCCACCCCGTGGCCTTCTGCCTGGGAGGAGTCAGCCAGACCTGGAGGGGCCCTAGCTGCCCGCAGCCCTGTGCCGTCCGCCCTGGGCCGCCCCAGCCCTGGGCCCCGGGAGCAGGTTGTGAAGGTAAGCGCACGGCCCAGGGCCTCTCTCTCCAGCCGGGGCAGCAGCTGGGCTCCAGGCCCGACATGCTGTGGTTTCTCCTCCCAGGCCTTTTTATGACTAATAAAAGGGATTGTAAACCCTGGACATGTACAAAGTGCACCCTGTAAATGGCTCCTGGTATAATGACATTTTCAGCGGTGCCGCTCAGCCAAAGGAGAGGAGCAGCGTGTGGCCCACCGGAGACGAAGGGGGAGGCCTGGGGTACTGTCACGGGGGCCATCACCTCCCCGGACAGGTGGGGACCGGGAAGAGGACACAAGACCCCCCCCCTGCCCACCTCCTCCCAGGGCCTCAGCCCGTGGTCGGACGGGGTTGAGGGTAAGTGAAGTGGATGGCAGCTCTTCCCTCTAACGTGAGCCTGAACTGGGGGACCCTTTCTCCATCTAATTCTCTCTGACCTGCAGGGTCCAGGGAGGTCCATTGCTCTGCCCCCCCTCCCCATACACTTCTTCCCTCAGCCCCATGGGGCGGGGGGGGGACCCCTGGCTGGGTGGGTGTCAGGCCCTAGGGCAGTGGATGCATGGGAGGTGGGAGGCCCAGGCTGGGTCATGAGCCGTGACCGGCTCCTCAGCAAAGCCCTCGGGAAGGCTCCGGGGATTAACTCTGCTTTTCCCTTCTCTCCAACATGCTGCGTCTTGCAGGAGGTGGCCGGGAAGGGCACCCATTACCTTTTAAGGTTAATTTCTATTAAGATTCTTCCCGGGGAGAATGCCCGCTGGAATGTGTGTCGGCTCGTCTGGTCCAGCAGAGCCAGCAGGGGCCGGGCCTGCTCGGCGGGAGTGACTGACAGGTAGAAGGGACCGGCCTGGGCTGCAGGCCGCACACAGGGCTTTCTGCATCCCCAGGGACCGGGCAGGGTCGGAAGCCTCCGTGGGTCCCCTCTCCTGTCCCTGTGAAAACACAGTGCAGTGGCTTCCTCACAGTGAGCTTCTCGGGAAGAAGTGCCAATCTCTGTTTTGGGGATTTGGAGAAGGTCACCTTTCACAGAACAGGCCGAGGGCGGGCCATCCTGTAGGACCGTGGTCCTCCTGCCTCAACTCCTGCTGTGCGGACGTGGGCAGAGGGAGGGGGATTTGGTTAAAGAGCTCATGGAGGAAAATGTCTCCATCTGTCTTGTTGCCGACGGTGCTGCTGAGATTTCCACCAGAAGCAGAAGATGGAGGCCGTCTTGGGGGTGACAGGGCCTTCCCATCTCCCCTGGGGTGAGAGTGGGCCTTGGCCTCCAGTTTCCCACCCAGAGCCCTTTCTGTCCCCTCTGCAGCTGCCTGTGCTGGTGGGTACCTTCCCCCCGGGCCTGGGGTTTCGGCTGGATGAGCAGCTCCAAAAGGGACAGACTAACCTACACCCTACACATGGCTCTATGGCGTCTGAAAGGCGGGGGCCTGGCTTCCCAGAATCGGCTGCCAGGGATCCGCCTGGCACCGCCAGGTGGCAGCCACACCCCTCCGGGGGTACCAGAGGCCCGTGGGTCTGTGGTCCAACTGCCCACCACCCCACCCCTGGTCCAGGGGTCGGGATCTGGTGGGCTCTGGGATGGCAGCTCCAGCCCGCCTCTGCCCGAAGGGGCTGGGAGGCAGGCAGATGCCCGAGGGGCCTGGCCTGGCCTGGCGGCGGCCAGGTCTTCGCCCGCGGGGTTCCTCTTCCCGGCACGGGTCACGTGCGGCCCTGGCCCTGAGGCGTCCCAGGGATGCAGGCATTTGGGGCGCACTGCAGGAGGAGACGGCTCTGAGCTGGGACCCTGTGAGGGAGGGCAGGCTCAACCCCCACACTGGCAGCCTTCCCAGTGCGGCCCCAGCCGCCTCCAGCCGCCTCCTCCCCTTCCTGCCGCCCCACACCCAGCTCTCATCACCTCACACCTGAGTAGTGCGCTGCCGCGCCTGGCCCAGCGCACAGTAGGCAGGCTGTCTGCGCCCCACGGGGCACGCAGGCTGGTGGGGTGGGCACGCCTCCACGCCTCCTCACCACGACCCCCTAGAGGTGCTCCGGCCCCATCTGCTTGTGGAGGGAGCGTGCCAGGGAATGGTGCCAGGCAGACACCGGGGGTCGCGGCCTGCTGGTCGTCGAGACCCTGTGTCAGGTCTGTGAGGCCAGGGTTGGGGGCTGTCCTAGCTCCATGGCCCCTCTGCATGAAGGGCCCCGGGAAGTGCAGGGGGCACCGGCACCCAGAGACAACAGCATGGCATCTGTCTGTCTGCAGGGTATCCTCCAAATGAAGGGGACCGGCCCAGTGCCCAGGCTCCAAAGGGCTGGGGGGCTTCTGCCAGAGGAGCTGCTAACCACCCAGGACCACCTTGGGTCCCTCAAACTGGCTGCTGCTGCCCGAACTTCACTGCCCAGCGGAAGCTCAGCTCCGGAGCCTTGAACCATGGCTACTTCCATCTTAATTTGACTTAATTTGGATGGTGAGAGGTGGTGTTGAATGGCAGGCACTTAAACGTTGATGCATTTTTTGTTTAAGGATGTAAACTCAGGGCCTTGCCCTTCTTTGCTTTAATTTGCTACCACTCAATCCATACCTCCAGCCCTGCTTTTGGCTGGTTATTCTGGAGTCTCGCTGACTTTTCTTCCTGGGCTGGCTTTGAACATCGATATTCCAAGTCTCAGTGTCCAGAGTTTATAACCAGGAATGACCGGCGCCCAGCTGATTGTGCATTCTTGAAAGTGCCCCAGTCTAGCCTGGAGTGTGGGGCTCTGTGAGGCTCCCCAGCACCCCCACTTCCATCCTGGGGAATACAATGAGCAGCGTCGGTGCTCATTGGCACCGATGGGTGTTGCAGATGGGGTGTGGGCATGAGGTCAGCCCTCCCTGGGGCCCCACCACCCTCTTCCTTGGGGGCCTTTCAGACGCTCTGCTGGGCCAGCCGGTTGTGGACAGCCTGGCTTCGGCCTGCCATCTCTACCTTCATCTTGGACACCTCTTAACACTTGGCCGTGTGCCCACCCGCCCCTAGCCCCTGCCCGGCCGTCTGGCCAGAGGCTGCCGAGTGTGTCTGTCTCGCCCGCCACGGGGGAGAGAGGATTCTGGGCCTCCCTGTGCTTTGCCCATGGAGAGAGCCCGGGTTCGGTTACATTTAATAGAGGATAGGAGAATTTCCTCTCAAACCACCTCGCTGGCCGCAAACCAAAGTGGGAAAGCAAAAAGAACATCAATCTTTCCTCTTTTAAAACAAGTTTTCTTTTTAAAGGAAAAAATTCCAGGCTCCATCTTTCCGCATGTGCCTTCCAGACAGGGCCCCTCCCGGGCCGGGTGGGCCCCCGGGCTGTGGAGCAGACAGGCCCGGCACCTCCGGAGGGCCGGCTGCTTTCCTTACAAGGCACCCTGTTGCTGTGAGCTGTACCCCAAAACTGCTCCCAAGGAGTAGGGAGCCACGAGGCTGAGTCCACACACAGGCTTCTGTGGGGGCCAGCAGATGGGCCGAAACGGGCTGAGTGGGCTGGTCTCCGGCCTGCGGGCTGCTGGTGGGCAGCCTGGTTGGCAGGCTTACCTGGATGGAGAGGTTTGGCGCTCTCTGAAGTGCTTGACTCAGGCTTCCTTGAGCCTAGTTTCTTGATTGTTGTTAATGACCAGACACTCCAGGGTAGGGTAGACACACATAGCCTGCAGGTACTGCCCACCAGCCAGTCCTGCCCCAGAGAACGTCTTGTGAGGCATGAGTGGGCAGAAAGCTTCAGCCTCCAGGTGGGATGCTGGACAAGGAACGGACGTGCACCGGGTGCCCTGGGGCACTACTGCCCTGGGGCAGCTCTGTCCTGCTTCCCACCCAGCCCCACCCAGAAAGTACTCTTCAGACTCCTCCATCTCCTCTTCCTCCTCTACTTTCTCCTCCTCCTCCTCCCCTCCTCCTCCTCCTTTCTTTTGTTCTTTTTTTTTGTCGGTCGTGGGGCTTGAACTCGGCCTGGATGCTGTCCCTCAGCTCTTCAGCTCAAGGCTAGCACTCTGCCCCTTGAGCCACAGCGGCACTTCCGGTTTTCTGGTGGTTTATTGGAGATAAGAGTCTCATGGACATTCTTTCCCAGGCTGGCTTTGAACCATGATCCTCAGATCTCAGCCTCCTGAGTAGCTAGGATGACAGGCGTGAGCCACTGGCGCCAGGCTTCTTCTTTCTTTTCTTCTCCTCCCCCTCTTCCTCCTTCCTCCTTTTCTTCCCCCCCCCCTCCTCCTCATTTTGGTTTTGTGCCAATACTGGGCTTGAACTCAAGGCCCTGCACTCCTGCTTTTCTGCTCAAGACTGTTGCTCTGCCACTTGAGACACAGCTCCACTGCTGGCTTTTTGCTGGTTAACTGGAGATCAATGTCTCTCGGATTTACTTTCCCAGGTTGGCTTTGAACTTCAGCCTTCTAAGTAACTAAGATTACAGGCATGAGTCCCTAATGCCGGGCCTCTTCAGACTTCTTCTTTTTTTTTTTTTGGTCCAGTCATGGGGCCTGAACTCTGGTCTGGGCGCTGTCCCTCAGCTCTTCAACTCAAGGCTAGCGCTCTACCACTTGAGCCTCAGCGCCACTTCCGGCTTTTTTTCTTTTTGCTTATGTGGTGCTGAGGAATCGAACCCAGGGTCTCAGGCATGCAAGGCAAGCATTCTACCACTGAGCCACCTTCCCAGCCCCTCTTCAGACTTCTTGAAGCTGATCCCTGCCTGGTCTCTAGGCCTAGGTGACCTGTGACCTCCAAGGGCGTTTTCTCTTTCTGCCTTCTGGCCATTCCTAGCTACTGGATGGGTGTAACTGCCCACACTGTGTCTTTGAGGATCACCTCTGTCCCCAGGTGGATGCTGGTGTACACAGTCCTGCCCTCCCCGGCGGGATGGTGGGCTGAGGCTCCCACTGCAGCCCCCGGCTAGGCATGGACAGAGACCTCCGTGGCACGGCCCTCACGGTCCCTTTGTGGGGCTGACCAGCTGGGGACTGGGCGGAGGCTTGCTCAGCACAAGAGGGTGGTGATGGGCCGGCCCTCCCTACACATGGCCAGTGTGAGCTGGCCCTAGGGGGCCAGGAGGGGATCACGGGGGCTGGTGTGTACGGGCTTGAGGATGGAACAAGACCCCGCAGAAGGGCAGGCCCAAGGTCATGGGGGACCGTGCTGGAGGAGGACCCACAGAGGATGGAGGCAGGTCGGAGGGAGGACACCTGGCCCAGGGCCTGTATCCTGGGCCCAGCAGGCTGGCCCTAGCGCCACGGGGCCCAGCGGGGGGAAACGGACCCAGAGCTGCACAGACCCACAAGGTGGGTAGTGGAGCCACCTTGTCAGGGCGCTCTGCATTCTCCCGGACATCCTGACTGGAGAGTCCCTCAGTCGCCTCAATCCAGAGACCTCAGCCCTGGCCCGTGGACCCCTTGCAAGGGGCCCGGAGGTGGGGAGGCCGGCTTGCCCGCCCAGGAGCTGGGCAGAGCCGGCCAAGTGTTCCAGGAAGCTGCTTGTAAGAAGCCAAGTGGTGCAGGCCGCTCATCCGGGACCAAGGAAAGCAAACACGGGAAGCGGGATGGAGTCGAAAGAGAGAAACTCCAGCAAGTGAGAGTGCGAGAGGTCAGAGGCCTCCAGGAGAGACATATCACGTGCAAAACGTGGCGGTGGGCCCTGCCCCCACCCTGCCCATGCAGCGGCTCTCTCCCCTGCTCAGCTCCCCCCAGCCAGAGCCCACCAGCTGATCCAAGCAGGAGGCAGGGCCAGGGGGAGGGGGCATCAATGCACACAGGCCGGCCCGGGAAGGGCCAGCCAGGCCCCAAGTGTCCAGGTTCCCCAAGGGCCTCTTTAGGCCACGGCTATTTCGAGCTCAGAGCTCAGTGCTCTTCCCCAAGATTAGAGTCTTGGGCACTGACGACAGCTGGGGGCTGCAAGACCCAAAAACAGGGCAGGAGCTGCCTAGCCGTCGGCTGTAGGAAGGGCGGGGCAGCTCTGCTCGCGTCTCCTCGAGCCGGCTCTGCCACACTCCGGCCGGCACCCCTCCCCAGCCCCTGGGTCCTGGCCTGTGCGGGATCAAGGCTGGGACTGGTCACAGCGCTGGCCGTGTGGCCATTCTGGGCAGTGAGGGGAGCCACACTCGTGGCCTGGGAGCTCCACCACGGAAGCTAGGACCCCAGGGCCTAGCCGCCTGGCCATCACGGAGGGGTCACGCACAAGGCTGCAAGGGGCTTTGCCCAGCACAACCTTGGCAGGCCCCCTCCCAGTGTCGCCAGGGGACATCCCACTGTCCTTCCCTGCCCAGCTGTCCCGTCCCGTCTCCGCTGGCCTCAACGGATGGCAGAGGGCAGGGTCAGCTGTCATGCTTGCCTGGCTCCGGCCCACTGGTTGGCAGCGCCGCCAGCAGCCAGGCACAGACACGGCGAGGCTGTTGGCCTTGTTTGGGCCTGAGCGCCACAAGGCCACCTGTGCCCACCAAAGGAAGACCAACCAGCAACCAGCACAGCCACTTGTGCACTTGTGCATGCGGGCCACGGGACAGGGGCTATTTCCAGGGCTGGCATGGGTGCTCCTGCCCTCCTCCCGAAGAGGAAGGGAATGTGGACACCCTATCCAGCAGGCGCCAGCCCGGCGCCCTGAGACCCCAAAAAGGGCACGAGGAAGGGAGCGCAGACGTCAGCCCACTCCCCTTTCTGCTCATGAGCTCACAGGTTCCGGCCCTCCGGCAGTTTCAAGGTTCCCCTGATTCCATGACCACCCCAATCCCGTTCTGGGAGGGCCTGGGCGGGGGTGGGCGCCCCTCCCTCATCCAGCCCAGGCACACGGGGTGGTGGCAGAGGTGGCATCCTCTCTCCACCCCTCCCTGGAGAGGGCCTCAGCTCCCAGACGAGCCCCGGGTTATCCAGATTTTTCTGGGGGTCAATTCTGGCTTTGGTGCCTCCATCCTGTAGGCCATTTTGAGAGGGGCTCACCATTTCTTGGAAGACAAAAGAAATCCCTCCCCAGTTGCCAACTAGTTATAATGGCAGAGCCAGCCTGGGATAAAACAGCCACATGTTCGGGGCAGGTGGTGGGAAGGGGAGAGACTGGCACACAGGGCTCTGCCAGGCTGAGTGAGAATAACAATAAAGCCTTCCAGCACCCAACCTGCTGCCTCCTCAACCAGGAAGGCCGGCTGAGCCGGCACGGAGCCACTGGGCTCTCCTCTCCTCTCCTCTCCGGCAGCCTCAAGCCACCTGAGAGGCTAGCAAGGCTGGGGGCAGGTCTGGGTCGGAGGGCCAAGCTCACCGAGATGGACCATGCCCACTAAGTTTCCCCCGAGTCTGCCCCAGCAACTTCTGGAAATGTCTGGACTCATGGAGGGCCTGCACTCCCCATGAGAGAGATTCTGGCCCTTGTTTCCCACGGCTACAAAAGCCAGGGGGCTCAAAATCCACGCAGCAGTGGCTGGTGCTCCTTGAACTGGATATAGAGCAAGCCACGGTGGGGGGCGGGGAGAGCCTCTGGTCCAAGCAGCTGGGAGCCTGGTGCCCAGAGATGGGTTACCTGGGCCCCAGCTTGAACACCTCTAAGCCAGAGCCAAGGCTGCCCAGCCACCTGGGGTGGACCTGCGGTCCAGCCCCAGGACTATCCCCCTGCCCCGCCCAGAGCCCCACACCTGGGATGGCATACCTGGCCACAGCCTCCCGACACTCATGCCTTCTGTGTGGTGGGTACCAGAAGTCAGGTGACTTCCCCAAGCCAATAAGCCACCCTCTCTGCCTGCTGCAGGAGGGGGGGCGGCCCGCAGGCATGGCCTAGCCCAAGCCCAGCTCGGCCTTCTCTGTCCCTTGCACGCAGGGTTAGCAGCTCCTCACCCAGGCGGAGACTCAGCAGCCTGTGCTCACGCCTCTGGCCTCGGGCCACGCTGGCTGTCGACCCTGAGGACAGATAACAAGGGTCTACAAAGCGCGGGCAGTTTGGAGGGGACCATGGGGCGCTTTGTGGGGAGGGGAGCCTCGGCATGAGCTGGGCCCGCAGCTGGGCTGGCCCCAGAGGCTCAGCTTACCTTTCTGGTCACAAACCCAGGAGCGGGGCTTGGGCAGTTAGGGTCTGGATTGGTACCACTGCCCACAGCCCAGGCCCACTGGACAGGCAGGTCTGGGCCCTGGCCAGCCACAGGGGGCCATCTGTGTCCCCAAGGGGGATGCGTGCCCCATTGCGGGACGTCTCAGGGCTGGTAGGTGCCCCCAGCCTCCACCTGCCTCTCCTGTGCAGGGGGGAGGTTTGGAATTTTACCCCACGGGGGGGGCCTGCCCCCTCCAGCCCGTCCTGTCTTGTAAGGTCTGGTGGTATGGCCACAGGGCAGAGCATGGGGGCGGGGACAGGGGTGTGTCCGGCCTTTGAGGCACAGACTGCTGAGTGTGTAGTGGGTGCCACAGGGTCATCATCAGAGGAGGGGCACACCCCATGCTCATAGCAAGCGGGTGGGATGCTTGCACCCCAACTTTCTCCTGCGAATAAGCAGCCGTGCTATCAAAGCACTGGAGCTGAGCGCCTGTCCTGAGGGCAGCACAGAACCCCACACACTGGTCCTGCAAAGGGGGGTGTCCACAAGACCTCCTCTGAAATGCACAGGGGGCCTCGGGGGACTCTTCTTCAAACCTCCCGCTGTGCTGCCTGCCTCTGACATCTGTCCTTGGGCACTGAGCTGGGCCGAGGGGCAGGACTTGGGGCTGGAATCCTTCTGGGATCAGAAGCCCGGGCCTGCAGAAAGTACTGGTGGTGGACGGAGCCGGAGCCCCGGCCAAGGGGCCGCCTGGCGGGTGGACGGGTGGGCGGGCGGGCTGCTTGGCAGGCCGTGGCTGGTGAGGCCCACCGGCTGCAGCGGCACAAGCGGTGGGCCAGGCCTCAAGGTGATGCATGGCTTCCCTCCGAGCCGGGTGGCCCTGCCAGGGTCTCCATCCTCTGAATCCAGTCTTTTTGACCCAGAGGCCCAGGAGGGGCCCTCGGAACAGACAGAGTCTGTTGTGCTGGGTCTGTGTGTGCAGACACCGGGGACCCCGCAGGGGCGGGCAGCCTAGCTCTGGGCTAGAATGACGGATCTGGGGGCTGGGGTCCCACAGCCCCCAGGGTCTGAGCGCTGAGGGTACTGGGCATTGAAATTTAGGTCAAACCCGAGTGCCACTGGTCCCCCGCTCGCGTGCAGGCTCTGAGTGCCCGCCAGCGGAGGCCCACGTCTGGCCCGCCGTGTCCTGGCGGCTGCGCCCCTGCCCGGCCCCCGCGTCTCATGTGGGAGACATGCCCTTCCTCGCCCCCAGCCCTGCAGCCGGGGGGGGGCACTGCTCCTCCGCCCTGCCCCAGGGCGTACCTCCCCAACAGGGAGCCCCACTCCACCACCACAGGCGAGCAGCCTCTCCGCACCCACACATGCCCAGCCCGCGGCTCCCAGAAGACCCTTCACCCACCCGAGCAAGGTGGAGACAGGCTAACTTCTACTAGGACATCTGGGGGTGGAAACTCCTCCCTGCCCCTCCTCCAGGGAGCCCTCGGTGCCCTTGCCTCGGCCTGTCTTGTGGATTCCTTCCTTCCTTTTCCCCTGTGTGGCAGTAGTGGGATTTGAACTCAGGTCCTGGCGTTTACTAGGCAGGTGCTCCACCACTCGAGCCATGCCTCCCTGTTCTTTCTGCTGTGGCCAACTGTCTTGGACGGCCCAGTGTGGGAAGAACTCAGCCTGCACTTGGAGACCCCCGGCAGGGGAACTGCTGGCAGCCTGGCCCACTGTGGAGCCTCTGGGCCTGCGTGCGGGCTGGGCCTGCGTGCGGGTGGGCCTGCAGCTCTCTCCGGGGGTCTGGGATGTCTCTCTGCCCTGCCCCCCAGGCCTGGCAACCCCAGTGGACGGAGACCGTGGTCCCGGGCAGCCTCACAGATGCAGAGGCTGGCCGCCCACGCCGTTGGCTACCTGGGACCCGCTGGCTCGGCGGGCCGGGAGGAAGCGGGCTGGGCCTGCCCCGCAGTTCTTGGACCTCACTGTGCCTGCGGCTTGCTCTAATTGCTCTTTCTAAGAAATCCCTCAAAATCGTAGGCAGGGAGGGCAGGCCTGGGACGGGGGTCAAGGCCCAGGCGCTGCTGTGGGAGCAGGTGGGATTTGGGGAACATTGGGATGCCTTCAGTTTGGCACCTCAAAAATGAGTGTCCCAGCAGCCCCCCAACTCTGGCTCTGGCCACCAAGCTCCCTCATTTCACCTCTGCAGTGGCTCCTCCTCCTCTCTGTCTTGCTGGCCCTGCCCAGCCTGAGCCGGCCCTAAGGTTGGGGTGGGTACAGCTGGGGTTAGAGAAAGAGGAAAAAGTGACGGTGGGTGGGCCGGAGGGAGGGCACCCACACGTGTCCCCGGTGCCCACACACACGTGTGCCAGAGCCTCCCCGCCCCGTGGGGCCATGGAAACCCTGAGCTGCAGATTCTTCACCTCCCCGGCCTGGCGCAGGCCCGGCAGGGCCACCACAGCCCGAGCCGGGGCCTGTGTGAGGCCTGATGGTGAGCAGGAGAGGGCTGCGCCAAGGAGGCCGAGCCTGGGGGTCCCTGGAACCGCAGTGGTCTGAGAGGGGTGTGTGTGTGTGTGCGCGCGCGTGTGTGTGAGTGTGCGCATATGTGTGTGCGCGCGTGTGTGCATGCACATGAGTGTGTGTGCATGAGCGTGTGCGTGAGTGTGAGCGTGTATGTGTGCACGTGAGCGTGTGTGTGCACACGTGTGCATGCTTATGTGTATGTTTGTGTGTGTGTGCGTGAGTGTATGTGTGCGTGAGTGTGTGTGCGTGTGTGTGTTTGTGTGTGTACGTGTGTGTGTGAGTGTGTACGTGAGTGTGTGTATACGTGTCCTGATTTGGGCTTGAGCTCAGGGCCAGTAGCCTTGAGCTTTTACTCTTAAGATGGGCACCCTACCACTTGAGCCACATCTCCATTTCTGGCTTTTTTCTGGTTAATTGGAGTTAAGAGTCTCACTGTCATTCCTTCCAGGGTCTGGCTTTGAACTTGAGATCCTCAGCACTCAGCCTCCCAAGTAGCTAGGATTACAGGCGTGAGCACTGGCGCCTGGCAAGGTCAATGTTTCTTCTTGGCCTCCCTCTCTGCCTTGCCCCCACTTCCCCAAGCTGTACTTTCCTGGCTGGCCTCCGCGTGTGGACTGCCCATGCCTTGGCCTTCAGTCCCCCGCCCGCCGTGCCCTGCCGGGCAGTGTCAAGCACACTGGGTCAGGGTGAGGGAATCAACAAACACCCATCCCACAGGGCTGGGACCTGGTGATCTTCGGGGCATACCGAGAGATGCCCCCGGGCCGCTGGCCCAGCGGACAGCCAGAGAGGAGCAGCGGCGGGGGGGGGGGCAGGAGTCGGCTCGGGAGCCGGGGGCTCCCTGGGGCTCCCAGCCTCTCATCCCCAAGGAGTCTTGTAGCCTGGAGACCAGACTCCATGTGCTGTTTTGACAGGAGAGAGGGTCAAGAGGACCATGCCCTGGGCCCAGGCCCACTGAGGGAGGAGAAAGGAGGTGTCTGGGGTGGGCTGGGACAGCCATGGCTCCACTGTTCAGGCGGAACATGGCTGGACGTGCCCTGCCAACGGTCCAGGGCGCAGGGCAGTCGGAGCGAGGGCCAGCCGCGGCTCCGGGCCCACAGCCCCGTGTGTCAGTCCCCAGGGCTCCACAGGAGATGTCCTCTGCCGCTGTGGGAGGCTGGCCTGGGAATTTGGAATTGACCCTCTGCAATGCCTGGTGTCTGGGGAGGGTAGCCTTCCTCCCTGCCCCTCCCCCTGAGAAACATTGTGTGCGTGTGTCTGTGTGTGCGAGCCTCCGACGTGACCACTCGCTCAGGACCCCAAACCTCCTGGGAAGGGGCTCCTCTGTGACTGCTGCCTGCCAGCGTCTCCTCTAGGAAGCCCGGTCAGCTGGGCTGAGGCGAGGTCTGACCCTGACCTGGCCAGCGGGACCCGGTGGGCTGTCTCCTCAGCAGGCCAAGTGTCCGGTCTGCTCTGCCGGGCGCAGGGAGCTGCCCGTGACCTTTGCGGCGGCACCCCAGCCTGCTTCTGGGCGGCCGCAGGAGAGGCCCGGTCACTCGCAGCAAGGTGTCCAGGGCACACCTCACAGGCTCTGACCCATGGTGAGCCCTCCCAGGAAGTCCTGCGGCTGAGCTGGCTCCCGTGTCCGTCCCGAGGGAAGAGCAGGGCTCATGGTGCCAGTGGATGCCCCCGGACGCCCTTGACTCTTGCCATCTCTCAGTTGGCTCTGACCTGTGCTATAGACAAGGCCCGGTCACTTCCTGCTCAGCCTCAGCCTTCTTCCTGTCCCTCCTCCTCAGGCCGCAGCTCAGGCTCCTCCAGCCCTGGCCCACCCCCCACGGCAGGCTGGGCTGCGTCCATGCGGCCTGGCACCGGCCCTCGCCCCCTCCCCTCTGCCCATGGCCCCGACCCCCAGACCCGCTCGGGACTCTGGGAGGAATTCCCAGCATCCTCTCTGTCCAGCTACAAGCTGCTCACAGCAGGGCAGGCAAACCTCAGCCTAACCCCAGATTCCAGACCCGGGGCCGCTCGCTGGCTGCAGAGATAAATCGAGGCCATCTCCCCAGCCCTGGCCCCAGCCAGCCCCCCGCAGTGGGCGACCCCCGAGGCCCGTTTGCTGTCCCAGCTGGGCTCTCTGTGGGTCCCTTCCTCTGTCCTGGCTCTGGCCCCATCAGATCTGACATCCTTCCGAGGGAGCACTCAGGCCTGGGGGAGGAGAGAGGGACAGCCGCGGGGACAGGGACCGAGGGGAATGTGGCCTCCCGCCTCAGCTTCTTGGGGAAGGAACTGGGACCGGGGACTCTGGACTGGCCCTGGGGCTTGCCTTGAACCCTAGTTCTCCTTCACTAGACGTCTCAGAGGCCTGGGCTGTGACCGTGAGACTGAGCCCCAACTCCTTGGCAATGACGGGGCTTCCCCAGGAGCCAGGGAGGCGTGGGGCCCCTCACACAGGCATCCTGCTAGCGGGGCAGCTTGTGGTGTCAGAACCCCACTAGATCAGGTGCCAGCCCTGGTCCTCCTGTCTGCTGCCGCCTGAAATTCAGTCACCTAGGCCCACCTCTGGCTGTGAGCTCCCCAGAATGACCTCCCGGGCCGTAGGCTTGCCAGGAAACTTCCCCTAAGCTCCTGGCTGGGGGCTGAGACCTTCCAGAAGGTCCTGGAATGTCCACTCCTCGGGCCTCACAGAACCAGGGCAGGCTGCAGTACGGGCTGGGGCTGTACGCTAGCTACCTCACTTAGTCTCAGAGGCCGGGGCTGCTGCGGCCTCGGACCCACCTTCCCAGGGCTCACCCTTGCTCTGGTGAGAAGCTGGGTTTATTTAGGGTTCTGCTCCTGGCTAGCTCAGTATAGCAGCCTGTGTCTCCAAAACATTTAGCAAACCTGAGTGAGCACTGAGGGCAGCGCTGGGGGAGGGGGCCTGGGCCCCTGTGAGCGCCGGGAGGCCAACACAAGGACAGGCCACAGCTCCCCAGGACAGCTGGAGTCTGTGTGGACTCGGCAGTGCAGGGACCCCCCGTCTGCTGGGATGGGGGGTCCCTGCTCTGAGCAGAAGAAAGAAGGCAAGGGTGGGGTCGGCAGCCCCTCTGCTGGGGGTGGGTACCTCGCCCCCGCCGCCGCCGCCAAGCAGGTCTGGGAAGACCTGGTGTCTCTTAAGGCCTGGAGAACCCGGGGAGGTGAATGGGCCCTGCTTTTGGAGCAGAATAAGGGGGACTGGGGTGCTTTTCTCCAGCACCCCCCTCTGAAGCCCCACCTTGGTGGCCACATGGGTGTCATGCGGGCCACTGACCTCACGGGGGCGCAGGAGACAACAACATTTCAGCTGGTTGGAGGAACGTGGGTTTGCGGCCTGAGCAAGGCTCCGGCTGAGCTGGCTGGGCCAGGTCCCTCGGCCCTCAAGGACACGCAGCTGCCCAGCCCACCATCCCGGGCGCCGTCCTGAGAGTGGCCTCTAGCCTCTGACCCTCTCCCTCCTCCTTTGAGAGTGGCCTCTAGCCTCTGACCCTCTCCCTCCTCCTGAGAGTGGCCTCTAGCCTCTGACCCTCTCCCTCCTCCGCGCTCCGGCCAGGCCTTGGGAGAGAAGCTTAGTCTAGAGCCCTGTGGAGACCAAGCTGGGGCAGAACCCCCTGGAAGGCAGTGCCGGGTGTCTCCACACTCCAGGGAGCCGGGGTGTGGAGGTGGGGGAAGGGATGGTAGCGGAGTGGGCCCCCCCCACGAGCCCAGGCAGCGGAGGGCCCGGAGGAAAGAGGCGGGAGGGAACGGAGGTTTGCTGAGGGCAGAGACCCTGCGAGGCAGGCTGGCAGCCGGGGGTCTTGGGGGGGTAGTGTGGGAGGTGGCGAGGAGGCCTGGTGGGGGCGGGAGCGGCGTGGGTGCCATGCCCAGGGGTCACGGCACGGATTCCGGGTGGGGGCAGCCAGGAAGCCCTCCCAATGTGTGAGCTGGTGAGTGTCTGAGCAAAGGCCGCCAGTCAGTGCGGAGGTCGCTCTGGGCCCCGGCCTGGCCCACCGAGGGGTGGCTCAGAAGCGCACTCACCGCCAGGGGCCTGGCCAGGCAGGCCGGGCCGCCTCTGTGCCGAGCCTGCCAGCTGACCTTCCGTCCTTCTGCAGGAGGCTTCCGGAGCCTGGACGGGGAGGGTGGGGGTGGGGAGGAGGTCTCCTCTCTTCTCACCTACACATTGGGCTCTGGGTGGAAATGGTGGGGTCCAGAAGAACTCAACTCTGGCCAAGTCCTGGACATCAGCAGAATTAGACAGAAATCCCCCCCCCATGACAATGAAGGTTACCCAGCAGGGGCAGGAGCGAGACCCTGGGCGAGTCAGTACATGCCCTCCTCGACCCAGCCCCCCGCCCCCAGCATGATCCCAGTTCCCCGGGTGAGAGGAAATGCTTCCTGTTCCAGCACTACCTGGAACTGAATGGTACCCCTCCAGGGCAGCATGGAGGGGGTAGGGGGGTACCCTCATGTGTGGGAGCCCCTGGCCCACGTTCCTGAGAAGTAAATGGCTCAGGTCCAGTCCCAGGACAGAGCAGAGTGACCCAAGGCCTGCTAGGCTCTAGGCTTTGGTCTCTGTGTCTTTTCCGGGCGGCCCCAGGCCCAGGGCTGGGACCAGGGGCCTGGGCGACAGGGAATTGGGCTCGGGGGCCAATGGGTGGTGTGGGCGAGCTGGTGGGGGGCTCTCTGAGGGTCCTCAGGCCAGGGCCCCGCAGGGGTGGGTCCGTTGTGAAAGCCTGGAGATTTTGCTTCTCTCTAACCCCTCCAGCTTTGCCTGCTGGGCTCTGGAGCCAGCCCCTCAGGCGCCAGAGGGGCACTGGGTCCCTCGCTGGGGCTGCCCGCCACCTGTCCCTGTCAGTCAGCCCCAGCAGCCGCCTGTCCCCAGCTCCTGGTGGGCAGCCATGGCTCAGGGCCTTCCTGCATCTCCGAGGCTTAGCTCCACGGGCCCAGGCTGAGGCTGGGCGCCTTGTGTGGTGCCGGGCTGGGTGGGGATGGGCACCCGCCTCGGGTCAGAGCCAGGTGGAGAGAGGCAGGTCTGTGTGTGTCTGGGGTGACTGAAGGGGGGGCCGGTGGGTCCTCTATCTGTTGGCTAACTGAGCCACGAGGCTTAAACTGACAAATCTTCATCCTCTTCTGACAGGATTTGGCTGTGGAATCACCCCGAAGCTCTGGGAGCCGGGAAGTAGAAGGCCCAAGATGAAGGAGAGGCCCCAGTGAGGGAGAGGCCGGGTAGGGGAGAGGCCTGGCCTGGGGAGAGGCCCAGGTGAGGAAGAGGCCGGGTAGGGGAGAGGCCTGGCTTAGGGAGAGGCCCAGGTGAGGGAGAGGCCGGGTAGGGGAGAGGCCCAGGTGAGGGAGAGGCCGGGTAGGGGAGAGGCCCAGGTGAGGGAGAGGCCGGTGAGGAAGAGGCCGGGTAGGGGAGAGGCCTGGCTTAGGGAGAGGCCCAGGTGAGGGAGAGGCCGGGTAGGGGAGAGGCCCAGGTGAGGGAGAGGCCGGGTAGGGGAGAGGCCCAGGTGAGGGAGAGGCCGGGTAGGGGAGAGGCCTGGCTTGGGAAGGTAGGCAGCAAAGATGGCTGTGGTCAGGATCAGAGGGGCCAAGAGACTGCAGCTTTCTAACTCCCACGCAGGGCTCAGAGGCCAGCTGAGGGCCCAACGGGAAGGCCACCCCAGGACAGTACCTGGCTCCCTCACTCCCTGGGGGCTCCCCCGGCCCCTGGGGGATAACCAGAGCCCCTGGGACCCCCTTGCTCCCCACAGGGCCAGCAGAATGAAGCCAGACTGCTACCCCGGCCTCTCCCTTTGTTAGGAACTCTCTCGAGTAGCCACCACCCCTGACACTTCTGTCCTGAGGAACGGGGAAACCGAGGCTCTCCTTAGCTCAAGGCCACCCCGGGACAGCATGTGACAAGTGACAGTGCCACCCGGGTGACAGCTCCCAGGACGCCCACACGGAGCCCACATGAGGGGGTAAGTGACCCCCCCCACGACCCTGACAGGGCTCCCACACCAAGGTCCTGGCGCACGTGGCGCAGCGTGCAGCCAAACACGCCACTCTGCACCAATCACCCCCTCCACCGCCATTTCCACATCACACTCTGTAAGCCCCATCCCTCCAGCTCAGTTCCCATTCTCCAGCCCCAGGGCTCCACGCACCCACGCTCCTCCCCACCTCCATGGACCACGCCCCCTTCCCAGCACCCACGCTCCTCCCCACCTCCATGGACCACGCCCCCTTCCCAGCACCCACGCTCCTCCCACCTCCATGGACCACGCCCCCTTCCCAGCTCCCGCTGCTATGGCCTGCACACCCTCCCACCCCACCCCCACCCCCCCCACCAGCCTACTTCACACACACACACACACACACACACACACACACACACACGGCTGCTCTCCGTGCTCACTCTGCTCTGCAGTCCTCCTCCGTGCTCCCCACCCCCAGCACCGCACCATCCGTACCCTGTGCCCTGGTCTGCCTTCTCTACACATCAGGCTTGACCTCCATGTTCTACCCGGCCTCCACCTCTCTCCCCCATCCACGCCCCCCCCCGCTGTGTACAGCCCTCTGACAATCTCCACACGCCTCCTGCCCTCTATACCTCATTTCCATTCTTCAACTCCACGCTCCCTCTGCCCCTTGCCCCCCCCCCGGTCTATCCACACGCAACGCTCTGTCTGTGGGCTCCTCGCTATTTGCACCCTCTGTCCTCCACACTCCTCCTCGGTCCACCACTCCACCAGTCTCAAACTCACATTCTCAGTCCTCTGTTTCCCTCTCTCTACTCTCCATTCTCCACACTCAAAGCTCCATTCCCCTTTTCCATTCACCTCACCAACTGCGTTCTCCATTCTGTTTTCCATCCTTCCATCTCCGTCCTCCCCTCTTCGCTCTCTCCACTCTGCGTACTCGCTGTCCCACGGCCCATGCCCCACTGCCCACCCTAGTTTCCATCTCCACCTTCCACTCTGTTCTCTGTGCAGCTCACTCCATTCTCTACCCAACTGTGCATTCTCCACGACGCCTTTTCTTCTCGACTCGCCATTAGCCACACTCCACTCCCATTCTCAAAACCTCTCTAGTAGCCATGCTCCGTGCTCTTCCCCTTGTCTCCATCTCCAACTCCAGAATCCACACTCTGCCGTTGGTTGCTTATCCATAACCCTCCCTCCTCTCTCCAGACGCCTCCTCCCGTCCCTGTACCCCAGTCACCTTCTCCAGCCCCTCTGGCACCCTCCTCGGCCCTGGTTCCATTCAACGTCCCCCTGTGTCACCAGCGCCGCGCTCCACGCCTACGGCACGCTCCCTGTGACCCACGCACCGCTGTGCCTCCTCCATGCTCCACACTCCACCCCCATTCCCCCTCTGTTCATCTTTCAGCCCCATTTCCAACTCTCCACAACTGGTTCTCACCCATCCCTCCACCCTGCAAGTACCCTACTCTGCGCTCTCCCAACCCTTTCCCCTGCTCCCTAACCCCATGCCCCCTCCCCATCCTCCACACCACACCACTCACCCTCCCTAGCCCTCCGTCACTCCCCACGCTCCGTTCCCAGCCATGCTTCCACTCTCTGCCCCCCGTTCTTCACCTCCCACTCTCCTCACCCCCTTCGTCACTGTCTGCTCTGCAGCTCAAACACACATTTCCACCCCCCCCGTTCTCTGGGCCCCTCCCGACCCCCACGCTGCACTCTGCCCTCCGTGCCGCTCCATAGCACACGCCCCCCTCGCCACGTGCCAGGCTCTGTCCCCACTTCCCACACCCGACTCTCCAATCTCCGTGGCGGCTGGCATTGTCAGACCCCTGTCCCATCCTCCTACCCCACCGTTCGTTCATACCTTACTCCAACTTCCGCGCAGCACCCCCCATTCCCACACTCCGCTCTCCAGCACCCACTGTCTGTCCTCTGCTCCTCAGTGCCCCCTCGGGTCTCCACATCCCACGCACTGTTTCCTGTACCCCACCCCCACTATTCAGCCTCCATTCTCCACATGTCTGCTCCAGCTCCTTCTCTCCCCTTCCCTCAGACTCCTCATGCTCCACACTCCACCCTACATCCACCCTACCCACGCCCCGTTCTCTACTCCCGTCCGTACTCTATTTTCTGTACCCCCACGCTCCGTGCCCCCCTCCATCTCCACAGCCCCCTTCTCAATGCCGCATTCTCAACGCTTCACTCTTCACGCACCATTTCTATACTCTTCTTCTACTCTACGTTCTCCAGAACCAAATCTCCATTTTCCCTTTCCATGTTTCATACCCAGCTCTTCATTCTCCATTCTCAATTTTCTCTACTCCACCTGCACTCCCTTTATCGCTCTCCAGTCTCTGAACCATCTCTCCGCTCTCCACACCCTCTGTCCGTCTTCTCGTCCCTTCACCAACTTCCCCCTGCCACCCTTCGTGGCTCGCCCTCTACGCTGCCGTCACTCCCCGCTCTCCACGCCCATTGGCACACCCCTCTCCCTTCTCCGCTCTATTCTCTCATCTGCGTCTTCCACTCTGAGGTCTCTGGATAGCACACACCACCCTCCACAGGCCACGCTGCAGCCTCCGGCCGCCTCCACTCTCCAGATGAGCTTCTTCCTCACGCACACTCTGTACTCTGAGAGGACGGTCGCCTTCACACGCCACAGCCCACCCAGCCTCCACTGTGCCCTCCCCCTCCCCCACTCCGACAGCCACCCCACACCTTGGCTCTATCCCCTGTGCCACCCTCCCCCATCTCCAAACCCCACACCTCAGCCTCGGCCCCACGTGCCCACGCTCTCTCTCCATGTATCAGGCCCAATCAGGCTCCCAGCTCTGCTTTCTGCTCCCATCTCCACTCCCCACCCTCCACCTCCACACCCCACGGTCATTCCGCCAACCCCACAGCCCACGCTCCAGTCCCTACTCTCCTTTCTCCACATACCACTCTGTGGTCTACTCTCCATTGTCCACACTTATTTCAAGCTGGGTGCGGTGGCTCACGCCTGTCATCCCAGCGACTCAGGAGGCTGAGATCTGAGGAGCACAATCAAAGCCAGCCCAGGTAGGCAGGAAAAGCCGTGAAACTCATCTCCAATAAACCACCAGAAAACCAAAGTGGCGCTGTGGCTCCAGTGGTAGAGTGCTCGCCTTGAGCTGAAGAGCTGAGGGACAGCGCCCAGGCCCAGAGTTCAAGCCCCACGACCGACCAAAAACAAAACAAAACAAAATCAATCTCCCACTCCTTGTACCTGTGCTGCATCCTCCACTCTCCCTCCCACATCCACCTCCATCGCCCCTTGTCCTCACCATACTCCCAACTGCCACATTTCTGTCATCCTTTCTACCTTCCTGTCTGTCTACTCTCCAAAGCCCACCCTCCCTCTCCTCACCCCAGCCTCCAGTGCCTTCTATCCGCACTCCTTTCTTCACAACCCACTGTGGTTTCCCCCCACACCACCCTCTGCTCTGGCCTCCAGCCTCCCTCCTCACGCTCCACTCCCCATCATTGCTTCTCTTCCTCTGCTCTGGCTACTCCCCTTTCACCTCCATATCCCCCTCTATTCACACACTCTTTCTCTTTTCCACCCTCCTTCCCCACCCTCTACTCTTTATTCCACAGGCACACTCCATTTTCCATACCCACTCTTCTTTCTATACCCTGTCTCAATTCAGCGTTCTTAGTACTCTACTCTCCACTCCGTTTCTGCTCTCCATTTTCTCGGCCCTCTCTCCCTTCCCTTTGTTCATCCTCTGTTCTCCAGGCATTGTCTATGCCCCCCTGCACACGGCACCCCCCTTCCCGGACCCCATTCTCTGTACCCAGCACAATCCTGCATTCACATCTGCTTGTTGGTCTCCACGCCACACTCTTCATTCTCCGCACACCGGTGTCAATCCACACAAGACAGCCTCTGTGCTCCACACACCACTTGGAGTCCCGATCACCACTCTCTGTTGCCCTTAGTACACTTTGTTCTCCATACCCTGCGCGCCCGTGTCCACGCCCAACCGTCTAAATGCCACACCCCGCCCCTCTGTGCGCCCCATGCCAGCTCCACCATCCGCTCCTCACCTCCACCACCCCCACCGCGCGCACTCCCTCCCTTCACTCCCTTCTCCACCCCGGCACTTTTCTGTATACCCCACCCTATCATCCCCACCAAGCTCCACTCCGCTCACAGTCCACTCTCTTCCTCTGCTTCGCTCTCCATTCGCAGTGGCCGCGTCTCTCTTCCTCCCGCCAGTGCCCACGCTGCTGTCCCCCACCCTCCCCCTGCGCTCCATGCTGCTTTACCCCACGTTCCTCGCCCCGCACTACAGCTCCATCCTCGCTGCTCGTGCTCTATTTCCACGCCCCACCCATCCTCCTCCCTACACAAGGCCCATCCGTGCACTCCACTGTGTTCTCTTCCACTGTGAACGCCACGGTTCAAACACGCGTTCCCATCCCCACGGCCCTCTGGTTCTGCCCCCCCCATGGCCCTGTGTTCTCCCCGCCTGCCCCCCCCCCCCGCTCTGCGCTGTGCTCTTCATTCTCTATACTCCATGATGCGAGTCCCGGAACGCACGCCCCTTCTCCACGTGCCGGGCTCCGACCCGCACTCCGCTCTCCACACCTGGCCGTCTAGTCGCCGCTCTTCACTTCCCACACCTGACTCTAATCTTCATGGCTGCTCCCATCCTAATATCCCGCTCCTCACCCCGCTGTTCACGGTCCTCACTCCAGCCTCCACTGACTTCCATCCATTCCCCACGTCCTCTCGGCCCTCCATCGCCTACTCTTTCCCACACACAGCACCCTTCTCCATATGTGACTCTCACTGTCCCTAGCTCACTCTCCAGTCTCCACACTGTAAGGTGTATTCAGCAGGTAGTTTCACTAGGTGGCCCATGAAGAGAACACCACTCGGTATTCAGACAGGAAAAGAAGTGTATTTACTACCCTGCTGCCCCCATGGTGCATGGTGGAGAGGCATGGTGGAAAGGGGAGACTCACCCCAGGCCAGGACTTATCTGGGCCAGGGATGGGAAGAGGTGTGGCCAGGTGGAGGAAAGGTGTGGCCACACTGGATCTGGATCTGACCTCAGGGCCTAGGACCCTCCTCTGGTCAGATGGGAGCCAGGACCACTGGCAGCCCAAAATGTGGTCTAGCAGGAGGGGCAGTGACTGCTTCCAGGTGTGCCGGTTCCCTAGGTAACACAGACCCTGGGGGGAGACTTAGCCAGCAGGTGGGGAGGCCTCTGCCCTGTGCTGGACTGGCCCAGGCAGACCTGACACACACACCCTCAAAGCTCCCTCCCCACTCTCCACTTCACTTTGCATTCTCCACTATTTCTTCTGCATAACCCTCTTCCCACTGTCCATACACACCTCCCATTCTCCATTCTGCACTCTACGGTCTCCATGTACCTCCCCCATTCTCTACTCCTTTCTCAATAACGCCCCACGCTCCACTCCTTACCCCCTCCCATTCTCCATGCTGTATGCTACGGTCTCCATGCTCCGCCTCTAGTATCCTCCTTTATCGATGTTCCACTCCCTGTTTTCTGTTCCCCACTTTATCTTCCTCATACACCTTCTTTTCTCTACAACTCCCTCAATTCTACTTTCCCAGGGCTTTATTCTCCATTTTCCATACCCCACTCTCATTGTTGTAAGGTGAATCGTCCCAGAAGCCACGATTTGGAAGCTTGGAATATTGGAGTCTTTGTTACACAGTTGGCAGGCTGAAGGCAGCCAGTAGTTACAAAGGCCTGCAGCCCCTACGTACACATGACACAGCTAGGCAATATGCTAGAGAGGAAAGAAAGAACAAAAACAACACCAACAAACCAGCTCAGTTCCAATGGAGAGCTGAATCGAGATGAGACAGGACAGGATCCCGAGGACTCGTGGCATGGTGTCCTGGCAGCTGGCCTGGTCCTGCCCTAAATAGGGTCAGTGCAGTGGGGCAGGGCCACAGGGAGTTCCCAGTCCCAGGCACTGGACTGACAGACTCAGCAACCTATCAGGCGCTGCCTCCAGGGGCCCGGGCATGCCTATTAGCTGGGAGGCAGGTGATGGGCGGGTGTTTCCTGCCCCCAGCGTGAAGACAAGATGCCAGACCCTACCATCCACCACGCAGCCAAGATGGCGCCAGCCAGACCTGACCTCCTTACTTCCTCCTTTCCAGGCCCGGGACTCCACTCTCCAACCCCACTGTTCAGTCTCCATTTTACATGCTTTCTTCTCCATCCCAGCCTCTCACCCGCCATCCCCTCCCCCCCCCCGACTCTACATCCTGGGCTCTGCTTTCTCTGCCTGCCTTTGCTACTGTCTCCTCAGCCGATCTTCTATTCCCCATGCTCCTTACCCTGCTCTCCACGCCTCTCTTTTTACTCTCCATACCCCATTCTCAGTAGTCTACGTTTCCTTTTTCCCTCTCGATGCTCCGTACCTCGCCCTCCATTTTCTACTTTGCATTCTCCACATCCAGCACTCTACCCTTCATGCTCCATTTCCTGTAGCCTTTCTCCTTCCTCTCCTTACCCTCCATTCCCCAAACCTCTCTGCAGACACTGCTATGCCTTTCCCTGAGCGATTCTGCACCTAGCCCCCAGATCTGCACTCTCTGGGCCCCACTTTTTATTTTCTGTACCACTCTCTCCATGCTCCACACCCCACTCTTCATACCCCACCAGAAATGTCCTGTGTTCCGCTGTGCTGTGCAGGTTCTGTCTGCACACGCCTCTATCCAGTCTCTGCTTGCTGTGCCCCGCACTTCATTATCCACGCCCGGGTCCACAGCCCACCCTCACTCACATGACTTCCGCTCTTCATACTGCGCTCCCCATCCTCCACGCCCACTCTTCACGTCCTTCCTCCAACCTGTGCCCGCTCTCCATTCCCCACACCCCACTCCATTTCTACTCTCCATCCCTCCCCTTCACCCCCCTCTCCTTCCCGTACTCCATTCCCACACTCCAGCTCCACACCCACTCTTCTTTCTCTGGACGCCATGCTTTACCTACTCACTCTCGTCTTCTCTCTCCATTTTCACAAGCGTGTCTTCCATGTCCCACACACCACTGTCCTTTCCCAAGGCCCACCCTCATCCCTCACCCCCCATCCGCGTCTCAGTCTCAGATCGCCCCTTCCCACATCACGTCCTCTATTCCCCTCACCCCTCTCCACTCTCCCCACCACACTCCCCACCCCGTGCTTTGCACCCCAAGCTCTAGGTCCCCCAGCCTCTGCCCTCCACTTTCCACGCCCCCCTGCTGCTCTGTGCTCTCCACGTCCCAGGATCCATTCTTCATTCCCTGTTCTACAGTCTCCCTGCGCTTCAGTGCCCAGCGTCCCTTCCCCTCCCCACACCAAACCCCAGGTTCCATCCTCTGCTCTCCGTTTCCCATACTTCGCTGTATTTCCTTTGTCACACATCAGGTTCAGTCTATGCCCTCCACTCCCATGCTCCGCCCACCATCGTCCGTCCAGCTCTCCGATCTCCGCAGCTCTTCCCATTCTTTACGCCCCCATTCCACGGTCCACTCTCCCTCGTCCATGCCCCCACTCCACTCTCCACCATCCCGTGACAGGAGCTCTCTGCTCCTGTCACACCCCTCCCATTCTCCAAGCCCTGCCGCCGCCCTCCAGACCCCTCTTCCCATTCTCCTCTCCTCTCCCCAAACACTGCTCTCTATTCTCTTGACCCGCACTTCATTCTTATTAACCCATTCCCTTTCTCTCCACCTATTCTCACCTCACTGCTCTTCATTCTCTCCACTCCTCATCCAGTTCCAGTTCTCAATACTCTTCTCCTCTCTCCTCCTCCTTCATTCCCCATACCCTCTCTTTGGACCCCTCTATTCATTTCTATCCTCCATTCCCCTTTCTCCACACACCCAGCCCCCTCCACATCCTGCAGTCTTCATTTTCCATAGTCCACTCTCCATACGCACACTCTGTTACTGACCTCCACCGTACGCAGCCCAGTCTCTGACTCCAGACGCCTGGCATTCTCCTGCATGGCCCAGGCTCAGTGTGAGTACTTCGCTCCCCTTTCTCTTTGCTCCAATCTTCGGTGTCCATTCCCCATTCCTGCATTCCTCTCTCCATTCTCCAAACCCCACTCTGCAGGCTCCAGCTCCGTACCCCTCGGACACCCCACGCTGCATTTCCCACACACTTCCTTCTTTATACCACCCTTTCCATCTCCATAGACTCCTCTCCACCTCCCGCCCCAGCCCCCTGCTCTCCAACCTCCACACCTCCCACTCATTCCCTAGGTCCAGACTCTCCCTTCTCCATATCTCACTCCTGATCTTGACAATTCACGTCTCCACTCTTCATTCCAAGCACTCCATTTCCCCTGTGTTCCGCTATCTGCCCTTCATACCCTACCATCCGTTTCCTTTCTCCATGCCCCACCTCCTCCACTCAGTCCTCCATGCCTGTGCCCACTGCCCATGTCAGCTGCCCACTGCCCATGTCAGCTTTCCGTGGCCCACTCTTCTTTCTCCATACAAGAGGCTCTGCCTGTGTCCACTGCCGTCCATCTCCATTGCCCCTTCTCCACACCAGACCTTCCGTTTCCACTCTCGGCTCTCCATACCCCACTCCATCGGCACACCCCGTTCTCCATCTCCCCAGCCTGCCCAGTCTTCATACGCCGCTTCCCATTCTCCCTGCCTATATCCAGACTCCAGTCCATTCTCAGCTTTCCTTCTCCCATTCCCAGCTCTCACAAATGCCGTCCCATGCCCACCCTTTACGTGCAGCTCCCCACGCCCACCCCACTCTCCAAATGACACTCTTCCACGAGCAAGCCATGACCCACTCTCCACTAGTTCCTCTTAGCCACTCTACCCTTCCCACACATTTCCCTCCACACACTGCACCCCATCTCCACACCCCAGTGTCCCTTCTCCATCCTCCTCTCCATTTCCAGACCCTGCTCTCCAATCTCTACATTCCACTCTCCATTTCCCTTACAACACTCACAGTCCCCATACCGCATCTCTAAACTCCATGCCCATCTACCTCTACACTCCATACCCATCTACCTCTATACTCCATACCCCATCTCTACACTCCATACCCCATCTCTGTACTCCATGCCATACTTTCCGTTCTCCATACTCAGCTCTCCCTTCTCCACACCACACTCTCTACTCCTTACTCCAATTTTCTTTCATCACCACTATTGATTCTGCACACCCTCTCCCCTTTCCCAATCCCACCTGCATTTTCCGCTGCTCCTTTTCAACCCACTCCTCATTCTCTGTACCCCACTTTCCATTCTCACTGCCTACTCTGTCTTACAAGCACGCGTGAGCCTAACTTTTACCTATCAACACCTTAAATAAGGAAAACCTACATGAGACCATGTCTATTTCATCCTCTAGACTCTAGAACACTGATTTCCAAATATGAGTGTGCATGCAAACCACCCCTAGACCTTTCCAAATGCCTGTCTCTACACCCAGTCCCATTCCCTACTCACCACTCCACATGCTCCAGAGTGGGTCCACGTTCCACACCCTACACCCAGAAGCCCATGCTGCTCTACCAAGTCTTCATACCCACTCTGTTCTCCAGATCCCATTTTCTCCATTCCTTCTACCCATTCTCCGTTCTCCATCCATTCTCCACCCTCCTTCTACGTGTGTACACACACATGCACACACACACACACCCTCCTTCTACACACACCCTCCTTCTATGCACACACACGCACACACACATATACACACATGCACACACACACATACACACACCCTTCTACACACACACACCCTCCTTCTATGCACACACACACCACATATATACACACGCATGCACACACGCACGCACCCCTCCTTGCTCCTACACCATTCACCACTTGCTAGTCTTCAGACTCCCCCTTCACTCTCTAACTTTCCTTCCACCATCAGCGTCACTTCTCTCCCTCTGTCCACACCCCGGGTATAACACAGCTACTCCATCCGGGTATAACACAGCTACTCCATCCGGGTATAACACAGCTACTCCATCCGGGTATAACACAGCTACTCCA
>NW_012267270.1:301736-329946 GCF_000151885.1 Dipodomys ordii
CACATTCAATACCTTCTACAACCCTACACTTCACACCACATTCCATACCTTCTATACACCCGGCACTTCACACCACATTCCATACCTTCTACACAACCTACACTCCACACCACACTCCATACCTTCACATACCCTGCACTTCACACCACATTCCATACCTTCTACACACCTACACTTCACACCACATTCCATACCTTCTACACACCCTGCACTTTACACCACACTTCACACCACATCCTCCATATTTCCTCCACACTCCATCCTTCACAGCATATCTCCTTAACTTCCAACATTTCACAGTTCATACCACATCTTGCATACATGCCCCACACTCCACACTTCACCCCACATTCCCATTCTTCACACTGCACCCCTCACCCCACATCCTCCATACAGCCTCTGCACTTCACACCAGGTTCCCATACTCTACATCACCCACAATCACACCATGTTCTGAATTAATTCTTCACACTCCATATTTCACACCACGTTCCCATTCTTCCTCCATGTTCCACAGTTCATCCAACATTTCCATACATCCTCTGTACTCTTTCCTTTACCCCACGTCTTCCATACTTCTCTAACATTCCATACTTCACTCATGTCCTGCATACAGCCTCCACACTCCACACGTCACGCCATCTTCCCATTTTTCCTCCACACTTTTATTTTCCCCACCACATTTTCCATATACTCTCCACATCCTACACTTAACACTACTTTTGCGTGTGACAATACCACACACCTAGCACTATTCTCCCTACTGAAATTTCACGGTGCATTCTCTGGAGTCATCCCTGCCTTCCTCATACCCCATGTTCTGTATTCTATACTTCATGCTCTGCTCTATTTCCCTCCATCCAGTCTCTTCAGCTCGACACTCCATGCCTGTCGCTACTCCCCATGAGTGGCACTCAGACACACTCCTTCATCTTGTCTACAGTCTTTATTCTCCTGCAACCTCCATTTTTTTCTGTCTTAACACTCCTTTACACATTCTTTGTGCTTTAAATGTACTATCATCTACTTCCCGTCCTACATCTCCACATTCCATTTGCCATTTATGTTCTATTCATGTGTGTGTGTGTGTGTGTGTGTGTGTGTGTGTGTGCATGTGCACATGCTTGCCTGTGCCACTGTTGGGCACACACATGAACCATAGCCAGAGCCCTGTCCCTTAGCTCCTTTTGCTCAAGGCTAGTGGCTGGGGCTCTCCCCTATGATCCACAGCTCCGTTTCTGACTTTTTAGTGGCTGATTGGAGATTAGAGTCTCAAGGACCTCACCTGGCTTTGAACTGTGATCCTTATATCTCAGCCTCCTGAGCAGCTACCCAGCCTAAGCTCCATTCCTTATGCCATTTCCATTCCACTTTCTCAGCACTCCCGTCTTGTCTTCCATCCTACATGACCATCCTCCATACTCCACGTCCACACCCCATGCCCCACATCCATTGCATGCTCCCCACTTCCACACCCTAATGCACATGGCCCTTCGCTGTCCACACAGCCTTTGTTCTCCACTCTCTATTCTTTATCCTGGATACCACGTTCTTCATTTTCTTTTTTGAGTTGGCCTCTCTCTGTGTGCTCCAGGCTAGTCTGAAGCTTGCACAGCTGACCCTGAACTTGTGATTCTCCTGCTTCGGCCTCCTGAGTGCTGAGACTACAGGTGTCTATTACCATGCCCAGCTTTTTTCTCAGTACTCCATATGCTTTATACTTTTTTCATGCTCCATTTCTATTCTCTGTTCTCTGTACTCCATACTCAACTGTCCATTCTTCTTTCTCCCTATTCCATGTACAATACCGTGTTCATTACTGTATACTCCATTCTTCAAAGTAAAATTTCTGTTCTCCCTTTTCCCTTTCTCCACCCCATTATACACTGCACTGTATTCTCTACTCTTATCCATGGTACTCAATTCCCCCCGATTCTCCACTCCCTGGTCCCATTCCTCCATATCTGTACTCCATTGTCCTTTCTCCACGTGCTGTTCTCTACTCTCTGGACTCCATTATGAACTCCTCGGGCTCCACCCCATACTCCACCAGTATTCGGTACCCATTCCCTGTTCCAAGTTTTCCCTTCTCCGTTCTGCGGTGCATCCTCTGTCCTCTCTCCATCCCACCCTACCCTCCATTCTGCATGGAATGTTTCCTATTCTATCCTGCACATCCCCACACTCACTGCCCCTGAGGCTTTCTCCAGACTGTACACTCAGTCCTGCATTCCTGGTCATGCACACCCACCCGCAGCTCTCCATCCTCTGTCCATCGCTGAGCACACCTGATTTCTTTTCTCCATACACCCTACTCCATTTGTCACATGCCAGATTCTGTTGTTCAGGCTCTGTGTTCCTTTCTTCATCCTTCATATAAAACACGGCATGACACAAAACCAACACACCATTATCTGCCATCCTCATCCCGTCAGCCGCACCCCACACTCCATTCTCCGTGTACTTTCACTCCATATCCGTACACCAGGCCATCTTTCACACTCCATTCTGCAAACCAATGCCCATTGTGTCATTCAACAAGTCTAAACTCTATTCTTCGTTCTGCTTTATCTATACTCAATTCCTAAAGTCTTCATGCTTTGTAATTTATTACCTACTCCATTCTTCCTGTAATTTATTATCTTCACTCCATTCTACATAAGCCACCTTCCAATCCAGTACTGTTTCCAATATGCCATGTTCTGGCCCCCATAACACTATCCTGTGTGTGTGTGTGTGTGTGTGTGTGTGTGTGTGTGTGTGTGTGTCTGTTGGTACTGGGGCTTGAACTCAGGCCTGGGCAGTGTTTCTTAGGTTTTTTTGCACAAGGTTAGGACTCTGCCACTTGGGCCACTGTTCCACTTCTGGCTTCTGGGGTGATTAATTATAGATAAGAGACTTTCCTGCCTGGTCTGGCCTCAAACTATGATCCTCAGATCTCAGCCTCATGAGTACCTAGGATTACAGGTACAAGCCACCAGCACCTGGCTCCATACTCTTTTTTGAACAATTTTTAATTAGCATGCACTAGATCAGAAGGGATATTTTATTGTGGCATTCCCACCTATGCATGCAATATTTCTCAATCAAGCTCATCCCATCTGTTTTCCTTATCTTCCTTCGTCTCCCTTCTTAGAACAACGTCAACATGCTTCATTGCTCTATTTTCATAACTGCAAACAAACTGCTCTGACAGTGTCCATATTCCATAATTAATTGTCCAGTCTCTGTTCTTTTTAACCAGTTCTCCATTCACCGAGCTCCAGCGTCCATGCCCGAGGTTCCATGTTCTCTAAGTCCTCACTCTGTACACCGTGCTCACTCTTCATTCTACTCCGTGGCGTTCTGTTCTCCATCTCAGCCTCTCTGTTAGTCACTTTTATTCTCCTTACTCTGTTTGCGTTACACCATCCCCACACTAGCATGTACTCTGTCCTCTGTTCTCAGCCACTCCATCATTCATTTTCAATCTTCTCAATACTTTTTGTCAGTACCAGGGCTTGTACTCAGGACCTTGTGCTTTCTGGGCAGATATTTTATCACTGGACTCTTGCCTCCAGCCCTTTTTGCTTTCATTATCTTTTTGTTTTCTGTTTTTGTTTTTTGCCAGTTCTGGGGCTTGAACTCAGGGCCTGGGCCCCGTCCCTGAGCTTCTTTGCTTAAGGCTAGCGCTCTACCACTTGAGCCACAGAGCCACTTCTTCCTTTTTCTTTGTATGTGGTGCTGAGGAATGGAACCCAGGGCTTCCTGCATGCAAGGCAAGTGCTCTACCACTGAGCCACATTCCCAGTCCTGCTTTTGTTATCTTTGAGATAGGCGCGCTCTTTTTGTCCTGGCTGATCTGGGCCATCATTCTGCCTAGAGTCATGTTTCCTACTAGGATGGGGGTCCACAGTCCCACAGCCAATTTTTTTCTGTTGAGATGGGGTCTTACAGACTTCTTTCTTTGTCTGGACTGGACTGGGGCTGTGATCCTTCCCGGTCTCTGCCGCCCATGTAGGTAGGATTGCAGGTGGGAGCCATTGTGCCTGGCTTTATTCTCCATGCTGTTTTGTCCTCACACAATGCGCCCTGTTCCATCCTTTGGTCTCCTCTCCACATCCCTCTTCTCCATGCTGTATTCTCCATTCTTACTGAAGTTGCCATGTTCTGTACACACTCTTGGTCCTCCACTTCTGGGAATGTGCTTCCATCCTGCACTGCCCGCCTTATTCCACATCCGTACGCTGTACCTTGTGTTACATGCACCATTCACTGTATTCTGTGCTCCATGTCAGTCTGCTTTCTCCACCATCTGCTCTTCCTCCTCAGATCAGAAGCTTCAGATCTCCACTCTTCCTACTCCATCCTCCATGTTCATTCTCCCCCAGACCTCACTTATTTTTCCCCATTCTGCTCAGTCCTTATTCTGTGTAGTCTCTCCCACATGCTCCATGCCTTGGACGCCATTCTCCCATCTCTTCTCCACACTGCCTATGCCATATTCCACACTATGTCCTTCCTTCTTCTTCTGTCCAGATTCTATTCTCCATGCCACACACCCCACCCTAAATCCTGCATACCTCAAATGTCACCATTATTATTTGTGTGTGTGCTGGCACTGGGTCTTGAACTTAGGGCCTTATGTTCTCACTTGGCTTGCGTTCGTATCACTGGTGCTCTACCATTTGAGTCATGCCTCCCCTGGAGCATTTTGCTGGCTAATTGGAGATGTGGTTTTACATACTTTTCAGCACAGGCTGGCTTTGAACTATAGTCCTCCTCCAGTTCTTAGTCTCCTGAAAGACTAGGATGTGAGTCACCAGCACCCAGATTTCTATTTCTTTTGGGGTGGGGGAGGGAAATAATGCCCACCTTATAGCCCAGCTTGTCCTGGAACTTAGAGGTTAGCCTCTAACTTGTGATCCTCTTGTCTTGGCCTCTAGATATTAAAGACATCATTTTCCATTCTTTGTGCACAATCCTTTTAAAATGCTGCTCCCAACTCTCTTCTCCATTCCAGCCCCATTCACTACATCTCTATTCATTTTCTATTATTCCAGCTACTCTCCCATTTACCATCCAATCTCCATACTCCTGTGTCCATCCCCAGGCCCAGTACCCTGCACCCAGCATCGCACTTGTAACCATCCTCTAGACTCAATTTTCCTTACAGTCTTCATTCCCCATCCTCATTGCTCTGCTGTCTACACGCACTCTTCATTCTCTGTATTCTGTGCTCCATTCTCCACACCTTACTATCCAGACTGGTCTTCCTTTTCCTTCTCTATTCTTTATACTCCATTGTCTGTACCCTCCCTGTCTTCTAGCATCGCCTCCACATTCCATGTCCATTCTCCAGAATCCTGTCTCTACTCTCCACACTCTGCTTTTGATTCTCCATTTCCTTTCATCATTCACCAATAAAAACTCCTTCACCCACATTCTGTAACTAGTCTGCATGATCTACAATCCCTAGTCTAGAATCTTCTCACCATTCACACTTCAGCTCTGCTTCTCATTCTCCTTCCTCCTCTCACAGTATTCAGTTCCCCGGTCTCTAGATTCTGTAGTTTATGTCCTACCTTCCCTCTACTGCCCCTCCGCTCATTCTCCACGCCCTCCCACCACCGTCCACACTGCTTCCCTCCCTCTCTTCATGTTCCCTTCCCCGTTCTCCATTACCCATGCTCCATCCCTGTAACTGTTCTGCCCTCCAGCCTCTATCCCAGCTCTTTCTCCATTTCCAGCTTCCTTCTCCATCCCTCATTCTTCACAACTCCTGCCCCAATCTCTCTAAGCCATTCTCCATGCATTATACTTGACACACAAGTCTCCATTTTCCCATCCCATAGGCAACTCTCCATAATTCATTCTCCTCTCCTTTCATCAGGCTCTTTTGTTGGTGTTTTATGTCCTTGTCTGCAGATTTTACACTCCGCTCTCCTTCCACACCTGCCTCCCTAGTCTCGCGCCCACTCTGTGCTCCTTACTCTGTGCTCTGTTCCGCACGACCAGCCCTCTTGCCCAGGCCGTCGCAGTACTGGGTCTGCACGCTCTCGGCTTCATCTACACCGTGTGTGTTGCTCTTGGCACCGGCCCCGGCACCCCGCCATCCGCTCTGCGTCACACCCTGCCACCCATGCTGCACCTGCCCAAGGCTTGCTTCAGTCTCCAGCCCCGATCCTTCCTCCGTGATCCACTCTCCAGTTGCAGTCTGTCCTCGGCTCCCACTCTGTATTCTCCGCCACACTCCCCACCGCAGGCCCCTGCCGTCTGCCGCCCTCTGCACCTCAGGCTCTGGCTCCAGCTCGGGACTGTTCTGCGCACTCCACTCTCATCCTTCTCTTGCCCTTATCCCGTTATCCACTTTCCAAGCTCAGTCCTCTGTGCCCCCTAATCCCCTTCGTCGTTCACACCACATTTCCGCGTCACTCTCCATCTTTCTGTCTGTATTCTGTCCTCAGCCCCACAATGCTCCCACAGCCATTCTTCCTTCTGCATGATCCATACTCCACAACACCCCTCTCCCTCCCCATCCTCCACCTGAACTTCATGCTCCACAGTCTGCATAGCTTTGTTTGTGCTCCATAACACACAGACCACTCTCTGTCCTCCATGCTCCACATGCCCTCCTCAACCCATACTCCACGCTCCAGCCTCTTCCCCCATCCGCCATCTCCATCCTCCGGAATCCAGTCTTCATTCTTCACTCTCCACATTTTATACTTGGAAGTCCATTTTGGCTGTTCTCTCTCCCTCCTCCTCCTTCTCTTTCTCTCTCTCTCCCCCTCTCTCTCCATTGTCCATACCTATGCCCCATTTCCTACTCCACTGGCCATATCCATTATTTCCATATTCCATGCTCCTCTCTTTAAACCCCATTCTCCCTGGTCTGTGTTCTGTGCTCTGTTCCCTGGGGTCCACACTCCAGTCCGTAGTACCAGCCTTTCCCCGTGCTCCCCACTCTGTGTTCACCACCGCAGTTCTGTTCTCTGCAGTCCACGCTCCTTCTTCCCACCCCTCAGCAGTTGGGTGCCATGGCGGTCCCTCATCTTCTCTCCCAGACGCTCCTCTTCCTTCCCACTTCTCTCTGACTTCCAATGCAGCTTCTCCACCTGCCTTCTCGTTTCCTAGAAGCGCATCTCTGGTTAGTACATCCCTTTAGCCTCTGACCTGCCTGCCCTTTCCACCCGTCTTCAGTGCAGAGCAGAGAGTCTTCATGGTCCTCTGGAGGTCATCCTCTACTTGGAGAGAAGGTCCAGGATCTGTCCCTGGGACCAGAACCCTGATGTTTTCTCCAGACTAAAACAGGCAAGCAGGCGACTTGCCTTCACTTTCATTAACCACACTTAGTCCTGCACAGCCCTGACCCCATCACCTCCACAGCAATCTCTGCTTCCCACACTGGAGCTCTGTTCCCACTAACTGGTGACCCCCACACTCCTCCTCCCCACACCCAGCCCTCCACCCTCTCTGGGTTTGAGGACTCCAGGGATGTCCCACAGTGGAGGATTTGTCCATTTGGCTATGCCACGGAGCAGGGTCCTCAAGGCTCCTCTGTATTGGGTGCCCATTGTCTGCATGGCCTCGTTTATCCATTCATCAATCCATAGACACTTGAGTTTCCAGTTTGCTCTGGGTAACTGTGAACACAAATGCTCACACAGACCCTGCTTCAGTTCTTGGTCTACGCCCAGAAGTGAGTCAGCTGGGTTGTACAGAGATTCTATCTTTAATTTGTACAGGAAATGACTGGCTGTTTTCCACATGGCTGCACCATGCTACACTCCCAGCCACCGCGGAGATCCAATCTCTCTGTATCTTTGTTGCTGACTGCATTTGTGATAGGGCCCCTCCCAGACCCTGCGAGCCGGTGCACTGCGCTGCCTGCAGGTGAAACGTTAGGTGTGAGGTGTGAGGTGTGTTCTGCTGTGGTTTCCATGTGAGGTGTGAGGTGTGTTCTGTGGTCTCCATGTGAGGTGTGAGGTGTGTTCTGTGGTCTCCATGTGAGGTGTGAGGTGTGTTCTGCTGTGGTTTCCATGTGAGGTGTGAGGTGTGTTCTGCTGTAGTTTTGATGTGTATCTTCCTAATGACTCTTGAGACTGAACCTCCTTTTTGTTTGTTTGTTTTGTTGTTGGTGGTGGTTGTGGGGCTTGAACTCTGGGCCTGGGCACTGTCCCTGAGCTCTCCAGCTCAAGGCCAGCGCTCTATCACTTAATCCACAGTTCTACTTACAGTTTTCTGGTGGTTTATTGGAAAGAAGAGTCTCATGGACATTCCTGCCCAGGATGGCTTTGAACTACGATCCTCAAATCTCAGCCTCCTGAGTAGCTAGGATTACAGGCATGAACCACCAGTGCCCAAGAAGATTGAACATCTTTTCATGTGTCTCTTATCCCATGCATTCTATCTAGAGAAATGTCTATTCAAGTTTGTTGCTCATCTTTTTAAAATTAGGATATCTTATTTTTAGGTTATGGGAACTCTTTATATCGTCTGGATATTAGTTCCCTATGACTACATACATACATATATAGATAGATAGATAGATAGATAGACCTGTGAAATGGGACTAAATATTTGGCAAATATATTGACTTTTATTTATGATTATACATAAATATATAAATATAATAAATTTATGTTTATCAATATTATTTATATTTATTGTTGTTTTATAGCAATTAAGTATATTATTTATTATATTGTACAATATAATGTAGATCACATATTGACTATTGGTTGCTATATTAACTACATTTATAATCATCTATAAAGCAATATTCTTATATAAATTATAAATCACATATATAAATACTGGCAATTTCATAGATGGATGGTTTAATCTATCTGTCATCTGTTGAACTCAGGGCCTGCTGCTTGCCAGGCTGCTGTTCTCCCAGCTCAGACTTATTCTCAGCCCTTTTGGCTTTAGCTCTTTTTTCTGATAGCGTTTTTCGTTTTTGTCAAGGGCTGGCCTCAGACTACGATCCTCCTGTTGTGCCTCCCATTTGACCTGGAAGACAGGACTTGCCACTGTGCCCTTCTTGTTTTGCTGACATGGGATCTTGTTAACATTTTGCTCTGGCCTCAGACACAAATCCTAATCTTGGCTTCCCTGGTGGCTGAAGTCATAAGTGTGAGTCACCACGTCTGGCTCCCTTATTGAGAATGCTTGCATGTATGATCATCAGGAAAATCGGCTATAGTTTCTTTCTGTTGTTTCCTCATCTGGTGTTTGTAGAATGGTATTGTTCCTTCCCTTTCTATTTTATGGAGCTGCCTGAGGACTCTTCATGTCATTAGTTCTTGTTTAAACCACAGAGAATCTATCCTGTGCTGGGCTCCTCTTTGCTGGGAGATTCTTTGTTACTGCTTTAACATGGATGCTGCTTATAGATCTATTGAACTTGTTTATATCTTCTTGGTCCAATTTTGGTGGTCATAGGTGTCTAGAAACTTACTTCTTCTACATTTTTAATTTATTATAATGTAACTTTTCCAAATATTCTCTAATAATCCTCTGGATTTCTGTACTGTCTATTGTCCCTGTTTTCATCTCTAATTTTGTTACTATGGGTCTTCTTTATTTCTCTTGGTTAGTCTGGCCAAGACTGTTAACAACCTTGTTATCCTTTCAAAGGACCAGCTCTTTGTTCCTCCTACTCTTTGTGTTTTAATCTCCTTTTCATTGTTTTCTGTCCTTCCCAGTCTTTATTACTTCTTGGGGCTGGCTTGTTCTTCTGTCTTGTGGTGTATCATTGTTGGGGAGATCTCTGACCTCTCGAAGCAGGTGCTCTGAGCTTTCTCTTCGCACTGCTTTGGCTGTGACTGGCAGGTTCTGCATCGTTGTCTTTTTACTTCTGTTTGATCTTAGGAATGTTTTAATTTCTTCCTTGGTTTCTTCAATGAATCATTAAAAATATATTGTTCAATCTTAATGTGGTGGTATAGTTTCTTCTGTTCTTTCCCTTTGTTTTTACAGTTTTTATTAGTGTATACTAGTTGTAGGAGTTTCATTCATTGTGACATTGGATGTATTCCAACCAAACTAACCCCCATCTCTCTCCCTTGCCTTCTTCCCTTCTAAAACCATTCAAAAAGGTTTTACTGTTCTGTTTTCATACGTGAAAATAAGCTTCTTCGATAGTATTTGTCCTCATTCACCGTCTCCATGCGCCCCTCCTCTCTGCCCTCCCAGCCACACCTGCCTGCCCCGCGCTGCCCAGCCCACTTTCCTGCCATTCATTTGCTCTTGTGACACCAAGGGGTGTCACATGATGTTTCACATGTGCATGTATTTCCTCAGAATAAAACTCTTTATTATTTTCTCCTTCTCAGCCTCTCAGCTCCCAACTGAGCAACGGTGTTTACTGAATTGTTTATGTCATCTTCTACATAGGTAGAATGTATTCCAAAATAATTCACCTCTGTCTTTCTTTTTCCTCCCTTTCCTCTAATTCCCCCAACAGTCCCATTTATAAAATCATGGTCCTTAACAATCACCCATCCATCTAGATAGCTATCAATCAATCAATCAATCAATCAATCAATCAATCATCTATCATCTATTTGTCTTCTACAACCCATCCATGAATGCCTATGTCCTTTAGCTCTGACTTCTACAAATGGGCAAAGCACGTGATATTTGGCTATCTGAGCATACCATGACGGCCTCCAATCCCACCCATTTTTCTACACACCACATAGTTTCACTTCCCTCTTGATTTCATTTCTTGTATGAAATCCTTTCATCGTTTTGCATTTGTTAAGACTTGCTTTATGGCATCAACTATGAAGACATTTGTGCAGTCGGGATGAGGGGCAGGCCCGTCACCCCAACAGATCTCTACTGCCTGTGACCCCTCTTCCTCCTCCAGCATCCCAGAGCTCTGTTGCAGACGTTTGCAGATGGGATAGCACCGTGCATACCTTTCCCCTTCTCGTTTCTTTCACTCTGAAAACTATTTTGAGGTGCTAAGCCTGGTGACTGACCCCTGCAGTCCTAGTACCTACAAGACAGAGTGGGAGGACCATGGGTTCAAGCCAGCTTGGGCTGTGCAGTGATACCCTATAAAACAACAAAGAAAACTTAGGGACAAGAGTGTGGCTCAGTGGTAGAGCACTTAACTTGCATTTACAAGGACGTGAGCTCCACTCCCAGCAGTGGAAAAAATCATTTGGAGAGTCATCTTTATTGTTAGGTTGTATTGATGATCTTTGATTTTGTTGATGGTTGGCATTCTATTATCTAAGTGGGCTACTATTTATTGATTGATTTTTGTCCTTTTAAAACTTATATTCAAGTAGCTGTACAAAGGAGCCACCCTCCAACAAATTAGCTCATGAGTACAATGCATCTCACTCGGTGTCACCCCTTCATCTTTCTCTCCATCCTTTCTAGCCCTGCCCTGCCGCTCAATTTTCTTCATTTTGCAAGCTATGCATTGAATTCAACAGATCCGTGTATAAGTGCAGTATCTTCATGTAGGTTACCTTCCATCCTTCTCCCCCATCTCCACCATCCCTCAAGTTACCTAGTTCCACGTTCACGCAGGTAGATTGAATGTAATGCCTGTTTGCCCACCCTTCTCTTTCCATTCTTCTGCCTCCTTCCGCCATGATCAAACATGTTTCTGCTTCCAGGTTTCGTTGTGGTAAACTGTTCCTTGGTGGTTCAGTGGAGTTAGTCCTCCCTTCAGCACACTGCACTTGGACTGTTTCCTTGTATATGATTCCTGTACAGGTTTTTGTATTTGTTTATAATTTACTCTAACTTCTACATATGAGAGAAAACATGTGACCTTTGTCTCTCTGAGTCTGATTTGCTTCACTTACCATAATTTGTTCCAGGTCCACCCATTTTCCCGAAAATAACATACCCTTTCTAATAGATGAGTAAAATTTATTGTCTATGTATACCACTTGATCCACTCTTTGATTGTAAGGCATCTGGGCTGTTTCTATAAGCTAGCTATTGTGAATAGTGCAGCAATGAACATGGATGTGCATGTGTCTTTACCATATCTTGACTTGTAATGACCTGAGTAGATGCTGCATCATAGGGAAGTTCTATGTTTAGGTTTGGGGTTTTTTGTTTTTTTGAGGAATCTTCAAACCACCTTCTAGAGTTTTCGCACTAGTTTACATTCCCACCAACAGTGCACTGAGGTCCCTACCCCCACCCCACCCCTCATCCCCACCAGCATTTGTTGTTTGAATTCTTGATGTTGGCCAACCTAACTAGGGTGAGATGGCATCTCAAAGTTTTTTTATTTGCATTCCCTTTATGGCCAGAGATACTGAGCATTTCCTCGTGTCTATGCTGGCCATTCTTCTGAGAAGTCTCTATGTAGCTTCTTTGCCCATTTATTAATTGATCTATTGATTCTTTGGTGGGGGTTAGTTTTTTGAGCTCTTTGTATATTCTGGATATCAGGCTTTTGTCAGATGTATAACTGGTTTGTTTGGTTTTTTAATCTCCCATTCCATAGGCTGTCTTTTTAGGTTAGTAACTATGCCCTTTGCACCACAATCCCATTTGTCAAGTCTTTCTCTGATTTGCTGACTGAGGCTCTGGAACTCTACTCAGAACGTTTCTGCCTGTGCCAATAAGTTCTGGTTTTTATCCCAATCCTTCCTCTAGTAGTATCAAGGTTTGGAGTCTTACATTGAGATCTTTGACCCATTTTTAGTTGGAATTAGTGCAAGCTGATAGACAGGATCCAGTTTCATTCTCCTATGCATGGGTGTCCAGTTGTCTCAACACCATTTGTTGAAGAGGTTTGGTTTTTTTTTTTCCAAACGTACAGCTTTCTTGTCAAATATCAAATGGCTGCAAATATATGACTTTATTTCTTGACTTCTAATCTATTCCCTTGTTCTTCAGGACTATTTTTGGGCTCATAGAAAACTGTGTTGTTGTTTTGTTGTTGCTCAGTTAGTTTTGGTTTTGGTTTTTGGCTAGTACTGGGGCTTAAACTCAGGGCCTGAGTGCTATCCCTGAGCTTCTTTTGCTCAGGCTAAATGTTCTACCACTTGAGCCACAGAGCCACTTCAGGCTTTTTCTGAATAGTTTATTACAGATAAGAGTCTCACAGCCTTTCCTGCATGGGCTGGCTTCAAACTGCAATCCTCAGCTCTCAGCCTCCTGAGGAGCTAGGATTACAGGCATGAGCCACTGGTGCTTGTTATTATATTTCTGTAGCAAAGTTTGAAGATTGGAGCAATGATACCCTGCAGCATTGTTCCCACCTCCAGATTGCTTTGGCTGTTTGACGCCTTTTAACCACTTATTCTATCTCTTTATCCCTTGTTGGACATCTGGGTGACTTCCACTCTTTGGCTATTATAAAGTCTTATGAATATCCATATACATGGCATATTTTTGGTATAGGGCAATATTTGAGATATGCTTTTACCTGTCTTTTTGTTAGCATATAGTCATCATTCAAAAAGTTCTATTGTGATATTTCTATACATACATCTCTCTGTCACTCTCTTATTCTCCTCCTCCTTTTAAACTATTTCTAATGGGCTTTGATATTCTACTGTTTGTTGGCATTGGAATTTAAAGTGAGCTCCTTGCATGTTCCGGACAAGTTCTCTACCTCTCAAGCCACGCCAGCCCCCTGGCTTTCGTTATGCTTCAGATGGGATCTTACGGCTTTTGCCCAGATCTGCATCATGATTCTCCTACTTAAACCATCCACGTGGCTGGGATTATAGACATATGCCATGCTGTCTGTTATACATATTATGTTATACATGTTATACACGTATCTCTATGTATAGAATTTATGTCTATACTATCCTATTTTCCTATGTGCTTATCATGTAATTCAGTCATATTAACCCACCCATTATGCTCTTCTTTCCCTCTCCCTCCCACTGCTCCCCCCCCATTTTCACCTCACTTTTTTACATCCAGGGTCTACAAATTAGAGAAAACCTGACAGTCTCCAGTCTATTTTCCTGCAGAAGGCTAATTTTATCTTTCTTTACAGCCGGATAGCACTCCACTGTGTCTGTGTACCACGCTTTCTTTATCCATCCCTCAGTTTGCAGGTATCTAGTCTGAGTTCACAGCTTGACTGCTGTGTACAGCGCAGCAAAAACACATGGCATGCAGGCTCGAGTTCCTTCTGACCAGTGCCCAGAAGTGACATAGCAGGGTCCCATGCTACTTCTGGCTTCTGTTCTCGATTATGTTTTTAAAGGAATTACTGTGCTGTCAGTGGTTTTACTTGTCTACATTCCCACTGACAGCACACGAGGCTTCCTCTTCCCCAGTATCATCACCAACACTTGTTGTTGTTTGAGGTCTTGATTACGGCCAATCTGACAATGTCATTCTGATTTGTACTGCCTTCACCGCCAGAGATCTTGAACATTCCTTCATGCATCTATTGGCCAATATATTTCTTCTTTTCAAAACCGCTCAGGTCATTTGCCAGTTTATTAATTAGATTATTTGTCTTTTGGCTGTTGTTTTTTAGTTCTTTGTATGTTCTAGATATGAACCCTTTGTCCAATTAAGAGATTGTCCCCCCTTCTGCTGGTGGTCTCTTGAGTACAATAATGGTTTGCTTTGCGGTGCAGAAGTTCTTTCACTTGATGTAATCCCACTTGTCAATTTTTGCTCTTGTGTCTGAGCTATTGGAGTTCTGTCAGGAGAGTAGTTACCCAACTATCATACTAGAGTGTTTTCTCTGTTTTCTTGTACTTATTTCAGTTTCAAGTCCTACTTTAATATCTTTGATCCATTCGGAATCAGTCTTCTTTTGTACAGAGTGAGAGAGGGATCAAGTTTGCAAGCTTCAGTCTTCTACATGTGGATATCCACTTTTTCTAGCACCTTTTTCTTCTCTACTGTGTTCTTGTAAATAATCAGGTGGTTGTATCTATGTGGGTTTGTTGTGAATTTTTATATTGCGTTCTATTTTGATTTTCAGGTTTGCTTTTGTGCTGGTGCCAAGCTGTTCCTATTGCTGTGGCTCTGTAGTGTAATTTGAAGTCCACCAACACTGCTGATTTTGCTCAGGATTTCTTTGGCTATTCAGAAGCTTTACTTCCATATGAATTTTAGGATTCACTATTTATTTTAGAGAAGGGCACCAGGATTTTAATGGAAACTGCTTTGAATGTGTGACTGCCTTGGGTAGTGTAGCATTTTCACAGTATTTTATCATCTGAGGACTTGTGACCATCAGGGAGGTGTCTTTCCATCTTCTAATACTCCTACATCTCTCTTCAGTGTTTTCAAGTTTCAATGTAGATACCTTTCTCCTTCCTAGGTTTAGTCCAAGGATTTTATTTTTTGAAGCCATTGTGACTAGGATTATTTTCCTGGTTTCCTATCCAGTAATGACACATAGAAATGCTTCTGATTTTTTGTGTGTTCATTCTGCAATGGACATAATTTTTTTCCTTCTAGGTAAATACATAGAAATGACTGCATCACAGGGTAGCTATCAGCTTGTCATAGTTCCCACAGGGTGAGAGCCCAGGGCATTTTTTTTATTTTTGTGTTTTGCCAGTGTTTGAACTCAGGGACTGGGTGCTGTCCAGGAGCTCTGTTTGGCTCAAAGCAAGTGTTCTACCACTTTGAGCTTCAGCCCTACTTCCATACTGGAGATGACAGGGCATGAGCCACCAACCCTCTGCTGCTCTTTCTGCTTCTACTCCCGTGGCTCCTGCAGGCTGATTCTCTGGAGCTGAGCATCTCCGTGGACTTGTTAGACATCTCTGCTTCTTCTTGGGTAAAATATCTATTCATCACATCTTTCACCATTTCTTAAACAAAACTGTTCATTTCCTTAAAATTTCAAGACCTCTTTACATCAGTTTTATGGTTTGTGGAGATTTTCTCCAGGCCTGTGATTTTGTTCGTTTCCTGAACTATATTTGAGGGAGCTGGAATTTTTTTTATCATGGGCTTTCTTGGGAGGTGCTGTTCTGTTTTGCAGTCAATCTCTTTGTATATATTTATGCCAGTATCAAACAATATTTTTTTCTTCTTGGTGGCACTCAAGTTTGAACTCAGGGCCTTGAACTCTACCACTGAATTCACACCATCAGCCCTCTCAGCTTTCATGACTTGTCAGATAGGGTTCCTGCACGTTCTGACAGGGATGGCCTTGGAGCACGGCCCTCCTTCCCACAACCTCGCATATACATGGGATGACAGACATAACCACCACACTCAGCTCCTTCTTTGGGATTGGGTCTTTTGCTTTGGGAGGAAGACTGGCTGGCCTCAAATCATAACCCCCTCCCAAATAGTTGGGATGGTAGGCATGAGCCACTGAGCATGGCCTGAATTAATTCTTGATGTGGAGTGGTTTTAACCTCCCAGCTTGTCTTTTTCAGTTATTTGGCTTCTGCAGTTCCACGGGGGTCATAGCACCAGCTCATCACATGCCCCAGTGAAGATGTCTGCACACTGCACCGCCCCTGACCTGAGCCCCGGATCAGTGTGAGGAGAGCTGACATTTCAGTGTGCCCGGCTGCCAGGCCATGAGTGCGGTGCGTATCTCTCTCTGTGGACCAACGTCTCCTTCTCCCTCTCAGTAGCATTTTGTGGCCTTGAACAGGCAAATGGTGTTTTGAATGTATCTTTTTTCAGGTTTATTCCGACCTTCAATCCTAATTTTGGTGCCATTGTAAACGTAAACGTAATTTTTTTTTAACTCCGGATGGCTCATGGCCAATGTTTGTCCATTTTATTTAAATTGTTGCAGCAACGGATGAAAAGTTGTTGGTGTTCTTTTTAGGATTTATATAATCTAGAACTTTGTCTCTAATGACCTCTTTGGCAGTATCCTAAATTCCTCCTCTTCTCCTCACCCCCTCCTCCTCTCCCTCCTCCTCCTCCTCCCCTTTCTTTTCCTCTCCTCCTCCTCCTCCTCTTCCTTCTCCTTATGTAGGGGTTTGAACGCAGGGCCTCACACTTGCTAGGTGGTCCCGGGGCAGGTGTTGTGTGGCTGGAGTCCTCTATGGCTTCAGGGCAGCTAGGAGACTGGCCCCCACCCTAGAAGGATCCCGGGATGTGAAGGCTGGGGAGTGGGAGCAGCCAGGCCCTCGGTTGGGGTACCCAGTTGCCATGGGAAGCCAGCAGCCCTCCGCCAACCCCAGGGCAGACCACAGGAGCAAGGACAGGAGCTCTGGACCAGTGCCAGCCTGCAGGGACCCGCCGACTCCCGAGGGGGCAGGAAGTCAGTGGTGAACACCAGCCATCGAGTCCCCGCTGCCTCTGACCCCAGGGTGGTGACCAGATTCAAGCGGTGGCAGATCTGTAGGATGTAGGCCCTGTGATGGGAGGGCCCAGGTAGGGCAGGCAGCATGGGCAGCACATTTCAACAGCTCCTCAGAGAAAGGATGCGCCCAGAGCACTTCCCTGGCAGTGTTCTGGGGGCATAGGTGGTAAGTTCCCTGGACTCTGGATGAAGAAGCGAGATCAGCTGCTATCCTTGGATATCGGGGCCAGGCAGAGTCAAACCATGCACTGGAGCCAGAGGGTTGCCTTGGTACTGAACACCTAGTGTCCTGGAATCCAGGGGCCTGCTGCACCTGGTGGCACGGGTCTTGCCCAGGCCCACCCCGCGTTGGGCCCATACAGGGCCACCCTGTCCGCGGCTCCCGGGCAGCGTGGGCAGCTGGCCCTGGCTGTGCTCATCTCCCTCGAGGAAACGAGACCCAGGGAGACCTGGGTCCCACATTCTCTCCCACAGAGAATCCCCGGAGGAAGTTCAGGGTTTCTCCCTAGGGTGTCTGTGTGCCTGTGGTTCATCTGCAGCCTGATTCTGAGCTGCCACCCCAGTGGATGGCTGGGCAGACAGGCAGCTGGCAAAGCTGGGCTGAGGAGCTTCCTGAAACCCTCATGGACCATCCCCCCAACCCTGCCTATTTCAAAGCTCCTGCGGTGGGCTGTGTGTGCTCCGGAGGCTTGACCGCAAGGCCTGGGCACTCTTTCAACCACTTGAGCCACCGCTCCACTTCAACTTTTTGCTGGTTATTGGAAATAAATGTCTCTTGAATTTGTCTGCCTGGACTGGCTTTGGACCGTGATTCTCAGATCTCAGCTTCCTGAGAAGCTAGGGCTGCCGGTGTGAGCCACCAGTGCCGGTTCGAATTTATGCTTTTTCTTTTCTTTCTCTCAGTCAAGCATGGAGTCCTCTTTCCTTTCTGAAATCTGCTTTTCATCCCGATCCCCTGCCGGGGCCTTTTCTCCCAAGTGTGGTCCCGATGGTGGCGTGGTCCCAGCAGGGCATGGCAGCCACACCGCGAAAGACGAGGGCACCACGCAGCTCAGGGGCCCCAGGGGCCCAGCGTGGCCGCTGCTCCTCACAGCCTTGGCACAAGTCACTTAGTGGAGGTAAGGCTCAGGAGGTAGAGCACCAGCCTTGAGCAAATGAGCCAAGCCAGAGCAAGAGGCCCTGAGTTCAAGTTTCAGGACTGGCACAAGAGCAAGTCACTGTCCAGGGCCCAGGCTGCAGTATGCAGCCCAGCGAAGGGATTGTGGGACAGTGGCACAGGCCTCCAGCTCAAGCCACCTTGTCCTCCAGTCCACACTCCAGACACCTGGCAGCTTTGTCTCCATAACTGGGATCTGTGCGCCAGCCTGGCCCTGGCATCTCCTCTCCCGGATGGTCAAGCTCCACCCTGGAGCGTTTCCAAGCTAAGCAAACAGGAACTGATCACCTCTCGCTTTCAGGTGTGATTTCGTCGCTGTGCAGATGACATTTCAAGGTGGATGCCGTCTGCAGGCCAGCGGGGATGGCCACCCGTGTCCCCCGGGAGGTCCGCCTCCCTGGTAATCCAATCCCAGGTCAGTTGCCAAGGGAGGCTGCGTGCTTCCAGCTGACAACAGAACCACCTGAGAATCCACAGGGCTCACACCGGGAGGTCCCCGCAGCCCTCAGGTCTACAGGGTAGAAAGCAGGGTATGGGGCCAAGGCACAGGCTCTGTTTGGGAAATGGACAGCCATGATGGCTGTAATGACGTGTTTAACACCCCTGCGCAGTCCACCTGGCAGTGGGCAGTGAGGAATTTTATGCCACGTATACTTTGCCACCATAAAACAGATTAAATCTATTTTGTCTTACATCTATTTTTAGATTAGCCTGTGGAGATTTGACTCTGATCCGGACACTTAATTTGTACAGTGAGAACAGCTTATTGTTGTTTAATCAAATAGCAAAGCTGTTTATTCTGGAGCTGTGGGGAAATCCTTTAATGTCTCTGAAATGCTCTTGTTTGTTATGTTTAACAAGTGGAGGGCTGGGCTGTGGCTCCGTGGTGGAGCACCTGCCCAGCAAGCATGAGGCCCTGAGTTCAAGCTCTAGCAGAGAGGGTTCTTCCCCATAATGTCCAGGCTCCCCGCAGGGGGGAAAGCCTCTGAAGTCCTGGAGAGTGGGCTTTGCTTCTCCGAGGACCCCACATTGGGGCAAAGCTCTGTGCCTGGTGCAGGAGGAAGAAGTCAGGGACACCCCCCCCCAAGACTGTGGGTCCCACAGAGCCTAAAACAGTCTCTGGACTTCAAGGGGAAAAAAATTGCTGCCTCACAACCTACCCAGATGAAGTAATATCAGATCACCCAGTATCTACTTGGAGTTTTATCATTTTTTCCCTCTCCACACCTAAAACGTTGGGCAGTGAGTATCTGCAACCCTGGCCCTCAGGATAGCAAATTAGGGGTCCAGCCCAGGCCACATAGTGAGCTATTGTCTCAAAAAGAAAAAAAGTCTAAATATTTGACCTAAAAAATAGTTGGTTGGGCACGGTGGCTCACACTGTAATCCTGGCGACTCGGGAGGCTGAGATCTGAGGATCTCAGTTCAAACCCAGTCTGGGCAGGAAAGTTTGTGAATCTATCTACAGTGAACCCTTAGACAGCTGGAAATGGCACTGTGGCTCAAAGTGGTCGCCCACTAGTCTTGAGCAAAATGAGCTCAGGGACAGCGCCCAGGCAGCGCCCTGGCCCCAGGGGAGGGTGCCAGCCTTCCCTGTCCCCCTTTCTCCAAGCAGAGGCAGCACGCCCTGCCTCTGCCCACAGGGGTCTCGGTGGCTGCCCCGTCCAAGCCCCAGGCCCATGGTGTCCTCACCATACCCAGCCCAGATGGCTGAGCATGCAGGAGCCAGTGAGGAGCCAGGAAGGAGCTGGGGTCTCCCTGGTTGCACAAGATAAGAGGTGAGGTCCAGAGGGAAACTGCATCCCAGGGCACCCTGTCCAGCCCTCCCGGGGGCCCGGGCAGGGAGGGGACCTCTGTCCCAAGGGGCAGCGTCCAAGAACCAGCTCCAGGCCAGGCCTCCCATCAGGCCCAGTGTTTTGGAGGTGCAGGCCAGGCCTCCCATCCGGCCCAGTGTTTTGGAGGTGCAGGCCAGTGGAGTGGAGGCCCGACAGTCCTCTCTGTGGCACCACCACACCCCGTGGGAAGCCACGCACCCGGCAGCCCCATGCCCTGGCCCTGCTCTCTCCTGCTGACATGGCGGGGAACAGGGGGACAGAGGGCTGTAGGACCCCTGCACCTCCCCAGCCACACAGACCCTTCGGGAGTCTTCCCTGGCCAGCTCTCACCTGTCCACCTGCCCACACCCACAAGTGCCCCTGTGCTCTCCCGCCCACTCCCAGACCACCTGCTCTGCCCCCACACAAGAACCCCAGCTCCCCGAGCCCCCCTCAGGCCGGCCCAGACCCCTGTGCAGGCCGCAGGGCCTCAACACCCCTCACCTGGCCGCCAGAACCCAAAGATGCCCGGATGCGCCCTCAGATTCCAACCCGTGGACCCCGCCATGGAGAGGGCGGGGGGCTCAGAGCCCGCGCACACTCTTGGCTGCCTCTGGGCAAAGCCCACGGAAGGTCCCCGCGGCACACGCGCTACCCGTGCGCTTTGGAGAGGGGGAGCGGCGCTGATTTTGAAATCCTTTTGAAAATGTTCCTTTGTTTTGTTTTATTTAGAAATTTCCCAAATTTTTTACCAAGTTAAAGAGACAACCACAAGAATGTGAACCCTGGGTGGACGAAGGCACAAACAACCCCTCCCCCAGCACCCAGTCCCCCCAAACCACAGCCCCCAACTCAGCCACAAAAAATGCCAAACATGAGTGAAAAAGTACACAGCAACGTGGACAGAGCTGGGCGAGGGGCAGGAGCTTCTCCATGCATTCACGAGCACGTGTGCACGTAGCACACACACACACACACACAGCACATGCCTACACACATAATCAATGCATTTCTGCACACACATGTACATGCACACACAATCAGCATGTGCCTAAATACACACAGGTAGGTGCATGAGCAATACACACTGGCACACACATGTGTGCACACACAAGCAATGCATTTCTGCATGCACATGGATAGGTACACACAATCCACACGTGTCTGTGTATGCATGTGTGTGCTCATGCACATGCCACATGTGCACACACCACACACTCCTGAACCAGTGTGTGATGTGCATACAGCCACACAAGCACACCCTACTTCTGTAGGGGAACCCTAATAGCCTCAGGGCTGCCACGCACAAGGAACTCAGTGGGCTTCAGCTGCTGGAGCCAGCCCCCCTGCTGTCCCTCAAGGCTGACATCTCCACAAGGGCTCCAGCCCCTCCCCTGGAGGCCTTCCCTGCCCGCAGAGCTGTAGGATCCAGTTGATCTCTTGGAGGCTGAAGCCCACCCCACCTCCAGCTTCCTCCCCCCGCCCAGTCCTCCCCTACAGGGGTAGCCTTCCTTGGCCCAGGACTTGTCCCTAAGAAAGCAAGTTGGATTCAACCCCAGGACCCCCTGCCCCAAAGCTCAGCACAGCCCTGCAGGCCAGAGGCCGGGCTCTGCACCACCCACTGGTGGCCGTGGCTGGGCTGACGCCCCTCCCACCCCAGGGGCACCCGGCCAGCGCTTGGAACCCTGCTACTGGGATGGTCCCAGACAGGGGAGCCCCGAGAACGCGGCCAGGGGCTCTCCTGAACTACAGGTCACAGCTCTGGGAATGTGGATCCCCACTCCTGACGGAGGCAAGTGTAGCTGGGACCGGGTGCTCTGCGGGCAGAGACAGGAAGGAGAGGATGTTGGCCTTTCAAAATGTTTACTACATCAGGAAATTAATTCGCTACATGCCGGCTTCAGTGACGAAAATAAACACACACACACACACACACACACACACACACTTGCTAGGGACAAACGGTCCACGGGCCAGCCCGGGATCCCCACTCTGGGGATAGACCCGAGGGTGTGGGCAGGCCAGGGCCACAGACTGAGAGCCCAGCCAGACCCTGCCCCCACCCCTCCCTTCCCACCCCTTCCCCTGCTCCGGCTGTCTCTTCTACACAGCCAGGCTCCTTTCTTCCTCTCTACTCTGCTGAGGGGGCAGACACCCTGCAGCCTCAGGAATGTGGCTTTCTAGAGCCCCAGAGAGACCCGTGCCAGCCCCACACTGGGAGCAGCCTGCTGGGGCGGGTCTTGGCTGAGGGAGGCCTCTTGGCCCTGCCCTGGCCCTGGTGGCCAGCCCACTTCCCCTAAGCTGTGCAGGCTGTGGTGGTGTGTGTGGTGTGTGTGGTGTGGTGTGTGGTGTGTGGTGCAGACACCCTGTCTACTTAGACAAGGCTCAAGGCTTCAGGTGACTGTGGACCAGGCTGAGGCTCAGTGCCGCTGGGGGCTAGGGCATGAGGCCTGGGCACCAGCAGGCCAGACTCCACGGGGAACTGGGACAGGCCTCCAGCCCTCCGCTTCTCCCCCCTGCTGTCCCATACCCACCTGCCTACTACGCCCTGTCCCTCCAGGCGCCCCCTCCCGACAGGCGAGGGCTGAGCTGAGCCGCAGCACTCTGAGCATGGCTCCTGGGTCCTGGCTTCCATCGTGAAGTGTACCTCAGCGTACCCTCGCTGAGTCTGCCTGTTGGCACGGGCACCTCGTGAGGCGCTCGCTTCTGCCTGTCAAGGGGCCAGCCAGGGCCAGACTCCGCTCCGGTCTGCTCACCTGCTGGCCACGCCTGTTGCCACAGCACAAGTTGAGGCCACACGGGGCCTTGTCTACATCAGTGTGACTCTACCCTCCTCCCCGCAGGGGCCAGCGGGCCTCTGCCCCCCCCTCCCCCTACACAGGCAGAGGAGCTTCGGTGGGTGACAGGGAAAGATGGCACCTGACCCTGCTGCCCAAGCACCCAAGTAACATCACAGGGCCCCAGGGCCGCAGGGCCCAGGACAGGCTCTGCCTCCTCCACCCTGTGTCCCCGGGGCCCTCCACACAGAGGTCCCAAGGCCTCCCTCACCCCTCCATGCTTTGCTCTAAGTACCCAGGCTGCTCTTCTGCATGCGCACACTTACTGGGCACCTGGTGCCTGAGGGAGGGGCTTAAGACTGACGATGACTGGTCAGGAGCAAAGGCACCAGAGGGGCACAGCTGCAGGCCTGCTCTCTGGAGCCTGCCACCATCCTACTCTGAGGGCAGAGTTCTCTGGTGGCCCAGACAGCCACATTACATTGGGAATGTGCTGGGGCAGGTGCCCAGACAGCCACCCTGGTATCTCAGACACTGATGTCATTGTCTAGGGGAGTGGATGGCGGAGCGGGGGGGGGGGGGACTTACCCCAACAAGACAGGAAGCCTGCCCCAAGGAGGAAGGGGCTCTCAGGTCCATCTCTGAGCCCTCTGGGTCTGGACAATAGAGACCTTCTGTTGTACCCGTCCTGGGCCAGCAGGGCTCTGTCTCCCATCCCCCACTCCACCCCTCCTGCCAAGTGCCAAGCCTTGAGAACAAGTACCCATGCGTGTGTCGGTAGAGTTCAGGTCTGGGGAAACAATTTGCCTTGGGTCAAGGGTCATGGCTTATTTCATAACAAGACTGGGAGAACAAGGCTTAAAGCCAGTGCCAAGATACCCAAGTACCCCCACTAGGAAGACACATAGGTTGGAGTGGAGAACACAAAAAGCAGGAGGAAGGAGAAGCTGGGTGGAGGGAGAGGCTGAGTGGAGGGAGAAGCTGGGTCAAGGGAGAAGCTGGGTCAAGGGAGAAGCTGGGTCAAGGGAGAAGCTGGAGGGAGGGAGATGCTGGAGGGAGGGAGAAGCTGGGTCAAGGGAGAAGCTGGAGGGAGGGAGAAGCTGGGTGAAGGGAGAAGTCAGGTAGAAGGAGAAGCTGGAGGGAGCTGGCCCCACAGACCCAAGGGGCTGACGGGAGGCTGAGTGGGGCCTGAGCCCCAGCTTGACTCCACATACCATTGTCAAAAGAATAAAGCCAACACCCCCAGACTCTGCACGAGAACTTGGGTTCCTCTGGGCCAGGTATTGCGTGGTCACCTCCGGGATCCCCGCCTGTCCTCCCTCGCGGGGCTCCCCCTCACAGGTACTCTCAGAGCCAGCTTCTGACCAGCCACCCCAGAGCCCTCTGAACCCCCGGGAGTTTCCCTTCCTGCCCTCTTGTTTCCAGCCACCTTTGTCCCTATACGGTCACTAGCCAGGCCCAAAGTCCATGCCCCTCTGTCTGTGCCCCCTTTTCCTGGATTGCCCCTCTTGTTCCTCACCACAAACTCCGCTGGGCCATTGTGCAGGTGCTGTTTGGGGCTTGGAAGGTTTCATTTTAACCTCTGAGGTCTTTAGATTGGGGCAGAGGGGAGAGGCCTTCACCTCCAGGCAATTTTTAGGTGTGCAGTGTGCTGCTTCTTCCCACTAACACTTAGGATCTTCTGTGGATCTCTTACAGAGAAAGCCCACGCCAGAGGAGGAAAGCTCTTGTAGAACCAGAAGAGACCCTTCCCATACCCGCGGCCCTCATATGCCGTACCCATCCAGCTCCATCTTGGCAAGTGACATGCCTTAAGGCACAGTCTGTGTCTTGGCCCTGGTCTCAGACACAATCGTGATGGCCTCCAAATCCACAAGGCGCAGATAGAGAGAACATGAGGCAGTATTGTATTTCTTGGCCAAGGAATTTATTGACTTTTCTTTAGCAATAGGTTTCCAGTTATCAAATCAAGGTGCTACACAATTGTAGAAGAAATGGTAGTGATATGTGGGTGGATGGATGGACAGATGGATGAATGGCTATATGGATCAATGAGTATTGGAATGGATGGATGGATGGATGGGTGGGTGGGTGGATAGATAGGTGGGAAGTTGGTTGGATGAATAGGTGGATAGATGGATGAGTATATCACTAAATGGATGAGAAGTTGGTTGGATGAATGGGTGAATAGTAAGTGTATAAATGGGTGAATGGATAAAAGTGTAGGAGGATGGATGGGTAGATGAAGTGAGTGGATGAATGGATGGATGGATGGATAAGCATATGAATGGATGGACAGATAGATGGGAAGTTGGTTAGATGGATGAGTGGGTGAATTGATGTCTATGAATGGGTGAATGGGTAGATATGTGAGCAGATGGAGGGAGGGAGGATGGACGGACGGGCAGGTGAGGAGGAGTGACTGTTGTGTTGGAAGTGTGTGTGTGAGTGAGTGGGTGAGTAGGATGGGTAGGGATACCTGAAAGACTAAATGGGCTTCCGGATGGGCCTTTCTTTGGCCCCGCTCTGAGCATTCTAAGTGGCTGCAGATGCACCTGTCACTGAGACTGTGGTCCCATGCTGTAACCCCAGCAGCGTGGCTTCGCAATCCCCAAATAAGGTGGACAAAGTCCACACTGGCCCAGAGCGCAGGAAGTCTGGGCAGGGTCGGAGGCCTGCTCCCGGACCTGAAGTCAGTTCCTTCTTTTCCAAACAATGGGGCTGGCTTGCTCCTGCCTGGCCCCCGCCCTGCTCCACGCCAGCTCCCTCTGCTTCCAGGGGGTGCTGGGCCTCCTCGGAGAGGCCGGGAGCTGTGAGCGTGCGGGAGGCATCACGGGCCAGGCTGGGCCGGGCCACGCAGGGGCCCTGACCCCGGCCCTGGGCTGAGGATGCGCGTCCCCCATCTGCAAGCTCCTTTCTACCAGGAGACAGAAGTGCAGGGGGAAAACCCCCTTTCTCCCCCCACCCATGGAACCCCAGGTGACCAGAGCATTACCTTACTTTTTTTTGTCTTTATTTTTCAAATCCCAACTGGAACACCCAGTCTCCCATTTCATCCTCTTCTGCACCGCCCGTACCCCCCCCCGCCCCTCCTCCTCCCGCCCCTCCTCAGCTGGCGGGAGAGATGCCCAGGCCAGTAGGGTGAGGTCAAGCCAGTCCCACCCAGGTGCCAAGGAAGAACAGAGGGTGGGGAAGGGAAACTGAGTCAACGTTTTGTCCGGGTGCTGAGCAGCAGGCTCTCTCAGGGCGGCTCCTAGAGGGCCTGGCCTGGGAAAGGCCTGATCCAGACTACGGCCCTCAGCCCGCCCTGGCTGAGGAGGGCAGAGCTCTTGCCAGTGTCCTGCCAGCCTGGCTGTGGCCCTCGTGGTAGCCGGGTCCTGCAGGGGGTCCCACGGCGGGCAGGACCGGGCCTCCCGCAACAGACCGGGGCGCGAGGCTCTCCTGCCAGCTCCTGTCTGGCCTTCACACTGCAGTGTATCCAGCTGCAGCTCCGCTGCTCTCCCGCCCAGAGCCCGCGGCCAGCCTGCCTGGGGAAACCCTGGCAAGGGGGAGCCCAGAAGTGGAGGCTCCCCGCCCCCCCCAAGCTGGGCCTCCTTTCAGCCTGAGCTTGCCACCCAGGTGGGGAGAGAGTGGGAGACAGTCCTGGGAGGCAGAGCCCCTGTGTTTAGTGGGGCAGGGCTGTGCCCTCTCCGTGTGACCACGCGGACGCAGCCGCCTGGTTCTCCACAGCCATGTTCTTTGCTCAAAGCTCCCCCAGCCCAGCAGGTTCATGTACCGCAGGGAACCTCTCGCCTATAATCTCCTCTGATCCTGGCAACCCCAGGTAAGGGCAGTGGTGGGAGCCCTCCTCAGCCCAGGAGTGGCCCCTTTCAGCAGGTCTCATTTCTAGAGTTAATCGCATCCAGTGCGGGACGGTCCAGCCACGGGGAGCCAGCCCCAGGCCCACCGGGCCCCTCCGTCCACGTGCGGCCCCAGGCCCAGCCCGTTGCTAGGATTACTGCGGGATTAGCCCACCAAGTTTCCAGAGCCTCCGGTGCTATAGAAACCTGGCTGGAGGCTAGGTGGCCAGGAGCAGCCCCCTCTTTGCATGCCCCTCCCTGCAGGCCCAGCCTCTGCTGGGGAAAGGCTAAGGATACAGGCGTAGAGTGAGACTGAGTCTGTGTCCCCATCCCAGCCCCTGTACTGAGCCCTGCTCCCTCCTGAGCAGAGCTGTGTCCTGGGAAGCTTGAAGGTTCTAGAATCCACCGTTCTCCAGACAGTGGGATGGAAATGGACAGCTGGGTTGCTCTGTGACCAGCGTAGCCAGGTAGAGATTTGTCCTCCCTTCCCGCGTGCAGCTCTGTGCAGAAGCCCCTCAGCCCCTCACCTTGCCCAGAACATCTTGGAGCCTCTTTCTTCAGGATCCACCCAAGCTGTCTCTTGGACCCTTTGCTGTGTACCACCAGTGTCTTCCTCCGTTGCAACACCCCCTCTGCCTCCACTCTGAGGGACCACCAGAGTCTGGGTCAGGGACCCATCAGGGGCCGCTCATGAGGCTCTGGGAACCTGAATGACATCCAAGGAAGGAGAAGGTAGTTCCAAGAGCTTGAGGAGCAGCAGAGCCTGCCCAGGCCTGAGCTCCCACCGGGCCCGGTGAGCCTGGTCACCTCTCCCACCAGCACAGCCTGAGCAGGCACTGCTCACCGCTCCCCTCTCTCTGATGCTCCATATTCCTGCCTGCCAGTCCTTCCTAGGTGCTCACCATGGCCAATTCAGACTCCTCACAGAAGCTCAGCTCTACTCTAGCATACTGGATCTGACTACCTGCTCCTCCTCAGCACCAATCAGGATGGATGGATAAATAGATAGGTGGGTGGATGAGGTGGATGAGTGGATGGGTGGATGGATGAACTGATGGATTAGGGAGGTGACTGGATGGTTGGATGGATGATGGATGGATAGATGGGTGGGTGGGCGGATGGATGGGTGGATAGATGAATGGATGGTAGATGGATGTATGGGTGGATGTGTGAGTGGTGGGTGGATAGATAGATAGATGGGTGGGTGGATGGATGGATGGGTAGGTTGGCTTGGTGTATGGATGGGTGTATGGATGGATGGGTGGATGGATGGGTGGGTGGATGGATGGATGGATGGATGTGTGGGTGGATGGGTGGGTGGGTGGGTGGGTAGATAGATGGATGGATGGGTGGGTTGGCTTGGTGTATGGGTGGGTGGATGGATG
>NW_012267270.1:335690-342240 GCF_000151885.1 Dipodomys ordii
GCTTGAACTCTGGGGCTGGGCACTGTCCCTCAGCTCTTCAGCTCAAGGCTAGCGCTCTACCACTTGAGCCACAGCGCCACTTCCAGTTTTCTGGTTGTTCATTGGAGATAAAAGTCTCACAAACTTTCCTGCCTGGGCTGACTTTGAACCGTGATCCTCAGATCTCAGCCTCCTGAGTAGCTAGGATGACAGGCGTGAGCCACCAGAGCCGAACTGGCTGATTCTTTTGGAGATGGAATCTCATGGCCATTTCTACCCAGCCTGGCTTTGAACCAAGATCTTCCAGAGTTTAGCTCAGCAGTCTGAGTAGCCAGGATTACAAGCCTGAGCCACCGGCGCCGGCTGAGTCTCCTGCTTAACACAGGAATCAGAAGCACCTGACCACAAACGGGACCACGCCTCAGCACCGGTCACCTCTGCGTCCACGGCTGTGACGTCACTGGGGAGCAGACATGGGCCCCACCCAAGGCCTCAGTCCCATCGGAAGGCAGCCGAGACCCGAGCTGACTCTCTGCTGGCTCCAGAGAGCCCCCCTCTCTGACTGGTTCTCCCTTGGCCTCAGTCCAACCAGAGATCCGGTGCCAGCCCGAGTCGGCCCTTGGGCCTCTTCCCAAGCTTGCCGGACTGTGATGGGCAGGGAGAGAAGGAGGGCGCCCCTCCCCCACCCATACCCCCGAGGCCTGCACCCCGAGGGGGACCTTCTGGAGAGAGAGGTCCCCAAGAACCTCCAGGAGAGAGCGTGGGCTCCACCCCAACCACAGGACTGGGGTGCGTCAGATGCAAGAGGGGCCTCTTCTTCTCCACAGCCCATAATTATGTAATCAGCTCATTAGAGCCCCTGGGAGCTAGCGGGGCCTCCCTGCAGACTTGAGTGTGCTGGGGCGGGCAGCCTGCCCGTGCGTCCTCCACCACGCCGGGCTTCACAGTCTTCGCAGACCACCATCCACACAGCGGGGAGCCCCGCTGCACCTTTGGGGCGCAGTGTCGGGCCCTCATGCCTCAGCAGCTTGCCTGGGAGCCGCCCGCATCCGTGGACACAGCCTGGCAGAGGCGGGCTTGCACACAGGAAGGCCGGCCAGGAGGAGCCCTGTGAGTACGTGGCACACAAGGAGGGGGACCCCAGAGCCCCCCGATCCTGGCTTGGGCAACTGTGTGGCTGGCACAGTCACACCTTAGGGGGAGAGCCAAGAGGAAGAATGCATCAGGTCAGGTGCTGGTGGGGGAGGGGACGGGCCTGGGCCTAGGCCCAACCTGAACTGTGGGACTCACAGCCAGGTGTCAGTGGATCACACCTGTCCCCTAGCTGTTTGGGAAGACAGATCAGGAGTATGGACTGAGCAGAAAAGTCCCAAGACCCCATCTCAACAGAAAAGGCTGGGAGTGGTAGTGTGCACCTGCCATGCTTGAAGGACTCCAAGGCGTGTGGCCACTGAAGCTGGGGGTGTGGTGTAAAGCAGAAGGGAGGGAAGGCACAGTGACCTCCGGGAAAGGAAGACTGGAGGTAACGAGAAGTCGGGCCGAGAGGGCTGGGCCAAGTGGGCTGCGGCTGCAGAGGCAAAGCCCAGCTCTCGCAAATGTGGGGTTTGGGTTTGGGTTTTGTGTGTGTGTGTATGGTACTGGGATTTGAACTCGGGGCTCTGTGAATGCGGGGCAGAGCCCAGCCCAGCGCTGGTTACTCTGGTTGTTTTCAGCTTATTTTTAAGCTACTTTATACGATCAGAAGCACAGTGGCATTGCGCCTTCGTGTCCCTCCTCTGGGGTGTCCTCCTTTGGTCCCGTGGTGTGTGAACGCCTGAAGCCCTGTATAATTTATCGTGTGCCAGGACATCTTAGATCCAGCTTCCGCACATGAGAGAAAACACGCGCCATTGTCTATCTGAGCCTGACTTACGTTGCTTAACGTGACTGGTCCTAGGCCCACCCATCTCCCTGCCGACCACATCCTTGCGCCCGACTGGTCCTAGGCCCACCCATTTCCCTGCCGACCACATCCTTGCGCCCTTTCTAATGGAGGTCCTCCCATTTCGCTCCTGCCAGTCTGAGCCTCCAGAAACTTTGGCCCATGGTTTTCCAGAGGGAAAGGTGGCAGGATTTGTATCTGGACTGATCATGCATTTGCACGTGTGCACTCACACACACGCACACACACACACACATACACACACAGGCATGTACACACCAGGTCCTGGCTGTCTCTTCATAATCTACCTGCATTCACTCTGTTTCCAGCATCTCTGGGTTGCTTTTCATGTGCTTGTTCTTCAGGGTCTGTAGTTGCTCTCTGCAGACCTGGCAGCTTGTTAGACATTCACTAACTTTGTGCTGGAAAGTTGGGGGTGCATGGGGAGATATCAGCAGCAACAGTCAGGGAAAGTCTGATTTAAAAGAGAAAAAAAAGCGTGTTGGATGCTGGTGGCTCACTCCTGTAATCCTAGTTACTTGGGAGGCTGAAATATGAGGATGGCAGTTCAAAACCAGCCTAGGCAGGAAAGTCCAGGGGATTCTTATCTCCAATTCACCACCAAAAAGTCAGAAGTGGAGCTGTGACTCAAGTGGTAGAGTGCCAGCCTTGAGCAAAATATCTAAGGGACAATGCCCAGTCCCAGAGTTCAAGTCCCAGTACACACACACACACACACACACACAGATCCAATAGTATATAGATATATATGTGTGTGTGTGTGTGTGAATATATATGTGTCTAATGTCATATAGCACAGTATAGTCACGAGGGTCTCCATGGAGGGCAGTCACCAAGGGTCTGAGCATTGTGATCTTTCTGAAGTTGGCTTTCAGTCCTACCCCAATAAGCATGCACATGGAGGAGCGCGTTTTAGGTTGTATTAAATATGTTTTTGACACTTTGCAATGTTATCCTATGGCTTTTCTTCCTCCGGCCAATGAGCATGCGACATGAGTGGATGTCTAAACATGGTGTGATCCTTGCCTTTCCCGGAAGCCCAGTCCGCTTGGCCATGGTGCACTGCTGAATTTAACTTGCTGCTTCCTTGGTGGGTGGTTCCTCGTCTGTCTTCACACCTTGACCTTGATTGGATTTTGGTTTCAGGTTTATGCTGACACAGCAAATGAATTGGAATAAATTGGCAACCTTGTTGTCAGTGTGTTCAGCTGGTCTAGGCCTTGGGGAGACAACAGATGTCCACTTTAATTCCATTTAATTATCAAATGTCTTTCAACTTCCAGGATGTGTGAGGCCATAAAAAAAAAGCATACATTACAACATAAACTCACATTGATGTCTATAAGAGTAAGTATTCAATAATGGGTGTTCCTATGATCTCTGCATTTGTTCATGCTAGGAAACCTTAGCTAGTGGTCAACCAACTGATGATTTGCATCTATCCAACCACCCATCCACCCATCTACCTGTCCATCCACCCATCCATCTACCTGTCCATCCATCCACCCAACTGTTTATTCTCTTTCCACCAATCCATCTATCTACCATTCATCTTTCCATCTACCCATCCACATATCCAACCACCTATGCATGTTTCTACCCAGTCATCATCCATCTATCCATCTACTCATCTATTCATATATTCAGACATCCATCCATCCATGGTTCACATACACATCCACACTTTTGTCTGTCTGTCCACCTGCCCTTCTACCAATCCATTCACACATTCATGTATTTTCGTATTCATTCATCTACCCATACATATTTTTATATTTACCCAGATTTCCATCTGCCTATTCATCTATCTACCCATATATTCATACATTTATATACACAACCCATCCATCCACACATTCATGCATTTATCCATCTACATCCATTTACCCATCCATCCATCTATCCATCCATCCACCCAATTATCCATCCACATACTTGTTCACACTTTTATATCATTCATCTATGCATCTATTCATCTATCTTCCATCTGCCATCCTACCCATCCATCCATCTACCCATCCATCTACCCATCTACCCATCCATCTACCCATCTACCCATCCATCTACCCATCCATCCATCCATCCATCTACCCATCCATCTACCCATCTACCCATCCATCTACCCATCCATCCATCCATCTACCCATCCATCTACCCATCCATCCATCCATCTACCCATCCATCTATCTACCCATCCATCTACCCATCCATCCATCCATCTACCCATATACCCATCTTCCCACACATTCATGCATTCATATGCACAGCTGTCTACCCACCTATGTGCTCACGCATCCATTCATCAACATGAAGCTTGAATTGAGCTCATGCTGTATACTAGGCATTATTCTAGGTGTTGTGAGGGAAAGGCTGGAGGATGCATGCCAACTCCTTGAGGTTGGAAATGGCCCTAGCAGGCTAAAACTGTTGACAGAGTAGAACAAAAGATGCCTTTACTAGGATCCAGAGAACCAGGGATCCAGGACGGAAGGCCTCTGAGATGTGCGGCCTCCACACCGAGCTGGGCTATCTGCTGTAGAGCCTGTCCCACAGGACAAGTACTGAGCGGCTGGGTGGGGAGGCAGCATGAGTGTGGAGGGGAAGCAGGGCAGAGGCCAGGGCAGGACTTCAGAAGGTCCGGCTGTCCGTCAGGTCAGTGAGGGTGTGCTGTGTCCAGTTTCACTATGGGACACCTGATGGTCCCCTTGAATGTCATCCATCTTTGTGGCTCTAAGAGCTCCCAGACTGTGAAAGCATACTGAATAGACAAGGGAGGGAGGGAGGGTCGGTCCACTGCTGGAAGACAGTGATCTCCTAGTACTGGGTGTGGTACAGAGTTCCTGTGCTAAGCTAGACACATGGACATTGGGTTGATGGATACATGGACAAGGAGATGATGGACACAGACGTGAGGATGATGGATGGGGGGTGGGGATGATGGACATATGGACATGGGGATGATGGACACTTGGATGTAGAGATAATAGATGCATCCACGAGGGGATGTTGGACACGTGGACACTGGAATGATGGACACATGGACATGGGGATGTTGGATGTGTGGACATCCAGTTCTTCAGTTCTGATACCTTGCCTCTCCCCACCCCTCACCCCTCCACTCCCCCCACCCCTCCCTCTTCCATTTTCCCTCCTCCTCCTCCTCCTCCTCCCCCATTACCCCTCCCTCCTTCACTTCCACTCCCCACTCCCATCCCCAGGATGCTAGGCTGCTCTCTCTGCCCCAGGCCCTCCCATATTTGCCCCCCAACCCTGGGAGCTCCGGTGCACCCTCTGACATATGTGGGGGGCTGCTCTGCACCCCAGGTGGTCCTTCGGGTGATGTTCCGGTGCTGCTGCTGCCCTGAGGTGATGATGGCAGGCACAGGCCTCTTCTGTGGCCTCTAAAGCATGGCCAGCCAGAGGGTGGAACCCCAGGACACCGGCCAGCTGGTGGCCAGTTGAGGTCTGCGGGGCCTGTGTAGGGTGTTGGGAGTCCTGGCTGGCAGTCCCCCCGCCCCGTCCCCCAGCCTGGCCTCTACCTGCTATGCTAGGCCCTGGCCCTGGCCAGGCCTCTCCTGGCTCCGGGGCCACAGCCTCAAGCCTCATTAATGTAGCCTCTAGCCTCCCCCACTCCCAGCCCAGCCAGGCCAGGCCTCTGCCGGCCAGAAACCAAAGAGAAAATGCCTGTTTATGCCAGCTATGCCGAAAGCAAAACAGTTTGTGGTTTGTGACCCAAATTTTTTGCCTTTTTTTTTTTTCAGAACATAACAAAGCCCAAGACAACTCCCTCCCTGCCCCAACCCTCCCCTAGGCAGACAGAACCCATCTGTTTACGCTGGCCGCCAGGGCCTCAGAGTCGGCCCGCACACTGGGCGCTGGGTACCCCGGGGAAGGGGCACAGGGGCTTGGTGGGAGGTAGGAGAAGGAAGACCATGACCCAGGGGGGGACTTGCCGCTCCAGGCGCAGCAGTGGGGCGCACACCGGTGCACACTCCCGTACAGCCCTGCAGGAGCCGGGGTGGATGGACGGAGGGACCAGAGTCCAGAGTTGCCCCTCACTAGACGAGCCTTCACTAATCGGCCCCAGCTCCAAGCAGTGGGGGACGGGGGGGGTCCGCTTCTTCATGGGGAGAGGCGTAGAGACACAGGGGGTGTCAGGCCCCACTCGCCTGCCCTCCCACTGCCTCCTTTTCTCTCCCTTCTTCCCCTCCTCTTCACCCGAGGACCACGGTGCCCTGGCACGGAGCACAGGCATGGAGCAACAGAGAAGGCGCATCCTCCGCCACCCGGCCAGAGGCTCGGAGAAGGCCGCCCGCAGGTCTGGACTCAGACTGCCCCAGCCAAAGGCACCCATGGGAGCCCATGGCGGGACAGAGATCGCAGGGCGTTCCGCCTCCAGGGGTGGGCAAAAGGGAACCTCTGCCTTATTCCTGCCTGCTTGTCAGAGCGAGGCCCTGCCATCCTGGCCCGGCCCCTGCCCCGTCCCTGTGCTCTGCAGACCTCTCCCCCTGCCCAGCCCCTGCCCCGTCCCTGAGCTCTGCAGACCTCTCCCCCTGCCCAGCCCTGCGCTCTGCAGACCTCTCCCCCTGCCCAGCCCTGCGCTCTGCAGACCTCTCCCCCTGCCCAGCC
>NW_012267270.1:342380-345538 GCF_000151885.1 Dipodomys ordii
GCCCAGCCCTGCGCTCTGCAGACCTCTCCCCCTGCCCAGCCCTGCGCTCTGCAGACCTCTCCCCCTGCCCAGCCCTGCGCTCTGCAGACCTCTCCTCCTGGCCCCTCCCTGTCTTCCATCCTCTACCTTCATACGTTGTCCTCTCTACTCTGGGTGTCCAGAAGGGACCCCAGGCCCAGAGGCTCCAGGGGGACAAGTGCACTAACTGGAAGGGACGGGGCATGAACAGGGGCCTCACACACCGGGGAGCCCCCCTCAGAAGGACATGGAGGGGCGATCGAACAAGGAGGCCTGAAGGGCATCTGGGCAGAGGGACCTTCCAAGTCAAAGTCAGAATCATCCAGAAGACTGGAGGCCCCGGTGCCCGGGACCTGCCCTGTCCTTGGGAGAGCTCAGGATGGCAGGGAGGGAAGGTGTTCAGATGGGATTCAAGAAAGTTCTCAGTGTGAGATACCTGGGGGAGGGCCCTTGTGGCTGAGGCGGGAGGGGTGGTGGGGCAGGCCGAGGGGGGAGCTCCTCCCACTGGGAGGAGCTGCGAGGGGAGGGCAGCCCCTGCCCCTTCCCTGCTAGGGATGGGTGGAGAGGCGCAGGGCTCACTGCCTCGGGCACTAGAGGCCATCCACTGCTGCCCGCTGCCAGGCCCCGGCCAGCCTGGGCCCAGCATGGTTTTGGGAAGGCCTGGCCGGCACCTCTGTTTCTCCCTCCCCTGCTTGTCATCCCTGGCCTCCCCTCGATCAGCACCAGATGTGCCTCAGAGCAGGAATTCTAGCTATGTTGTTAGCCAGCCTCTCTGGAGTTTCTGATAAGGCAGATCGGTTCTCCGTTCTCCCCAGTTGGTGGAGGGGGAGGAGACGTCAGGGTGCCAGCTCCCACCCTCCCGGTGCCTCGGACGCCCCCTGTCAGGCCCCTGGCCCAGCTCCCGGGACCCTGTCACCAACCTGGCCCTTAGAGGTGGGGGTGGACTGCGGCTGCAGAGCCGCCCCTCCTGCTGGGGCCAGAGGGGAGGAAACCGGAGCCCCGCCCCGGGAACACAAAGCGGCCGCTGTCTTCCAGAGTGCATCATCATTCCCAGTCCGTGTGTCCATCCTCCCGGTATCCGTGTGTCCGTCATTCCCAGTCCATGTGTCCATCCTCCCCGATCTATGTGTCCGTGGGGGGGCCCTGGGAGGAAAGGAGGTGCAGATGCATTCCTGCAGTCCCATGTGGAGGGTAGCGAGGGGCTGCAGTCTGTCAGCTCAACCTGCTCCTTAGAGGGGGGCGGGGCACCGTGGGTCAAGTGGGTGGTGAGCGCCCTGGGTGGGTGGGTGGGTGGGTGGGGTGACCCAGGGGCAGAAGATGCCATTGTGACATGCACAGCTTTAATTCTGGTGTCTTCCTGAGACGTATTGGCCTGCAGCACCAGGAAAGGAGGGTACTGCCGAGCACGTGGCCCGGGTGGCATCTCAGGGGAAATGGCCCAGACAGGGCAGCCTGTGCAGGCGTCCCGAGACCCCTGGGCCGGGGCCAGTGTGGCAGGGAGAGCTGTGGAGTGGCGGTGGCGGGCTGGGCCTGTGGCGGTAGCCTTCCACATCACCCACCATGGGGTGCAGGCTGGGCCCCTACCATGTTGGGAGCAGAAGGGGTCCTGGTCTGAAGTTTTGAAGTCCACATTGGAATGGCAGGGAGACTACAGGTAGAGCAAGGTACTGCCCAACAGAGCTCAGCCTGCAGAATAGAGTGGCCTCATGAAGTCTCTCTGTCTCTCTCACACACACACACACACAGCCTCCGGAGCGGGGCTGGCAGGGAGTAAGTGGGCCTTAATGTAACTGTCATCTGCGCGACCACACACAGGGGGCTTCCAGTCACAGAAGCACATTCTTCTGGGGACAAGAAGGCGGAGGGCAAGATGTGCTGGGTGGGGTGGAGCCCCGCCCCCACCTGGGGTCCCTCAGAGGCCGTCCCTCCTCCTCTTTCAGCTCTCGGGGGTCCCGGCTGCGGCAGTCACCGCGTCCCTGCCTGTCCCACGTGGCCTGTCCCACGTGGCCTGTCCCACGTGGCCCCCTGGGTGGCCTCTGTCCTTCTCTTCCCTCCAGGACGTGGCTTGTCTGAGTCGATCCACCTTAGCCCAGGATGCTCTGGTGCCCTGGTCCTCTCCCAGGCCCACCTGTGAGGCCTTCCTCCAACACAGGCATTCACAGGCCGGAGGTGGAAGGAGAGGCCTTCTGTGACCACCATTGGACTTGGTGTGTTGAGTTCTGGACATTCGCTCCGGACCCACAGCTGTGGGATGACTGCCTGCGGTCCCTGGCCCCCCTGGCCCCCAGAAGGGCCCCGTGTGTGACACCCCAACAAGAATGCGGGTTTCTGTCCCAGTGTCGAGATCTCCATGAGGCCTAGGCAGCTTAAAAGAGCATCCATAACTGAAGTATACAAGCGGGGCACCGGTAGCTCAGGCCTGTTAATGCTAGCTACTCAGGAGGTTAAGAGCTGAGGATAGAAGTTCAAAACCAGCCTTGGCAGAAAACTCCCCCGTGAGACTCTTATCTCTAATCAACCACTCGAAAAACAAAAACAAAGCCCAGAACTGGCTATGTGGCTCAAGTGGTAGAGCCTTGAGCACAAAGCAGCTCAAGGACAACACCCAGGCCCCAAGTTCAAAACCCACAACTGACCAAAACGAAAATGAAAAAGACTATGGAGAGCCCATTAGTATAATCTTGTAGAAAGATGAGGTCAAAGCCCAACAAAATCAACACCAGCAAATGGGTACTTGCAAGCAGGGGTGGGGGAGGGGACTTGAGCCAAAGGGGGAGGGGTTGGAGCCAAATGGAGAGGGGAAGGGAAGGAGAGCACAGTCAAGAATTCATATATAAACCACAAAACTAAGAAAAGTAAGGGAAGGGGTGGGTCAAGGGGTGAGAGTGCTGAAGAGGGGACCCCGATCAAGATTCATTGTGTTCATCAATCTTGGTTATGTGGCCCCTTCTTTGTACAACTACTTCAAGATAACTTTAAAAATAAACGATTTTTAAAAAAAGAGCAAGCAGCACCATCTTGACACTTGCCAGTTTCACAGCCTGGGACACCTTCTTGGGAAACATGCACACCAGTGTGGGGGGGATGGGTGGATGGATGGGTGGGTGGAGGGATAGATGGATGGATGGATAGATGAGTGG
>NW_012267270.1:359742-360084 GCF_000151885.1 Dipodomys ordii
GGGGCCCTCGGGCGGTGGGGGGGTGGCCCCCTCGGGGTACGGCCGCCCGGCTCGGGTGGGGGCTGGGAAGCCCCCCGAGGCGATCGCGCTCCCAGGCCCTCCCCACCCCCACCCCGCTCCGAAGGCTTCGCGGGGCCTGGTCTCGTTTCCGGGGGGCCGGGACCGGCGGCCGAGAGGCCCTCGGAGCCGTGGGGAAGGGGTCTCCCAGGAGCGGGGGGCATCTCGGCGCAAGCCCTCGAGTTATTGGGGTCTCGCAGTATTGGGGGTTCACGGCGCAGGCCCTCGCAGTAACCGGGGTCTCGGCGCGCCCCGCGGGGCCCGGCCGGCAGCGGCCCGGGGAAG
>NW_012267270.1:360863-363760 GCF_000151885.1 Dipodomys ordii
CCCGTGCCGCTCTCGGGGCCTCCCGGGCGCAGCGGGAGGAGAGCGAACGCCGGGCGAGGCAGCGGCGCGCGCGCGCGGGGAGCTCACCGCGAGGTCGGGAACGACGTCTGCAGGCGCGCGAGGAGCCGAGGAGGGCGGCCGAACTCCCCGTGGAGGGCAGTGGACGCTGCTGGAGGTGAGTGGACCCCGGGGGGGCAGTCCCCGGTGTCCAGGGGCAACGCCCAGTCGATTGGAAGACTCGGGTACCGATGCCCAAATTTGGGGGAAACTGGGGGCAATGCCCAGTGGTTCCCGGGGCGCGGGAGCCGCGGCGCGTACGTCCTCACGTCCGAGCGGTCGCACCGTTGTCCTGGTTGTGCCGGGCACACACAGAGGTGTCCAAAATCCAACGGGAGGCTAAGCCAGTGCCAGCGCGCGGGGGGGACCGGGGAGACTGCCCAGGGCGGCTGGCAGGTCAAAGACCGTGCCCCGAAACCGGGCACCCCAATGCAGAGCTCTGTCCGGCTTGCAGCGGAGAGGCAGAGTGACGGGGGAAGATTTTGTTAAGGGGAGGGGGGAGTCGTGATTAATGAGTAAATCTCAGACTCCCCCAAAATGGAGTTCAAGTGTGGGAGATGAGAGAAATTGCTCCGTGGGCTTGGAGGGGGACTAGGGACTCAAGTCTAAAATTGGGGAGCCCAGAAACTTGATCGGCAAGTTTTTTGGGGGGCTCACAAAATTCAAGAGTAATTTGCAAAGATTGGGATTTTTTTTGTCAAGTCAAAGAAATTTCTTAAAATGAAATCTGGGGAACCTGGGAGACACGTTCCCCGGCGGGGCAGAGACAGCAGGCGCATGTTGGGGCTCCGAGCAGATTCTTATTAGTGCTGGGGGGGAGCAGGGATCAACGTCCACATGTTGGGTGTGTAGATCAATGAGCGCACTGACCTGTCTGGGCACGGCAGATGCGGGGAGAAGCCGTCAAGTTGGGGGAAATCATTCAAGCTTACAGTTTGGAGACCACTAAAATTTTAGGGAGAGAGTGGGGGGACCCAGAGTGCAAGCAGTCTATTTGAGGAAGGCGGTCGGGGAGAGCAATGTCCTTTTCTGATTTAATTTGATAAGTAAGTGTGGCTTAGTTTTTGGTTTGGTTTTGTTGTTGAAATGTGGGGGGCATCCTCTAGGTTTTCCTGGGCCACATTTTGCTGGGAAATCCCAGCAAAACGCGTTCCAAGTTTTGGGGATCTGTGAGGTGGGGAAGGAGATTACCATCTAAATTTCAGGAGGCTGAGTTAGTAGCTAGGAAATTTATGGGATCTTTAAAACCTGGGATTTCTGGGACCCGGGAACATTTTGTTATTGTTGTTGTGCTTAAGGGGGGACCCATGAAACCTGACCTAATTTAGGGAGACTCCGGATGGGGGTGGTCATAAAGTTGTACAAAGTTCATTAACATTTTATAAAAGCTGTGTTTTCTGTGGAGGGAAAAATTCTCCTTTTTTTTTGGACTGTAAACATTTTCTGAATCTAAGGAAAATACATATTTTTTAACCCAAGGATCCAGGAAAGTTGCTTGAAATTCTTTAAGGACTGTGTGGGGGTCTTGGGGGGGGAGTAGGGGGCTCATCATCTAAGTTCTAAGAAAAGGGATTAAAAGTCCCTAAATCTTAGGGCCTGGAGAATCAGTGCTCTGCATTGGTGACCTGAAGGGCCAGCTCAGTGTTTGCAGGAAATATTGCCTAAGTGTGGGGGACTTTGGGTACGTGGCCTGCACTCCAGCCAGAGCACACAGGGCCGTTCCATGACCCACGTATAATACTGAATGTGTTGGGGGGCTGCAGGACATTGCCTAATATTGGAAGGAGCCCCAGCACACGCAAACATGGGACTCGGGAAAAGGGTCCTGCGGCTGGAATTTGGAAATCGGTGTTTGCAGTTTACAAAAATGCTTGTCAGCTAAGGGACCCAGGTGGTGTTTTAGCATTCAACATGTTAAAAGACGGGAGAAAATTCTGTTTGGGAATTATGAATCTTTAACAAAGTCTGAGTAGAAAAAGAACAACAACAAAAAAAAAAAAAAAGCCCAGTCCCCGGGCTGGCTCTGTGCTTGGGTGACCTGGGCCCTCAGCACCCTGTGAACACACCTGGGATAATTGTCCCCCGTGTTTGTGGGGCCTGCCTGAAGCACCCCACATTCTAAAGAACCAAAGTAAAGGGCCAGGAAGCTGGCAGGGTTGTGGGATTGCATATCCCAAAGTTGTATGGCTCATGGTGGTGGGGGGGGGGGCTGTTAAGTAAGTTTTCATTGTTGGAGGGTGAAAAAAAAGCATTTTCTCCCATCCTAGATGGGAGACCTTAGATGGCTGAAACGTTTGGGTACGATGCCTGACTTTGGGGAAAGGCAGGGAACTTTGAGGGGGAAGCTGGTCTAGGAAAAGAAAGAAAGGAAAATTGTCCGGGGCATTAGAGAAAGCTAGGACACAGGAACCCAAGCTCGGGACCACAGCCGGTGGAAATTCCGAACCCACGAGGCAGACAAAGCGAGAAGTGCGAGGGTGGGCACCGGGAGGCCACTTCCAAGACTTATCCCAGCGGCCGCAGTGCTGAGGTCCCTTGCGTGGGGACAGCGCGCGGACGCTGAGGGCGCGCGTGGGCGCCGCGGCGCGCGGGGACCTCCGTGCCCGGGAGCCTAGGTCGGGGCTGGGGGAAATGCGGGGTTGGGCGCGCGGCCCCGCGGTTCTGCATCGGGAGGCGCCGGCAGCCCCCCCGGCCCCCAGCCGTCTGAAGCTCAAGTCAGACGGCTTTGCTGCGCGCCCTGCACGCGGCGAGTGGATCTGGGGGAACCCGGCAGACCCCAGAAACCGGGCCGGCTGCGGGGGGCCGCAGATCCGGGAGGGGGCTGCATTTGAGAAGCCGAG
>NW_012267270.1:363810-370944 GCF_000151885.1 Dipodomys ordii
GTGGATGGATGGATGGGTAGATGGGTGGGTGGATGGGTGTGTGTGTGTGTGTGGATGGGTAGGTAGATGTGTGAGTGGATGTGTGGGTAGATGGGTGGATAAGTGGGCCAGTGGATGGATGTGTGGATGGGTGGATGTGTGAATGGATGGGTGGGTGGATGGGTGTGTGAGTGGATGTGTGGATGAATGGATGTATGGATGGATGGGTGGATGGTTGGTTGGGTGGATGGATGTGTGGTGGGTAGATCCATTCGTGCTATGATACGTTGTGTGTAGGTATGTGGTAGGGTATGTGCTATAGGAAGCTACGCTGGAAGATGAATGGCTTGCTGAGCAGATGGTGGTTGGGGGGTGGTATGTGGGTGGCTGGCTGGCTGAATGGCGTTGCATAGATTGTGGTAGATAGATGGAGGGAGAAGTGGCAGCATTTGCAGCACTGGGAGAGGAAGGGAAAGGACGTGGACTGGTCCTGAGACCAGGGGGTCTGAGTCTGGCCTGGGAGAGCAGGGCAGGGGCTGGGCACTCCCTGCGGTGCTGAGATGGGTCCTAACCCCGAAGATGGGCAAAGGACTGGGTTAGGCCAGGATTGTAGGAGGTCACAGAGGCCTTGGAGAAGTGTAGAGGAGCTAACCGTCTCACGGATGAGACTGCCGCGGGAGCCCCAGTGGTGTTAGCGCACTGGACAAACATGGGGTACAGAGAGCTTGCTGAGGTGGCCTGGCCTGGCAGCCTGGAAAAGGCCAGTGACTGACCCCAGCTCTGGGAGGGACTGGGGCCCCACAGGGGTGAGGGAGGGGGATGGGACAGGGGAAGGCCGTTGTGGCCTCCAGAAGAGGTTCCGGGTGGAACTGGCGGGAAAGAAACCTCTCCTGGCCTCAGGAAGTGGACAGGGCTGGGCCTCAGCCACAGCAGAGTCATGGTGCTCAGAGGAGCTCCGTGGGGAGCCCCCCGGGCCTTGCCCACTCTGGGGACTTGTACAGCTGGGCCCCAGACCCCTGGCCAGAGCAGAAACTCCACACACCCCGTTTACTGTTTCCAGGCCCTGGCCCTCTTCCTCCCAGCCAACCCAGGCTCATTCAGAAGCCCCTTAGCCACTGCTCACCCTCGGACTTCGTGGGCAGTGTTGGGCAGATTTCTGGAGGCCACGGTCACCGCCCACGGCCCAGCTATCGATAAAGGGTAGGCGTGAGTCAATAACAGATCTGAGAAAGGGTGGGACCTCCAGGTGCTGGGGTGAGAGGCCTCCCCAGAGCAGGCCGCACCCCCTTCCTGCCCTGCCACCCACCATCGGCTTCCTGGCCCCACAGGCTGGTTCTGCCCCTTGGGTCCCAGCCTGGCTCACCACCGTGGGGGCAGGGGCTGCTTGCTGAGGAGTTAGAACAGGAGCGTTGAAGGGAGCAGTCAGGCTTCCTGTATGGGGGGGCAGCCTGGCCCCCCTCCTGGGCTCAGAGACCTCAAAGTCAGGTGCTGGTAAGAGCCACTGGGCAGGAAGGTACAGGACCAGCGCGGCTCACCCTGTATCTGCAGCTCTGGGAGGGGACGGGGGTGATCGGGTGTGCAGAAGCCACGCCTCACCCCACGTCCCCTGGTCCCACCCCTTCTGGTGCAGCCGGCCCCCAGCCCCCACACCGGGATGGTTGAGGACTTGGGGGCTGAAGTTGTCTCCCACACTCTGGCTCCTCCGGGGAGCACTGCCCTGAGTTCCTATCCCAGACGCGCTGAGTGTCCACTTCCTGCCCCCTGCCCAACCTGCCCAGAGATGGAGACTGGTCAGCTCTCCCTCTGCCCTCCCCCTCCCCCACTTCCTTTCTTCCTCTTTCCCTCCCTCCCTCCCTCCCTCCCTTCAGTACCCAAGAAAAGGAATGAAGGACTCAAAAAGTAAAATTTTAATTACTTTATTAGGATTGCAAGCATTAACAGGTTAAAGACAAAACCCAAGCGTTGGGTATTGTCAGAAAACAGCATGTTAAAGGGGCTGAGACGGGGTAAACACGTGGGCCACTGCGGAGATGGTCAGGGGCAGTGGCACGGAGCCAAGGTGTTCTGCGCGTGGGAGGTCTTCAGTCGATGGTAAGGAGGGGGACCCAAGAGGGGGGTCCCCCGAAGACAGTGGGGGGAGGGAGACAAGATGGAGGACCACACTAGGCACGGGAGGCTAGGCAGGTGTCCAGGTCAGGGTGGGACGTGACCATGGGGAGAGCTACAAAGCTGGGGACACAGAGTGATCTTCCACCAGTGCTCCCGGACACCCACCCGAGAGGCAGCACGGTAGAACTGGGTGGGTGTCCAGCCGAATGGGCGGGCAATCTGGGGTGCCTCTCAGGTTTGGGGTTTGGATCTCAGGCCAAATCTCTGTATACTCTCTAATGACAACAATTTGCAATTTGGGTTTGTGTCCAATGTTCCGAATGCCCATTGCGGGAACACGGCGGTGCGACCCCTGTGCTGTGGTCGGACTGGCACGGACCGCCCCCTGGGTCATGCCAATCCTGTCACCAGGGCCCAAAAGCATCGGCCTCTAGACTGCTAGTCGGGCTGCCACTGCAGGGGGGCTGCACTGGAAGCAGAAAGTGGGGGTGAGGTAAACCTCCAGCCGCCCTGGTCCCCGCACAGCCCTAGGCACCGTGGCGGTGGCTGCCAGGCATTGCCAGACCCGCAGGCCTCAGGGCCCAAGCGACCCCCTGGACGGCAGCTCTCCTGCTCTGTGGACTCCAAGACCGCTAGCCTCCCCGACTCCCGGCCTCACCCCACCTCGTTCACAGGAGGCCCCCAGAGCTCCAGACCTCCTGGGGGCAACGTGGGGTGCTGAGGAGTGGGTCCGGTGTTGCTGAGGGAGGGGGGAGCACCCCCCAGGTGTGCGGAAGGCGGCCACCTCTGCTCCCGCCTGATGGAGCCTCTCTGCCTACACTTCCCGAGCCCCTTCCCCCCCAGCCGGCGGGGCCAGCTGGGGGCCCCTTCTCGGTGACCTCCGAGCACCCTCCTGACACCTGGGAGGCACCGCTGCCCCTCCCCTCCGCCCCTCAGAACCTCCCAGGACTTGCCACCCTCCTGGGAAGCCGGCCGGTTGCGGCCTTCTCCCTCCCCTCGATTCCCCCGTGGGGTGGTGGTCGCACCCCAGAGGGACTCCACTCCCGACTCAACCCAAGCGACAGGACAGACTCAAAACAAAAAACAAATCAAGGGCGATAAATGGCGGAGAGCAGGACGGGGTGGTGACGGTGGTGGTGAGGTTGCGCTTCCGTCCTTGGGTCCTGCTCCCCTGTTACTGGGGATGGGTTTCATGAGCGCGAAAAAGCTAAGGAGGGATCAAAAAAAAGAACAAAAAAAAAAAAAAAGGAAAGATGCCCCAAGAAACAAAGGGGGAAGAATCAACTGACTTCAAATTTGGACTCCAATCTCTCTCTCTGTAACTCTGCAAGCTTTCCTGTGCCTCCTCCTGACACGTCATCCGAAAATCTCCCTGGGCCACCTCCTCTCCAGGGGCTCCTCCACCGGGCCCCCACTGCCCCCCACCCGCCCCTCCAAACCGCCAGACTTCCCACTCTCCCACCATCCATGTCCATCTCCTGGGAGTCCCCCAAAAGGGAGGGCTTCCGAGGAGAGGGGCAAAGATGGCCCCTAGGGTGCTCGGTGGGAGGGGTCCCCCAGATCTTTCTACCAGAGCACACCCAGGGAGTCAGGCTACTAGAAAGACATGTCCTGCTTGGCTATGCTGTCTCCGGTCTGGCCAAACTCATTCCTCACCGCAGCTGGACCGCTTACAGGATGCACAGGGCATCGGCTAGGGTGGGGTCTGATCTAGGAGCCCAGAGGAGGCTCAGGCTGCAGGGGACTGTGGGGTAGAGCTCCAAGGGTGGCCAGGGAGCCTGGACTGCACAACGGCATGGAGAATTTAGGATGGACCTGGGCCTAATCTGCCAAGTGTGGCTTAGAGAGGTGGGCTGATTGGTTCTGCTCAGCTTATTCATCTAATGTGTGTGTGTGTGTGTGTGTGTGAGTGGGGGGTGTGAGTGTGGGGTGTGTGTCAGATGTGAATTGTGAGGGGGGTGGGTGCAGGTAGTGTGTGGGGGCCTGTCCTTTTAGGGTTGGGACTGAGATGTGAGATTTGGGGGTTGGGGGCTCATGCCAATTACATTTTGTTTGCCGTGTTCACGCTCTGTCCCCTGCCATGGTCTCGCTGGACCTCCACCCGCTGTGGTGTGTTAACAGTGAAGAATGAGTTTGGGTGGCTCTGCTGTCTAACAGCTAGCTGGCACTCGAGCGACACACCGGGGAGACAGCACAGAAGCAAGCACATGCCCACTGGACATTTTGGTCCCCTTCCTTGCTCTTAGGTTCAGAGACCCAAGTCTAAGCCAATTTGACTCAAGGTCCAAAGGGGCAGAGAGGAAGGGGGGGGCATGCCAAATTCCTTTACTTTGCCAATTGTTTCTAAGCCAATTTTTTAAGTATTTTTTTCAGCCAATTGATTTTTTTTAAGATTTTTTTAAAAATTGCTAATTAGCCTTTGTGGTGTTTCTAAAATGCCAATTAGTTTTAAGGGGACTATGCGTGAGATTGGGGGGTTGGTTATTGAGTTTTTGATATGCAGATTCAACTGGGGGCAATTTCGGGGGCATTTTAGGGACGTTTTAAAGCCAATCGAATTAGGTCTTGAAGATGTTACTGTGGTTCCAGCCCGATGGAGTGGGGCAGAGTAGCCTGACGGGAGGCGGGGCAGGAGGGCAGGTGGAAGAAGCCCATGGAGCAGAAATGGAACAGAGAGATCTCAGAGGTGGGACAAGATGGAGCCGTCCCTGGTCAGGAGAGGGTCACAGGCGGTGGCGCGGCGCAGCAGAGTTACGACAATTTGGCTCACATCTGGTTGTTGGGCATCTCCGGAGAGGAGTCCCCGTGGGCAGGGCCTTTGGACGATGGGGGAAGGTGACGCTTGGCCTCTCTGAACGCTTGGAGCTCCTTGGCGAGTGCGCGCCCCCGGCGAGCACGCAGGAGGGCAGGCAGGCCTCTGCGCAGGCGCTGGGTGGATGGCTTCCAGGTGTTACGTTGGAAAAACTTGCCCACGGGGTATTCAGGGTTGTCCTGCGAAGAAATGGCCAGTCACCCACTGTGCGTCAGCTGACACGGAGACACCCCCCGCCCCCAACCCACACCCTGTCTGTGCCCCATCCCGGCTGCTGGGTGAAGGTGAGCAGAGGGCCCCCAGTCTCACCGGAAGCACGGTCGGAGAGATCGACACGTCCCTCTCAGACTTGGCGGGGGTGGCGCAGTAGGTCTCCAGGAGGGCCAGGTCACAGCTGCGGAAGCAGCACTCCTCGACAATGCCACGGCTGCGCCGGTTGGCACGGCTTGCAGGCCTGCCTGGAGCCCCACCAGACAGTCAGTACCCACGGCCATGCCCTCCAGCCCCCCCCAAGGCTGTGGAGGGCAAAGTCTGGCCCCTGCCCTCAGCCTAGGTCCTGGCCAAACACGGATCACCCCGCCGGTATAGGGCTGATGAAGGCAGACTGGCTGCAGGTCCAGCCCCTGGCCTCCAGTGCCTCCCACCGGCCTAGAACCTTTCTGCAATGGCCCCACCTCTCCGATGGTTTGGAAAACAGGTGAGGTGTGGTCCCTGGACTACCCCCCCCCACCCACTGCACTGAAAGAGAGAGAGATTGAGAGAGAGAGATGGGGGGGGGACTGGGCAGGAGAGAACAAGACGGGAGGGGAGGAGTGAGGAGCCCATAAACCACTCTCTTCTCTTCTCCCGCCTTCCCCCTCTCCCCCACGACAGCACTCAGCTCCAAGGCTTGCTGGGGGCTTCTTGGGGCTCCAAAGGACAAGCACCATGGGGGGGGCAAGGAGAGGGAGCTGCCACAAGTGGGCTCAGCCCTGCCCTCCTCTCGGGAAAACCTGATGCTTGGTGCTCAGGAGGGACTTCCTGAGCGAGGACAGACCCTGAAGTTCCCCAGCCGCCCAGGCCAGGCAGGCAGGCGCAGGGAGGGCACCGGAGAGGCCAGGCGGGAGGAGCTTCAGAGCGCCCAGGAGCAGAGTCCTTTGCAGAGAGAAGGTTTGAAATGCAAGAACCCCCTGTGAGCACTTCACAGGTGCTAAGCAGAGGCAGAGAGGAGGCTGTGTAGAGAGAGCCAAGTGGGGAGACAGGGTGGTCCGTGGCCCACCGCAGGTCCAGGGGTCCCCAGCTGCCCTCTGCTTCCAGCAGAGTGCCCAGGCCCAGCTCCCCAGCTGGAAAACCAAGGGGAAGAGTGAGCAATATAGTCAGAGCAGGATGTGAGGCCCGAGTCTGCTCCCCTGGGCCCCTTTTCAAAATGGCCAGAAATGGAGAAAGGTGTACGGCTTGGTAGCTGGGAGCTCCCCCCCACACCCCTGCCACCCCCTACCATCTCCACTAGCAGCTCAGACCCAGAGAAGAGGCCTTGTGAACACACAGGGCAAGCGAGGCCCGGCCTCCTCGTGAAAGGGGACAAATGGCTGACCCTGGAGTGCCCCCCACACCCCATCCCTGCTCAGTCCCGGGCTGGGCACCCTCCGTTCCCCCTCAGGAGCTACTTACTGAAGTAGAAGCCGCGGTCACCACAGACAAACTGCAGGGTGTCCACCAGCTCCCCGCCACACAAGGTCTCACTGGGGCGGTAAGCAGCAATGCAGCACGAGGCAAAGGCCAAGAAGGTGAGAAGCACCAGCATCGACTTCCCCATCGGGAACCCCATCGGTGTCTGGCAAGACAAAAGGCAGACAGGGCCATGAGCGGGAGCCCAGACCCCTCCTGAACACAGCCACCTCCAAACTCAACTGGAGCTGGAAAGCCGGACTTCCTGTTAATGCGATTTGTGTTTTAATGATGGAAATGACACACACGCTCGAGTTGCCGAGACAAGAGCACTGCTCTGGTTTTCCAGACACACAGACAATCCCATGTGGGGACAGATCCCCCATCACGCGGGCAGTCCAGCCACACCCACAGATGCAGGGGCCAGCGCCGGACACGCACTGGACCTGCCCCCCCCATGATGTCATGGGGGCCGGGCCAGCCCGGCCACCACTCCACCATGGACCATGTGCGCCCAAGAGGGCAGTTGTCGTTCCCCCCACCCCCACCTGGGCAGGGAGTTCCGGGAGGACCACCCCTTCCTGACC
>NW_012267270.1:379841-417898 GCF_000151885.1 Dipodomys ordii
GCCCGCGCCCGGCCTTCCCTGACTGCGGCCCATGGTGACTTTGTTCGCGCGACGCGAAAGTGGAGAGGAAATGGAGGGGGTGCTGGGGTGCCGCGAGACCCCCTTTTGCTTTCTCCACGAGGATTGGCCACCCATTTCCCCCACGGGGCCCAGGCCCCCGGGACTCAGAGACAGAAGCCTGAGGGAGGGGGCAGCGTGGGGGGTGAGGGGGGCTGTGGAGGAGGCCGGAGGGGACATCACCCCCACCCGGCGTAGAAACCACGGCAGACTGGGGGTGCCACCCTGGGGTGGCTGCTCTCACCAGTCAGCACCCCCCCACGGGGAAGGAGCCATGAGGCCTGGCACATTGGGGCATTGGGCAGGAAAGGGTTAAGGCCACAAGACAGGTGTGGGGACCGGGGGAAGGCAAGGACCAGGACCTGCCAAGGCCAGGACCCCCCTCCCATGAAAAGCAGCCCAGATCAGGGGCACTCCCCCCTCGAATTCCAGCCCGCACCAATCACCCCGCGTCCCATTCCAAGAACATCTGGTCCGTCTCCCCCATTGCTGCCCCCCTCTCCTTCCCACCCGCCCCTCCCTACATTCTCAGGCCACGGGTGTGCCTGCAGACCTCGGGAGCCGCAGCGAGGAGGCTGGGGCGTGGAGGCCGGGGCGTGGCCCTCTGCCTCTCTCCGTGGGGACTTGTCGATTTGGGGGGTGAAGAGTATTTTAGAAAGGGCCTGCCCGCACCCCCGTCTGCAGCAGCGTGGGGCTGGTTCTGAGCCCGGCGGAGGGGTCTGGACCGGCTGGAGGCAGGGCTGGCGCCCCCGGCCCTGCTGCCAGCTCCCAGGCTGGGGTGTGTGTGGCTCACGGGGTGGTGAGAGTCCAGGCCCAGAGCCCTGCTCTCTTCCATATTGGGGAGAGGTCAGGGGTCATCTGACAGGGCTGCTGTTTGGGGGTCCCTCTGCTCTGCTCTGCCCTGCAGGAGTGCCTATCCCTGGAGAAACCATTGCCACGTGGACCACGACATGCGTCCTGATTGGCCAGGTAGGAAGAAGCTGGGGGTCACCTTGGGGAGCTCACTGGAGAGCTGGCTGCCAGGGCCCGGGAGCCGTGCCAGGGCAGGGGGCACACATGCGCTTCCCTCGCTCCCCCCCCCCAGCTGCCCAGAGCCCTCGCCTGGCCTTATTTAGTCAACAGCGTGGCTGATGGGACAGCGCCAGGTCACCCTAGGGCTCAAAAGGGGCCTCTCCCACCCCGGCCATGACCTGCGGCCAGCTTCTGTCCCTGAGCCCTCTTCCCCTCCTTCCGGACAGGTCCCACCAACAGCTTGAGGGGGGCTGGGGCTGGGGCAGCATTGGGGTGGCCCCCACGCTGAGGAGCACAGGGGTCACCACTAGGCAAGGGCTGGTGTCTCCCGGGTGAGGAAACCCCAGTTCTGAAGAAGATGGACACCCTTCCAGGACAGGGCCACCCCTCAGCGTGGCCGGCGCCCCATCCTGGGCCTTCCGGCCTGTTCCCCAGTTGCCTGCCTGGTCCGGCAGTGGGCCTTCCCCTCTCCCCGCCCCGTTTCCTCTCCTAGCTGCGCTCCCAGCTGGCCGCTGGCCACCTCCCAGCCCACCCTTGGGCACCCCCAGCTCGGCACCCCTCCACACCCTCCTTCCACCCCACCGGCCCTGCCCTGGAGCCGGGTGCCCCACAAGGCTCGGGGAAGGGGCCGCACTGCCGGGAGCCAGCAGCACCCAATGGCACAGGGCCCATGGCGGATCAGCACCCCCACAGCCAGCAGTAAGTCAGGGTCGGGGGTGGGGGGCAACGAACGGTGGGCCATGGGGGTGCACTGGGGAGGGCCCCAGGCTGCTCCACCGGTACCTGTGACTTCTTATGACACCTTCTAAGGAGAGGCCTCTTCTCCCTGGTACAGCCGCCTGGAAGGGGGTCACCTGCCCACTCCGCCCCTCAGGCCCCAAGGCCTACTGCCCTGGTGGCAGGGGTCAGGCCCAAGGACACAGACCCTCCAGTCACACCCCTGTACCCAAGGCCCAGGCCTTGCTCCCTCAGCCCTGTACCTGATCGGCGAACTGCAGGGACAGCACCCCCAGCTTGCTCCGGCCGAGTGAGCCGCGCGGTGGTTCTGGGCCCTGGGCCTCCTGACTGCCCACACCCCCTTCACACACAGGAAGCCCCCGGCCTCCGCGACACAATGGAATCGCCGGCCGCCGCAAGGCCGCCCGGCTCAGGGGGCGTTTGCGGTCATTATCTCATTTTCCGCCCGCACAATTGAGACCGCCACCCACCTTGACAAACAGGGCGGAGGAGGGGGCCCCTTGCACCCCACCAGCTGGACCCAGCTTTTCTCGAGGACTCTCCCTATTCCCACCTGCTGATTTCCCCCCTCTTCTCCCCCCTTCCCTCAGCCGGAGCCTCTGCCTTCCTGGCTGGGACAGCCTGCCCTCCCCCTGCCTGCTCCAGCCTCTGCCCTTCCTGGCCAAGAAGCCGCCGCTGCTGCTGCTGCTGCTGCCGCTGCCACCGCTGCCGCCACCGAGGCCTAGGAGCCGTTGACGCCCAGCCCCAGATGGGGTGCCCGGAGCCCCCCTAAATTCCACACCCCGCGCTGGGACTCCATGCCCCTTCACCCCACCGTGTGACTCTGTGCCCCTTCAGCCCCGTGGGCTTCCTGTAAAGCTGCAGGGTGGGGGGCAGCGGCTCCGGGTCTGTGCCCGGGCACTGGACACATGGACTCCAGATCAGCTGCACCTGCGGCCGGGACCCGGGCAGCAGCGGACGCCGGACACTTACCGCACGGGGCTGGCGCTGACCCTGCCGCGGGCCGCGGGCCGTGGGCCTCAGTCTTGGGAGCGTGGGGACCTTCTGAGCCACAGGCCGCAGCAGCTCACCTCGGGGCTGGGCGGGCTGGGCTCGGGGGCTGCTCCGGCCTGCTGGGCCTCCGGCTGGGAAGGCTGCTCGGGCTGCTCGGGCTGCGGCTCGGGCTGGGCTGGCGCTGGGCTCTCGGGCTGAGGACCGGGGCCTCCCTCCTCCCTTGGAGGCTCAGCGGTGACCACTCGGCCCCTGGGGAAAGCAGAAGGATGATCTTCACATGATCCCCACAGAGTCACCCCCTCCCCACCCGGGTCTGCTGCCACCAGGAGCACCCCCCCAGCCCCCTCTTCTTCCCCACCTGCTCCTCCAGCTGCCCAGACCCCCACTTTTCACATACAAAGGAGGGGGACAGTTGGGCACAGCTATCATGCCTGACACCTGCGGGTGTGCTGTCAGTGGGCAGGCTGGCCCCTTCCTGGGGGGGGGGGCCTTTGGTGAGGACTCACAGCACAAGATAGGAGCGCCCCCTCCTGCAGGGCACACAGTACTGCATCAGGAGGTCAGCCCAAGGAGAGGGTCACCAGGCTTGTGGGGGAATGAGCCCCCCACCCAGACAGCACCTGTGGGGGCTGAGGGCTGGGACGCAGGGGGGACCGTGCACACACGGTCCTCTGCCTGTGGGCATCGCTGGGGCTGGGGGAGGCCACTGGACCCAGCCGTCCACCCTCAGAGAAACAGCACCCCCTGCTGGGCACTGCGCTAACCCTCCTCAGTGCCTCTGTGGTGGGGGGGGGCATCCTGGGTTGTCTCTGTGCAGAGAAAGGCCACCCTGCTCCAAAGCTCAGCCTTGGACCCTGCCTGGCCCCATCCACAGGGTCATTTTTGAGGTCAGGGTGCAGGGAGCAGCCATGTACCCTCTAATCTCAGATCTATGAGGAAATGTCTCCTAGAAAAGCCCTTCCTCACACACTGGTGAGAACAGCCATGCATTCCCGCAGGCAGGCGCCCGGCCTCCTCCCTCCAGCCAAGCCAGCCATGTGGGGAGAGCCATCTCCCCGCCTGGGGCTCTGGGGCAGGGTTCCTCCACCCCGGCTCCAGAGGACCAGCTGCCGTCTGGTCCCATGTCCCACCAGGTCCCCGATCACCCATGCTCAGCCACGGGGGAGGCAGGCCGGAGGAGGTAGGCCGGATACCTGTACTCTAGTCGCTGCGTGGTCCCAAGGGCTCCCGGACGGTGGAGGAAGAGGACCGGGGAGTCGCTGGTGCCCAGGGCTCTCTGCCGAAACTGCCCGGACGATGATCCGCTGGCTGGGCTAGGATTAGCAGTCTCCGCCAGAGTAGGGGGTGCTCGGGCCGGGGTGCCCAGACCGCCCAGCCGGGCCTGCGAGGAGGTGGCGGGGGACGAGGCTGAGGCTGCAGAGACAGGGAAGGGCACTTTGAGAGTGTGCATGGTAACAGGCCCCGGGAAGCGGGATGGCCCTCCGCCGCTCAGCTCTGCAGCTGCTGGAGTGCCAGCTGAGCGGTGCCGATGCCCCTTACCTCCTCGTCCCCCCCACGCCTTGCTCCGGACCCCTCCAAATTTGGGAACGTTGGTGCCAACTTGGGATTGCTGGGTCAGCTGGCCGGGGCACCTGCCCATACCAGGGCACTAGTGCATTAGTGGGTGGGGCTTTGCCACGCCCCCTGCCCCCCCTCCACCCCACCCCCTCCAACGGAAGTGTGTCTGTGGGCGTGAACATAAGCCTGGAAGTTAGGGGGTGGGGACTGTGTGCAGGGGGTGGGCTGTGGGTGTGATATCACTTGAGTGACACTTGGCAGTCACCCTGGAATGTCTGTGGGCGTGGCACAGGTAAAATGGGGGCGGGGCTATGCAAAAAAGGAGCTGAGTTCGAGAACAAGCATAAAAATTGCCTTTTATGTGCATCCAATGTGGCTGCAGCCCAGGGCAAACACATTGCCCATGTTTTATGGATGCAGGGGTCTGCTGGGAGCCTCTCCCTTGACTGCACGTGTCTGACCAGACCCCCCAACCCCACGTGGGTGGCACCCGGTACCATCGAGGCACGGGTGTGCTATGAGGGCCATGCAGCAGGTGGTGGCTTGGGCGTCACTGGGCAGTCTGCCCGGCCCATTAACAGCTGTGTCAGCCTGGCCGACACCCAAGCAAGGCATGGACTGAGGGCCGACCGTAATTGGGGAGTTGCTCCGAATACAGCAACGAGCTGTGGTGAGATGGGGGGAGGGGCAGCTCTGGAGGTGGGGGGCTGGTTGGAGCTGGTGGTAAACGTGTGGAAATGAGTAACAATGAGAGCCTACCTCCCTGCCACGAATGTAAGGAAATAAAAACCTTTTTTAAAAAGAAAGCACGGCCTGGTTGGACTGAATGTCACTGGTACTTGGAGACTTGGGAGGGAGGGAGGGAGGCCAAAGACCCACAAGGAGATGAAGGCCACTCCCCAGAGATGTCCGGCCCTGCGCCCAGCCGCCCGCTCGTGCCCAGGCGTTTACCCTGCCCAGGCTCCCCGCTCATACTGGGACTTCATTCTTCCCTCTCCATTTGCATTTCAAGTCCCACCTGAGCTCTTTCTTGGCGGGAATCACAGAGCCTATGTGGGGGTAGAGGACAGGCTTACTCGGGGGACCCAACCAACGTGGTGCAGGTGCCCAGGGCCATCGTCAATGGAAGAAGAGCGGGGAGGTGGGTAGAGGAGGCAGGGGTACGGGTGGCCCTGGCGCACACCGGGCCAGCCTGAAGGACCCGCGCTTCCTGCTGAGGCCGGCTGCGCCTGCACTGTCACCTAGTGTCTGTTTCCCAAGGACACGTCAGGCAGGATGTGCCAGGGAGGGTGAAGAGCCCTTCCCCAGCCAGTCAGAAAGAGCCCACAGACATCTCTCCAGGAAGGGTGTGTCAGATCGAGGACGCAGGTTTCTTTGGCTGCTGTGGGGCCACCAAGGAAAGCAGCCCATACCCCACAGACCCCAATTCTGGAGGTGGCAAGGTGAGTCCAAGCCCCGCCCTGTAGTACGTTCTTCTGGACAAGCCCCGGCTGATTTCATCCCACCAGGAGCTTGGAGTCTGGGGTGTTTGCGCAGGAGTAGGCGCACTGGCCACCAGGGAGTTGGGGTGCTGCTTGTCACCTCTCCTAGCATTTTCATATAGGGGTCATGGGACGGGAGGACAGCCAACACAGTACACCCCTCTTTATTTCTTTCCCTCTTAGCTCTTTTAGCAGAGCCACCGCATACTGGCCAAGTGGTATTTTTACAGAATAGACTTGAACTGTCCCCAGAAAATTCCAGGCAGTACCCAATTACCCAATGTCTTCTAATAGGCGGCTTAAGTGGCCTCGTGCTGCCATCTGGTGTCCATTTCTGGTATTACAACAGCAGAAACCAGATTTCTTACATGCAAGGATTTGGGGGGCACCCTGGGTGCTGGTGGTGGGGAAGACAGATGGGAGGTGAAACTGTGACCCTTCTCTCTTACAAGGAAGAGACCCTACCTTCAGAACAAGGGCACAGGTGGTCTCTGCAATCTTGCGCTTAGGTCTGAGGCTCCTTTCTGCCTCTGTCCTGGCCATATGGAACTTGGGGTCAGGAATTCCTCTATCTGGGGGCATTTCTGGATCCCAGAAAGTTGTGACATTGGGAAAATGAAAGTCACAGGTTAAACTTAGAGCCCCTTCCTGCTTCTTCCGGAGAGAATGGCATAACATTTGTATCAAAATAAAATTAGCTATGTTCTCAAATTGCCAGAGAAGAAAGAAAAGACCCCTGTTCACAGAGGGACTCGGGGAGAAACAGAGGCAGAAAGAAAGGACCCCTGTTCACAGACGGGCTCAGGGAGAAGCAGAGGCAGAAAGAAAGGACCCCTGTTCACAGAGGGGCTCGGGGAGAAACAGGTGGGCTGAGATTTGCTCCTGGTTTCCATTTTCAGGTACCTGGACAGTGGGAATTTTCAAATATGGCCCAAGCCTGACATCTTGTGGCCATTTGTGGAATGGCAGCCACCAGCTTCAAAACACCTTGCTTTCCCCCAGAATCATTGTTATTCACGCCAGTAAGTGTACATTTTACACTCCTATGGTGCAAGCCTTCATCTGGAGCACCTAGAGGCTCACCCCAGGATATTGGTGCCTGGGGCCATGTGTAAATTCAGCCCAGGATAAATTCAGTCAGGGTTCAGGAGAGGAATGGGAGACCCCAGAGGGACTGGGACCCGGGGGTCGGGGGCAGCCAGTGGCCCTGGCAATATTGGGGTAGCGGGGAGGTCTGAGGGTGGTCTCCCCAGACCTGGGCTTCCTTGGATGGTGGTCTGGGGCTCAAGACCAGCACGGCCTGCCTCACAAGGGGCCCAAGGCCCAGACAGCGGCGGACCACTTACATGCTGGCAGTCTCTGTCCTCAGCCCCTCCCCAGGGGTCCCACCCCACCCCCATGGCCACAGAGCTGCGTGCTACAGCCCGTATGACAAACGCATGAACCTGGGGTGGTCCCCCACTGGGTCTGCTCCTCAAAGCCTAGGGATAGAGCCTAGGGATGGAGTCGCCTCTTCCAGGAAGTCCCGCCTCTTCCAGGAAGTCCCCCTGCCCAGGCTTGCCTCCTGACCCAAACCAGACCCGGCCTCAGGAGCCAGCGAGGCACTGCTGGGGCTGAAGGGCGCCAGGCCCTCCCACTCTCCACGCCTCAGCCCCCTGGAGCCTTGCTTTCCCCTGCCTGGGCTTGCTGAAGGCCCCTTGGCCCTCACAGGCCAGGAAGCTTCCCGGGGCCGGGGCTCAGGGCCTGTCTGCTCAGAGAGCCTGCACAGCCGCCTCCTATCCCTGTCCCCACTGACCCCCGGACCTGCGCCAAAGACCCTGGCCCCGGGAGGGTCTCTGCAGCCTCCTGGCAGTGCTGCTGAGGCCGTGGGCCTCGGCGTGGGCTGGGCCAGCGCCGGCTGACCCTTTCGGTGAGGGTGAGCCTTGCAGAGCCGAGGGCCGTGGCCCCAGGCCCAGCCGGAGCACCCCCAAGCTGGCAGGGCTGCTGGGTCCAGCCTGATTTGCCACCCATGGGCTAGGAGGGCTGGGGGGGAGGCCAGGGGAGGCTGGGGGAGACCTAGGGGGGCCAGGGGAGGTGGGAGCAGGTGGGGGGAAGCCAGGGGAAGCTGGGGGAGTGTGGGGGAGGCTGAAGGAGGCTGGGGGAGGCAGAGGAGGCTGACAGAGGTTGGGGGAGGCCAGGGGAGGCCTGGGGGAGGCTGAGAGAGGCCATAGGAGATAGGGAGGTCCAGGGAGGCTGGGGGAAGCCCAGAGGAGGTAGGGGAGGCTGACAGAGGCTGGGGGAGGCTGGGAAGGCCCAGGGGAGTTTGGGGAGGCTAAGGGAGGCCCAGGGGATCCAGGGAGGCCGGGGGGAGGCTGGAGAGGCTGAGGGAGGCTGGGAAGGCTGAGGGAGGCTGGGGAAGGCTGGGAAGTCTGAGGGAGGCTGGGGGAGGCTGGAGAGGCTGAGGGAGGCTGGGGGAGGCTGGGAAGGCTGAGGGAGGCTATCCAGGGAGGCCGGGGGGAGGCTGGAGAGGCTGAGGGAGGCTGGGGAGGCTGAGGGAGGCTGGGGAAGGCTGGGAAGTCTGAGGGAGGCTGGGGGAGGCTGGGAAGGCTGAGGGAGGCTGGGGGAGGCTGGGAAGGCTGAAGGAGGCCAGGGGAGGCTGAGGGAGAATGTGGTTCTGAAAACTCCACTGGACTTTGCAGAGGGGAAAATGCTCCCAGAAACGCCAGCGTCTTGAGCCTGTGTTCCGCTGGAACTTGTTGGCAGGCACAGAGCTGCACAGGCCAGGGCAGCGGCAGCCCCCAGCGCCAGGGCCTTGGCTCTCGGGGTGGCCACCACAGTCCTAGAAAATGGACACCTCCGGGTGGGGGGAGGGATGTACTTGGCGGCATTGACCCTTGACCCGAGGCACCCTGGCTTTGACCCAAGGTTCACAGGCGCCCCAGGACAGGGCCTGTAGATGAGCATAGTCCCAGGCCTGGGTTCTAGGCCAGCCCCAGGGTTGGTGGCTCAGGGATGGGGTCCTGAGCCCAGCAGATGGGCCTGGGTGGGCCAGGGCTGGGGCCATCTGGGAGCGAGGACTGAGCTGAGGACAGGAGGCGCTGGGCCCCAGGGCCGATGGCTTGGCCACCTCAGGAGGCACTACTTTCGAAGGAATCTGTTTTGCTGTTCCGCAGCCAGGCCAGAAACAATAATGGGGGGGGGCACCGCTCCTCAGCTGCTCCCGGGGCTCCCGGCCTTCTATCAGCAGCTGGCTTTCTGCTTCTTCCCCCTCTGCGCCAGGCGGAGGCGGATGCCGCTGCGGGAGGCGGCCTGCAGCCCCCATGTGCAGGACAGGGCCCTGGGACCCCCAGACATGGCCCCCATGGCCCCCTGGTCTCAGGACCCTGGAGACTCCAGACATTGTCACCAAAGTCCCACAGGACATCGCCAGATGTCCCTCCAGACACCTGTAGAGACCCTCAAGTCTCTGATTTTGGGGGCACAGGGAGGAGGGGGCAGACTTCTCCAACTCGAGGCCTGCCCACAAGCAGGCAGACAAGGAAACGTGGGCCCGGGAGGCAGTCCTGGGACTGACGGAGGGCCAGGACAGTGACCCCCACAGCACACCGCTTCTCTCCAAACCCCGTGCCCCCCCAGAGTCCAAGGTGGCTGTGGGCCCTGGCCCCTGTGTGCACCACCATTGGAGGAGGACCCCAGAAAGTCCCGGGCCGGAGGCAGGACCCCAAGACCTGGGGTCCTGCAAAAGTGAGGTTCTGGCACCCTCTAGTGGCTGTATCTGTGAATTACATCTCCTGTGCCCAACCCTGGGGGAGCCACCCTGCCCGGCTGCAGTATCACAGGGCTGCAGACAGCCCCGGGGTCTCCCCCCCCAGTGCCCCGGGGTCTCCCCCCCAGTGCCCCGGGGTCTCCCCCTCCAGCGCCCAGGGGTCTCCCCCCCCAGTGCCCCGGGGGTCCCCCATCCAGTGACCAGGGGGGCTCCCTCCACTCAGCCTGGCCGCAGCCCATCAGCCAGCCTTCCCGAGATCTGCCAGGGCCAGCTTCCACGGGCCTGCGCCGGTTAGTCTCTCCTAGGCTGGCTCCTGGACCCCTACCCAGCCAGGTCCTCGAGGGCAGGGTCCACCTTGGCTCCCAGCACCACCTCCCCTGTCCCCGCAGACCTGAGGACAGCGAGGACAGTCAATATTGACTGTGGTCGGGAGAAGGCAAATACCACCCTGGGGACGTGCCGAGTGTCTGTCCTCCCGTGCCAGGAGTCCTGCAGCCCCGGGGGACCGGGCACTGCTGTGGGCCCGCACAGGGGGCCCGCGGCGCTGGCTGCATTACGGACGTGGGCGTCTGGGCTCTAAGCAGACCCGGCTGGTGGCGGCGGCTACTCTTGGGAGAGGCTGAGGGGCCTTGGACCTCCAGACACCAAGGGGAGACCGAGGGGCTGGGCCCAGCACCCCGAGGGAGGCTCTCACGCCTGCCACCCCAGCCAGGCCACAACCCCTGGGCAAAAGGAGTGCAGGAGGCAGGGCAGGCGGAGACTCAGAGGCTGGGGGGTCCTTGGGTTCCCTGAAGGGGCTGGCTGGGTGGGGCGAGGCTGGCAGGGCTGCTGAGCTGGGCCCCTGGGCTCCAGGCCCCCCCCCAGCAGCGAGGTTACCGGGGGTCAGCACTCAGGACGGTGCCAGTTGACAGTCTGAGTCTGCCTCTGCTCCCCTCCCCCGGCACCTGGCCGTCCTGACCAGCTGCATCTTGTCCACTGCTCCCCATTAGACAGGACAGGTATGTGGCCACTCGGGGGTGGGCAGCGGGGAGTCCACCCTGCCTGTCTCTGGCCTCTGCTCCTGCACCAGCTGAGGAGGACGGGGGGGAGGGGCAAGCCCTCCGAAGGGTCGGTAGCTAGGCACCTGCCCGGCAGGCCGAGGGGGCACTCAGCACAACGGTTTTGGATGAGTGGGAAATCTTCACACACACACACACAACCCCCACGGGGGGGAGTTTACCCCTAAACCAAGGCATCTGGGCCCGGCCCCTGCCCGCCATATGTCCTGTGACCGTGATCCAGCCCCATGAAATCCAGCGCCCCGCACTCCAATTCACAAGCTGTCTGGGGCATTGCTGGCCCTGTGGGGGCTGCCGCAGCCGCCCTTCCCCTCCCCGCTCGGCTCCACGGGGACCCACGTACCTCCACTCCAGCAGGGCACCCGGCCTTGTGTGAGTGCGGCCTCCAGCCCGCCCCTCCCCTCCGCTTCCGGGCCCAGCTGCCTGCCCAGCCCAGTCCTGGCCCCCACGTGAAGGGCAGGGCTTGCTCTGTGCCCACCACATCTTTGGGGGGCTGATCACAGGGAGGCTGGTGATGGGGAGGGGTCCTGGGGCCTGCAGGAGCGGACCCCCGGGCCGACCACCCCGAGGGAGGGTGGCTTTGAACCCAGCTCGGAGGCCCGTCTGAGCTCTGCAGGCCGCCGGCCCAGGTGCAGCCCTGGATCTCCAGCCCAGCCGGGCGGAGCTTTCGGGGCAGATTGGTTTGGCCTGTGGCAGACGGTGCCCAGGCCTTGGCGCAGCCGGGGTCACCTGCTGACCTTGTAGGTCCTGGCTGGCTCTTGTTGCCTTGGCCAGACGTCGAATGGAGAGCCCAGTGTTCTCAGCGGTCCCCCCCCCCAAGCCCGGGCACAAGCTCTGGCCTAGGGGGACCCATGGGAGGACGGCCAGGCCACTGGCTGAAGGAATCTGGTGCGAGGCCCTGGCCGGCTGGGGGAGAGGTGAGGGCCAGGAGACCCGGCCCGTGGCCCGTCTCCAGGGTCTCATGGACACCTCACAGGTGAGCTGCCCTCGTGAGGGGGAGTTCTGAGGACCCTGCCCCATGTCCCCCACCGTGGGGCCTGCCGGCCTTCCTGCCCCCTCCCCCTCGAGGAACTGGACAGCGTCTCAGAGTGTCTGACCCGGCGCTGAGGCCTCTGCACCTCTCCCATGGGACCTGACCCCATCTTCAGCTCTCCCGTGGGATCTGCCCAGCCCAACTTCTGTCTCCTGACAGAAGCCACAGCCTGGGAAGGGCTGGCCGTGGCTTGCTGATAGGCCCTGGTCCCTTGGGGGCAAGGGAGCTTGAGGGCCGAGGACAGTGGGACAGGAAGGCGCCAGCTGGGCCTGGCACTCCCCTGCACGCCCCCACGCCCACGGAGTGCGTCCGGGAGGAGGCTAGCGGGTGCACGGGGAGGGGTCTCGGGCAGGGCCCCCACCCCAGCCCTGACGTGCCACACACAGACAGGACTCGCGGGGCTGGCGGAAGGGTTTATTGGCGGTGGGGACGGGCGTCTAGTTGCAGTAGTTCTCCAGCTGGTACAGGGAGCAGATGCTGGTGCAGCACTGGTCCACAATGCCGCGCTTCTGCGGGGGCAGGTCCAGCGCCAGGCCGCCCCCCAGCTCCAGCTGCCCCACTGCCCGGGGTGGCAGAGGCCGGCGGGGGAGAGAGACACAGGAGAGCCCAGTCAGAGCCCCAGCCAGACCCACGCGGGCGCGCCCACGCAGGGGCCGGCCCCCGGGCACCACCCCGGGGCTGCCACACCGGCCTTGACCTCGGGACAGCGCCCTGTGAGATGGCAGATGCACCGAGTCCCGCCACCGGGGGGCGGGGGCCAGGGCAGCACCCACACCCTCCCCCAGCCCCGTGTCCTCGGGGAGCCAGTGTGCGGGCAGGTGACCGGGAACCCCCCCCCCCGGTCCCCAGCTCGCCCCACAGCAGGGGGGGGAAGGCTTACCCTGTGTGTCCTCGGGAACCCCCCCCGGGTCCCCAGCAGGGGGGGGAAGGCTTACCCTGTGTGTCCTCGGGGAACCCCCCCCCGGGTCCCCAGCTCGCCCCACAGCGGGGGGGGGGGGAAGGCTTACCCTGTGTATCCTCCGCATCCCGGCGGGACTTGGGGGTGTAGAAGAAGCCGCGCTCTCCGCACACCAGGTAGAGCGCCTCCACCAGGTGAGAGCCGCACAGGTGCTGGTTGACGAAGGCCTGGGCGGGGCAGGCCCCCCACAGGGCCAGCAGGGCCAGCAGGGGCAGCAGGCGCGTCCACAGGGCCATGGCGGAAGGACGGTGACCTGGGGGGTGCAGAGGGTGAGGCTGGGGGGAGGTGCTAAAGGAAACTCCCGTTCCTCCCGAGCGAGCGAGCGAGCGGCGATGGCGCACGCACCAGCTGGCGGCTGGCGGCCGGGTTCGGGCTGGCGGCTGCGGGGCTCCGGCGGGTTTTATAGCCCAGGGTCCCCGTCATCCGGCCCCGGCTGCCCTCACGGCTGGCCCATCAGGGTCTGCAAAGGGGGCGCGGCAGATGGTCCCAGGGCTGAAGCTGCACTTTCCGGACCATTTCCCTGGGGCCGGGGCTCCGCAGGAAGATCTCCGTGCTCAGCACTCTGTGCGGGGGCCCTGGGGGTCATTAGCGTCTTAATGAGGGGCTGATGGCACCCCCGCCCAGCCAACCAGAGCATTTTCCACATTAGCTCCGGAAGTGGGGCTGCGGGGGGCCTGGTGCCGCTGCCCGGCCCCTCCAGTGGCCCCCCCCCGTCCACCCCGCAGAAGCGAGGCCCCAGCGCCACATAGAGGGGCCGGGTGCGGAGCCCATCTGCCTGGCCCGTGGTACCTGAGCCCTGGCCTCTCCCGCTGCCTGCCAAGGCCTCGTGGGGAGGCACCGGGGCCACGGGACCCCGTGGGCAGGAGCCTGGCCTCATCCTGGCACCAGGGATGCAGCGTTCATGAACACGGAGCCCATGGGACCCTCCCCGCCCCACAGCAGGATGGAGGCCAGAGCAGAGGCTCAGATGGAGGACACCTGCTGGGGGCCACAGGGGGCAGGAAGGAAGTCTGGGGGAGAGGGCTCACCCCCTCCCCGTCCCAGTGGGGCTCACAGGCCCCCCCCCCGTGCTCAGCTTACCCAGGGTTGAGTAAGACCAGCATTCTTCTCCAGCGTCCCAGTGGGCTGAGACCTGTCTCGTGGCCTTTATGGGGTCTCAGTGAGAGTTAAGGCAGGTCTCCTGGGGTCACCTCTGCTTTGACATGGACCCATGGCCTCAGTCAGTCTCGGTGGTGCTCAGAGGCCCCTCTATGCAGTCCACAGTGCTCGGAGGGCTGCCCCCCCCCACACACACCCCAGCCCCAGCTCAGCAGGGATCACAGCCTGGCTAAGGGTTTGAACTTGAACTGGGTGCGGACGTCAGGCTCACAAAGGCCTGTTTCCCCAGATCTTACACAGAACCCCCCACCTGCCCCAGACGGGAGTTCAATACCGGTCTCAGCCACAAGGACTCTGTGCGCTTTAACGGGGCGCACAGTATTCTTGGGGGACCGTGGGAGGCCAGGGTCTTTCCTGGGGACTCAGGATCGCCGCAGTGCTCTGCACCTCAGACATCTCCAGGTCCACCCCAGGACCTCGAGGGACTGGGCCTCTTAGCATGTCGGCATGGCTCGGGGCCTTCTTCCAGCCGTGGGGTAACAGCTGTTTCCTGAGTGTCCGTGAATGCCTCACCATGGCCCGACTGCTGCCCCACGGGCTCCGCTCCGTCTCCATGGTGTCAGCGTGGCTTGGGGCCTTCCTCAGAATCTCCACAGGGCTCAATGATCTCCGGGCCTCCCTCGGGTCTCAGCGAGACTCCGGGCCTCCCATGGGTACCATGTTGCTGGAGGTCTTCTCCAATGTCGCTGTGACTCCGAGCCTCCACTGGGGCCTCGGTTGGTTCACACCTTTCTCCTAGTTACTGTGGTCCTCGGGATCTCAGTGTGACTGGGGGAAGGGGAGGCTCAGTGTGGCTCAGGGCTGCCTCAATGTCTCCAGGTGCCATAGGACCTTCTGTCCCCCATGATCCTCCTCCTCCTCACTGTCCCCTGTGATCCTCCTCCTCCTCACTGTCCCCTGTGATCCTCCTCCTCCTCACTGTCCCCTGTGATCCTCCTCCTCCTCACTGTCCCCTGTGATCCTCCTCCTCCCTGTGATCCTCCTCCTCACTGTCCCCTGTGATCCTCCTCCTCCTCACTGTCCCCTGTGATCCTCCTCCTCCCTGTCCCCTCTGATCCTCCTCCTCCTCACTGTCCCCTGTGATCCTCCTCCTCCCTGTCCCCTGTGATCCTCCTCCTCACTGTCCCCTGTGATCCTCCTCCTCCTCACTGTCCCCTGTGATCCTCCTCCTCCTCCCTGTCCCCTGTGATCCTCCTCCTCCTCACTGTCCCCTGTGATCCTCCTCCTCCTCACTGTCCCCTGTGATCCTCCTCCTCCTCCCTGTCCCCTGTGATCCTCCTCCTCCTCACTGTCCTTTGTGATCCTCCTCCTCCTCACTGTCCCTTGGGGTTTCCCCAGGGAGTCAACGTGACTTAGGCCCTAGGTCACAATCAGCCTCTGCCCCAGGAAATGATAAGGTACAGGGACTCGGCCTGGCTCTTGGTGAGGCGGAAGGACACTGGCAGGAGAGGATCACCAAGGTGCTGAGCCTCTGATCCTCAGATCCTCAGATCCTCTGAGCCTCAGATCCTCTGATTCTCAGATCCTCAGATCCTCAGATCCTCTGAGCCTCAGATCCTCAGATCCTCAGATCCTCTCCTCCTGCACAACCAGCTTCATCACAATGGCTGCCAGGAAGCAGATACGAGGTCTGTTCTCTGCTACTGGCTGTTTTCTTCTTGTTTTGTTTGTTCATTCATTTGTCTTTGGGAGGGGAAGCTTGCCCAGAAATGGAGGGAAAAGGGAGAGCCCGTGCCGAGGCGGACCCGGTGTGCGGGGTGGGAGGGAAGGCAGGAGGGAGCGGAGGCGGGGATGAACACAAAGCAATGGTCTCCTCAGCTGACTTGTGCAACTGTAACCCCACAATCGAACATCTCACACACACACACCCTCCACAGAAGAATCTGTCCCTGCCCAGAGCCTTCCCGGGTATGTAAGTGTGCCCGCAGCCCTGTTCAGCGTTCTGGGTCCTGACTCAGGGCCCAGAGTCTGGGGTCCCGCATGGCTGGCTTCGCTGCGGCCCGAGCTCTGTGCCAACCTCCTCCATGGGCCTCGGTGCCGGGGGCTCCGCCCCGTCCTCAGGCCCTGCTCCGCTCAGGGCCTTCCCCCGAGTGCCCGGCTGCTCCGGCTCTCGTGGCCTCTGTCCGTGGACCGGGCATCCTCGGTGTGACTCAGGGCTGTCCTCGGGGCCTGAGCGGGCTCCGACATCTCACCAAGGCCAAGGGTGGTTCACAGGGGCACTGTATCTAGGCCTTCCGCTGGATATGTGGCCCAGAAAATCTAGAACTTTCCACCGGATGGGGGTGCCTCAGAACATTGTGCTTCAGCCCCTGCTGCCTTAGTATGGCCCAGGCTTGCTCTGGCCTCAGTGTTGCAGGGCCCTTGAGTACCCCCAGATTCTTCCCAGGACTTCCATGTACCCCTGGAGTCTTCCTGGAGCCTCCCTGTACCCCAGGGGTCCTCCTGGGGCCTCCGCGTACTGCAGGCTCTTCCTCGGAGTCTATGGACTTGCCCTGGGATCCCACTGCTGCTCCGTGTAGCTTGGGGCCTTCCCGGGGGGGTGTGGGGGGCTGCCCTGGGCGTGGGGGATCTAGAGTACCCGCATCTCCCTCCCTCCCTCCATCACACGGTCTACACTCAAGGGACCCCATGCTGTGGGGCGGGCCTGCCGCCCCCCCGCTAGTGAGCATCACCTGACCCCGGCCCCTCCTGGCTGAGGGCGCCCTCCTCTTGCCCACAGCCCCACTGAGGGTTCTGGGGGGGGCAGGAAAGCAAGGCAAAGTGGGGTGGAAGTCCTGTCAGATCCGGGGTCCCCATGGAGGCCGGACTGACCAGGGAGAGAACCTCTAAACAAGGCTGCAACGGGGCATGGCCAGGGCCGTCTCTGGAAACAGAGGCCAGACAGCGCTGGGAGACTCTTTCCTTTACTGGACAACGCACGGGGGTATGGCGGAGGGTGCGGGCAGTGGGGGCAGCGCAGGCCCCGCAGTGCTGGGGTGCATGCAGAACAGACACACACAGCAGACAGCGTGGTGAGGAGCGCGGGGAGGGGGCCACGCGGGGGCTCGGGGAGGGGAGTGGGGAAGGGGCTGGGGAGGGGGGCTCGGGGAGGAGGGTGGGGAGGGGGCCGCGTGGGGGCTCGGGGAGGAGAGTGGGGAGGGGGGCTCGGGGATGGGGGTAGAGACAGGGTGTGGCCAGGCGCCTCCTGGCAGGCAGGCTCTGGGGCAGGACAGAGGCCGGGGGAGGTTGGAGAAGGGCCTGGGCACCCCAGGACGGGGCCCTGGGCAGGGGAGGGGCCGTGTGCGCGGGCCTAGCCAAGGGCACTCAGCGCATGGGCCAGCGTCTGTAGCTCGTCCTGGACGCCCTCCAGGGAGCTCTGGACGGCACGGGGGCTGTCCAGCACATCGATGGCCAGCGTGTAGGGGTCGAACTTCACCGAGAAGGGGCGCTGGATCCGTGAGGCATAGCTCCTGAGGAGGGGGCGCAGACCCTCAGTCCCCACCCTGCTCCCACAACAGCCCTTGGCTCCACCTGACCTGTGCCCCATCCATCCGGGTCCCCACCGCCCAGACGGCAGGAGCTCCAGAGCCCGGTGGACGCGCCAGCTCTGCCAGCCCCACGAGGATGGCCTACAGCCTTCCCCAGCCCGAGGCCTCCTCCCCCACACTCCAGGGGCCACACACTCCCCGGGGTCCTCACACAGCCTGGGGGTGTGCACACTCCCCGGGGTCCTCACACTCCCCAGGGTCCTCACACTCCCCAGGGTCCTCACACTCCCTGGAGTCCTCACACTCCCGAGGGTCCTCACACTCCCCAGGATCCTCACATTCCCTGGGGTCCTCACACTCCCCGGGGTCCTTATACTCCCCAGGATCCTCACATTCCCTGGGGTCCTCACACCCCCAGGATCCTCACACTCCCTGGGGATTTGCATACTCCCCAGGGTCCTCACACTCCCCAGGGTCCTCACACTCCCCGGGGTCCTCACACTCCTGGGGTCCACACACTCCTTGAGGTCCTCACACTCCCCAGGTTCCTACACTTCCTGGGGGTCCTCACACTCCCTGGGGTCCACACACTCCCTGGGGTCCTCACACTCCCCAGGATCCTACACTTCCTGGGGGTCCTCACACTCCCCGGGGTCTTCACACTCCCTGGGGTCCTCACACTCCCCGGGGTCCACATACTCCCCGGGGTCCTCACACTCCCCAGGGTCCTCACACTCCCTAGGGTCCACACACTCCCTGGGGTCCTCACACTCCCCAGGGTCTTCACACTCCCCAGGGTCCTCACATTCCCTGGGGTCCACACACTCCTTGGGGTCCTCACACTCCTTGGGGTCCTCACACTCCTTGGGGTCCACACACTCCTTGGGGTCTTCACACTCCCTGGGGTCCTCACACTCCCTGGTGTCTGCACACTCCCTGGGGGTCTGCATGCTCCCAGCATCTTCACACTCCCTAGGGATTTGCAAACTTCCTAGGGTCCTCATATTCCCTGGGGTCCTCACACTCCCTGAGATCCTCACACTCCCCAGAGTCCTCACACTCCCTAGGGTCCTCACACTCCCCAGGGTCCTCACATTCCCTGGGGGTTTGCACACTCCCCAGGGTCCTCACACTCCCTGGGGATTTGCATACTCCCTAGGGTCCTCACACTCCCCAGGGTCCTCACACTCCCTGGGGGTTTGCATACTCCCCAGGGTCCTCACACTCTCCAGGGTCCTCACACCCCCTGGGATCCTCACACTCCCCGGGGTCCTCACACTTCCCAGAGCACCTCTGCAGCAAGCGGATGCTGTGGCTGAGGGCTGGAGCCCGCCCTGCTCCCAGGAGGCGGCGCAGGCCTGGCTGGTGCGGGCTGGCGGTGTGAGGGGCTCCACAGCCCTGCCCACCTGAGCTTGTCCTTGGCATCGCTGAAGCTCTCTGACACGAAGTAGACCGGCTGGTAGGTCTGGTCTTGGTACGGCTGCACAGCAGCCGTGTCGGGATCGAAGGCCCGGATCTCAGGCTCCTCTGACAAAGAGTGCTGAGGAGACCACAGGGTCACGATCCCGCCACACCCAGGGAGGCCACAGGGTCCCGGAGCCCACCACACCCAGGAAGACCACAGGGTCCCGGAGCCCACCACACCCAGGAAGACCACAGGGTCCCGGAGCCCACCACACCCAGGGAGGCCACAGGGTCCCGGAGCCCACCACACCCAGGCCCTGAGGGAATGGGGTGCTCTGAGGGTAGCCTGGAGGACCCTGGGACAGGGCTGGGTCGGCACTGGGGACAGGGCTGAGGATAGCACTGGGGTCAGGATTGGGGACAGGGCTGGGGATGACACTGAATGGGAACCAGTAGAGACAGCTTTCCCCCAACAGGCTAGAATCCAGGAGCCCAGGAGGAGAGGGCCCCCCACTCCTAGCCCACGGGGGCTCACCAGGAGCTCCCCGTAGGAGGACAGCAGCCCCGCACCATAGGCCTTCAGCTCTCCATTCTGCTTGCACAGCCCGAACTCCACAGTGAACCAGTACACCTGCCGGACAGCGGGCGGGTCAGCGGGGCCCTCCCTCCCTGCGGCCCCCACGGTGGCCCTCGCCATGGCCTTCATGCATCCATGCGACAGCTGTGGCCAGGGCACCGTTCTTACAGGTGGGCAGGATGGGACTGGGCTGCAGCCACTCACTGTGGACAGTTTCTCAATGTCCTCATCCGAGACCCCCAGGGATGCGAGGCCGATGTCCTGCGGGTGGAGGAGGAAAAGGAAGGCTGACTGTGCTTCAGGCCAGGGTGCAGGTGTCCACACCCCCCGCACTGGCGGGGAGGACATAGCGATCTGGCTCAGACCCACTGACCCCATGGGGGCCAGCAGGAGGCAGCCCGGGCCCTGAGGTCTCCCCTCCCTGCCCCCTGCCAGGACCTGCTCTTGGGGAGCACACTTGGCCTCCTGGATTTTTGGGGTGGTCTGCACACTGCACGGCAGCCTCTGCCCCCTGCTCCTGAGCTCCCCTGTCCCTGTGGGAGCACTGTCCATCACAGGGTAGTAGGTGGAGAGCCCCCCAGAGGGTAGCCCCAAGTGTCTGCTCCCCGCCCCCCGCCCCGCCCCACAGCTCCTGGCCGGAGGCCTCATATGCACCTGGGAAAACTGGGCAAAGGTCCGGTCGGCCAGCATGGGCACATGCCCCAGCAGCTCATGACAGCAGTCCCTGAGGGAGGCCGAGAGAGGAGGAAGGCAAGCTGAGGCCAGGCAACAGGACTGGACCCGCCTTCCCTGCGTCTGACCTTCCCCCACCCCCAGGCCCACGCAGGGGTGTCTCTCACGGCTCAGGCGAGTGCATGGGAGAGGAGGCGTGGCGGATGTACTGCGTGCACTGGAACACGCGGAAGGCCAGGCTGGCCAGGAAGTCCCGGGCAGACAGCAGGCCGGCCACAGGCCGCAGCTGGAAACCCGTCCGCTCTGCAAGGGCGTGCGTGTGTCAGGGCTGGGAGCGGGGGAGGGGGTGGGGAGGGTGTGGGGAGGGTGGGGGTCCCCCTCCCGCCCGCACCCTTCAGGAAGCGGGAGACGTCCTCCAGCTGCGGGATGCTGTCCTCGCGGTAGCCGCAGAAGCGCTCCAGCAGCTGGAAGGCCTCCAGGTGCTCCCGGCAGGCGTGGGTGGCGTAGAGCCCCCTCAGCGTGGTGTAGACCTCCTTCCTGCGGACCGAGGGGCCTGGGGTACTGCCGGGCCCCAGGGCCCCCCGCCGACTCCCCCGGCCAGCGCCCCCCCACCGGCTGGGTGTTGGTTTAGGGGCCATTTCTGAAGCAGACGCCAGCCAAAGGGAAAACCCCAGGATACCCCAAAGTTAGAGCTTCAGGAAGTCCCGCTCCCCGCCCCCCGCCCTCAGGCTCTCCAGAGGCAGCCTCCCGAACACCCCAGCCCGCCCCGGCCCGGCCCGCGGTCCCGGGTCTCACCAGGTGGCGATTTCTTCTGCTGTGTACTTCACGTTGGGAATGGGCTGGCCCCTGTGGGGGTCCGCAGTCAGCGGGGACCCCACCCCGGGGGCCGGAAAGGGCCGAGACCCATGTGACTCCCGTGGGGAATGGGCTGGCCCCTGTGGGGGGTCCGCAGTCAGCGGGGACCCCACCCCGGGGCCGGAAAGGGCCGAGACCCATGTGACTCCCATGCGTCCAGGCACGGCCTGTTCTCAGCGGTGACAGCCCCATGTGGCCCCTCGTGACTCAGTTTCCCCAGCGGGGTGCCAGTGCCCACCCGGAGCATTTTAGGGGAAGCCCTGATGTCGAGCAGCCTGCAGCGGCAGGCCTCAGAACCCCAAGTGGGTGGCGCAGCCCCTGTGTGACAGAGGGCCACAAAGGCCCTGTCCTCCTCCCTGCCAGGGGCTAACCCAGCCCCCCACCCTGACCCCTCCTGCCAGGGCCTAGCCCAGCCCCAGCCCCACCCCTTACTGCTTATACTGGAACGCTATCTCTGCTATCAGCTTCCTGCGCTGGCGGTACACTTGGTCCGAGAAGCCCTGGTGGTGGAGGGACACACGCTGGTCAGGAGCAGGTCCTGCCCTCCCTGCCCCATGGCCAGGCAGGGCCCAGGGCCAGCCCCGGCCACGCCCACCCCTGGCCTTGGCCACATGGCAGTCCGGACAGGAAGCTCTGGGGTCACAGGCTCACCGGATGATCCAAGTCCAGGTCAGGGTCAAACTTGGTGACCAGATGGTGACACTTGTCCAGTTCGGAGACTTTCCTTGGGAACCAGGGGACTGCACAGGAGTCAGAAGCAAAAAGTCAGGAGTAAGTGTCATTCCCATGTTCCTGGGCAAGCGCCCTGGGGCCTCTGGGCTGGAACATGCGGGGATCCTCAGGCTCGGGGTGGACACTGCAGGTGACCCCCCCCCCGCCCCATGGCAGCCCACACCTCGGGGTCATTCAAGGACAAAGCCAGCCTCACTCTTGTCTTCCTTCGCGCTGTGCAGGTCCTCCGCCACGCGGCGTAGGGAGCTGAGCAGGGCGGCCAGGTCCCCACTGGGCACCTCCAGGCGCACCAAGTACTCCAGGTGGGGGCCACCCTCCCGGGGCCTCGGGGCCGGCCTCGTTTCCAGGTGGTGAATTTTGGCTTCAAATGTCTTTGGAAGCAAAGTAGGGAGAGAGAGTAGACCGAGGAAAAAGAGATGCAAAGAAAGATCTAGAGAAAGAGGTGGAGAGGCCTAGCCAGGTTTTGTGTGTGTGTGTGTGTGTGTGTGTGTACAGGTCTAGGGGCTTGAACTCAGGGCCTGGGCACTGTCCCTAAGTGTTCTACCAGTTGAGCCACGGCTCCACTTCTGGCTTTTTGGAGGTTATTTAGAGATAAGGTCTCATGAACCTTCCCGCCTGCGCTGGCTTCACACTTGGATCCAGGTCCCAGCCTCCTGAGTAGCCGGGATGACCGGTGTGAGCGCCGGTGCTGGCTGAGTCAGAGGCTCGCAGCTGCAGGCCACAGGCCTCTGGCACAGCTGCTTTGTCTCCTACAGGCAGCCAGGAGCTGCCCGGGCCATGCCCCAGATCTCTGTTCTGGACACCCTGTCTGTGTCAGCCATGTCCAGGCTCTGCCTGTTGAAGACGTGAAGCTCAGGTCCGGACGCAGTGACAAGGGTGTCCAGGGACATCAAGGTCCACTTCCAGCTCCTGTTGCCTGGCAACCAGACCCTTGGGCCGCATGGCCCATCTGGGAGCTGACCCAGAGTCTGGTTCTAATGTCATTTGCAAATGTCTCCCCAAAGCCAGGTCACAGGCCACAGCCAGAATGCAGTCGGCTGCCACCTTAGCCACGGGCAGCCTCCAGCCCAGGCATGGAGCGGGAGGAGGTCAGGGTGGAAGATGACACAGGACAGTGCAGGACACAAACCCGCTCCTCCAGGGCCCTGTCCATGTGTGTAGCGTGTCCCCTGCCACCCCACCCCACCCCCCCCCCGAGTTTGGAGCCAGCCCGCAGGCCTCACCTCCAACACCTTCACAGCCCGAGACAGTGAGGAAGGCTTGGCGGCCCGCAGGGAGAAGAGCAGGGTGAGGGTGGCCATCCCTTCCTTCTCCTCAAACACCACGGCCTCCAGCGGGTCCCCGGGCTCCGAGGAGGAGGAGGAGGAGGCCGCTGCAGCCGCCGCGGCTGCCTCCCGCTCCTTGCGGGCATCCTCGATGAGACTCTGCCGCCGCCCAACGAACCTCGGGGACTGCGGGGGACAGGGACAGGTGTACCTGCCACTCCACCTCCCAGCCCCACAGAGGCCCCGAGGTCCAGGCTACTCAATGGCCCCTGGGAAGTGGGTACAGATGACGTGAGGGGGCTACGGGGCACCTTTTCCATATGCCGTGGGGCCGGGAGCAGGCTCAGGCTCAGGCTGGGTGGGAAGAGGCCAGAAGCTGTGGCATTGCCGGGGAGGGGCGCCCGGCTGCCTGCTCCCAAGGCAGAGATGCTGTGTCCCCCGTCCCCAGACCTGGCCCTAAGCAGATTAGGGATGGGGGCAGGTTGGCTCCGGAGATACCTGAGGACAGAGATGGCAGATGCCCCCCTCCAGGACAGAGTGGTAGTGCTCCTGGGGGCTGCCGGAGGGAGGGGGAGGTTGCCAGGGCCTGGGGGCTCAGGCAGGAGGCACCCTGCCTTCACTTGCCTGGCCCTGCCCGGTAAGATGGGGTCAGCACACTTCACCCCAGGTGACCCAGCCTGTGCCCCCATGCTGTTTCTTTCCCGTGGAATCCCTCACAAAACCCCACCTCCTGTCACCCGCTGCCGTCTCTGCAGGGCCTCCTGCCCCCTTCCTCCTCCTGTCTGCCTCCTCATCCTTGGCTATCATCAGAGCCCTGGACACAGGTAGCTCCTGTACAGCTACTACTGACCATCTGTGTCCCTACACCCTGGGGCAGGTCCAACCCCTCCCGCACCCCCCAGAGCTGCCCAGAGCAGACGAGCCTGTCTGCCTCATCTCTTGGGACTGAATTAACCAGAAGGTTCTGGGTACTCTGGTAAGAGAACACAGTCCTCTCCCCGCGCCCCTCAGGCCTGGGCAGTGGAGGGGCTGCAGGAGCCCCTCTGGGCCTCGGGGTGGGGGCTGTGGACCCATCCAGGGCTGTGTTGAGAACCACGAAGTGGGGGGCGGGGGGGGGAGGAGAGGTGGAAGGGGGGGGGGGAGGGGGGAGGAGAGAAGAGGGGGGGGAGGGGGGGGCGCTTGATCTGTCCTGGAGACTCCTCCTGCTGGAAGCCTGCAGGGGGCACCCTTGAGCCCACATCACCCTCTGAGAAGGGCTTCAAGCGGGATTTCTGCAGGGGTCACCTCGTTTCCATGAGATCTATCCGTGTGCGGCTGAGCGGCGAGTGACCAAAGACCCCCCGCTGGTGGGCTGAGGAGCCCCAATTGTCCAGCCCTGCAGAGGGTGACCTGGCACGCCCCCCCCCACATCCTCCTCCTCTGGGCTCCAGCCTTGAGAGCCCGAAGGTCCGGACAAGGACAGACAGGTGGAAAGAGGGGCAGAGGTTGCCCAGAGCACGAACGCCTCTGGTGCACAAACCTGGGCACCTGTTCCACTGCAGGGACCCCACCATAAGCAAGGACGGGGGGGGCATCGCTTGACAGCTGGGCAGAGAAGGCAGGTGGGGGGGCAAGGGGACGGGGGGGGGGGAACAGGAGGAACAGGAGGGAAGAAGCCTCTGGAAGGCCACGGCCACAGTCTTGAGCCTGGAGCTCCCTCAAGGGCCCACAGAAGACCCCTACCCATGTATGGGCCAGGAGCCCAGAGGCTGGCGTGCTCAGCGCCCAGCTCCACGCAGCAGGGCACTCGCAGGGCACCGGGCATGTCCGTTAGGGTGGGACCTGCACCTCCCACCCGCCACCCCGGGCTGGCGCTGGGCCGGCGGGCGGCCCCCGGGTCGCAGCGGCCCTCTCACCATGATGGCCTCCGCCTGCTTGGCATCCAGCTCGGAGACGGCCCTCCTGAAGCCCTTGGGCTGGGGCGTGGCGGCACCGGGGGTGGGCATGGCGCGGCCGAGTGGTCCGGGGCTCCGTCGCACAGCCCTCGCCAGGCGGCCCGGCAGCCTCTTAAAGGCTGGGCTGACGTCAGAGCCCCTCTGGGTCCCCCCACCTCCCACCTCCCAAGCCTCCTCTCCCTGCCTGCATCGCCTGAGGGCGGCGGGGGTGGGCGCAGCGAGCGGGGAGGGGGAGGGCTTGTCCCATTACGTCTAATTGCATCCACTGTGGCCGGCACCTGCTCTGAATCACAGCGGCCCCGCGGCTCACGGACTGGGGGCTGGCTTGCACTCTGCAGAGCAGGGTCCGGGTGCCCCGAGCCCTGCCAGTGCAGGGCGGGGGGGGTGCTGGGCTCCCCACGGGGCATGTCCCTGTGACCCTGCACCTTTACGGCAGGCAGGCCCAGGAAGGCAGGGTCTTTCTCCACCAGCTTTCCCCAGCCAGCCATCTTCACCAGACCCCCACGCCCTAAGTGCAGTCCAGTGTGCTGGACTCCCTTCCCCCCCCCCCCCCCCCGCACCCACATGGCCCACCCACCCTGAAGCCCGGCCACCAGCCTCCACTGTCCTGCCTCCCTGGCCACGCCTCCCCAGCCACACCCTGTGGGGCCCCACCCACCTCCCTGGCTACGCCAGTAATCACAGCCCCTTCCCACACAGTCTGGATGGTGCTGGGCCTGGCCCCAGGTGGCTCCTGGACCCACAACTCCAGCCAGCTCCTCACACAGGTGCCCGGCTCCTGAAAGCCTGTGGATACCAAGCACCCCTTCCCCAGCCCCAGGGGGTGGCGGGGGCTGGCCTCAGTCCCAGCTCCCAGGCCTGCCAAAGTCCCCTCCCGTGTGGGGTTGGGGACCCTCACAAGGCAAGTCTAGGCTGCCAGGGCTTCATGGGGGGGGGGGCTCCCGCAAACCCAGCCGAGCGCCTGCCGGCATCCCTGCCGGATGTGGGTTTAACCTTTCAGCAAATGTCTTCCACTGACACCAATATTGCTTTTTAATTCATTTTCCTGCCCGGGCTGGGTGTGCTTTCACAGAAGCACTGTGGGAGGTGTCGGGGGCTCTGCCCTCACCCCTGCCCTGAGCCCAGACCCCCCAATACCACACACTTAGGGTTGGAGTGCTGGACACCCTGGGGAGGGAAGCCCCCCCCAGCCCCCCACCCACCCAGGTACCTGTCCTTTCCTGGGACACAGTCCACACACACACACACACACACATACACTCAGGTCAGGCCTGAGGCCCCTGAGCACTGAAGAGCCCTGCCCTGCACTGCTCTGCTGTGGACCCACAAAGGCTACCCTCCCCTCCCCTCTACTCCTCTCCAAAGATGCCCCAAGAGGCCAGCAGGCCACCAGCGTGACCTTCCACTGCCGAGGGCCCCAGGGAACCCTCCCAGGTTGTCAGGTGACCCATCCTGCGGGCGGAAGCCCCCTGGGTCACATGCAGCCTCTCTGTTCACACACCAGGCCCGGGCCCAGCTCCCCAGAGCACCAGAGGAGAGACCTAAGGCAGCTGGCACCTGGCCTTGAGGGAAACGCAGGCTGGGAGGCCCCAAGAGAGGCCTCAGGGAGGAAAGGGCTAGGGACCAGCCAGGCCGCACAGGGCAGGGGCCAATCGTGGCTGAGCACAGGATCAAGGGCGACAGGAATGCCCCTGCTGTCCCCTCACCTGCTCTGGGCTCAGATGTGGGACAGGGCACTCTGCCAACCCTGCTCCCCCCTTCCCTCTGTCCCCTCCTCCCCTCCCCGCTGCCCCTTATAGTCATCCTGAGTAATTGCAGACTCCTGTCAGTCACCGTGGCAATTAGGGGCTGTGGCTCTTTCTCTCTCTTCCACCTCTTTCAGCGCGAGACTTAATAGCCATAATGACAGTGTCGCTGCTCCCGGCTCTGCCTGCAGCTCCCACGCTAAGTCAGGGCCCCGGACTCGACCCTGGCTTTGTGGCTGCTCTGTCTACAGGTGGTGAGGAGTTTGCAATCTGACCACACTCACACTCACACTGACACACACTCACTCACATTTGGTGCCTCCCAGGCCCAGGCTGATAAGGGGTCCAGGAAGGCGCTCACCCCACACCTCCTGCCAACCCCCACAGAGAGGAGACCTGTCTCCAGCCACACCCGGAGGGCAGAGAACAGTGGCTTCCTTCACTCGGCCCCATCTACCTTGTGTCCTGCCTTAATTCACGGATGCGGCAGGCTCTGTCACCATCAGTGTGATGTTCTGTGGAAAGCACAAATGTGCATGAAAACATGCTCAGACATGCACACATGTACCCATGTGCATGCAAAACACACAGCCAGACACACATGTGCACACTGCACACAAAACACACAATCAGACTGTGTGCTCACACGTGTGCACACATGTGTGCAAAGCACAGTCCAGACATGTGCACACACATATACACATGTGTGCGCAAAACACAGACATGCATTGCATGTATGTGTGCAAAGCACACATTCAGACATGCATGCACACATGTACACCTGTGTGCAAAACATGTTCAGACATGCATGCACATATGTGCACACAAAACACACGATCAGATTGTGTGCTCAAACATGGACACATATGTGTGCATGCAAAGCACACATTTAGACATGCATGCACACATGTACACCTGTGTGCAAAACATGTTCAGACATGCATGCACATACGTGCACACAAAACACATGATCAGATTGTGTGCTCAAACATGGACACATATGTGTGCATGCAAAGCACACATTTAGACATGTGTACACATGCATTGCATGTGCATGTGCAAAGCATGCGAGCAGACTGCCCGTGCATGCAGGTGTACATACATGCAGAGAGGCACACACAGGCACACCCGCACACGTGCCTGTATTCACAAACACCTGTACACATGGGTCTCAGCACAGCTGTTTGTGGGGTCATGGACCAACGCAGCTGAGCTCTGGGAGGCCCGAGGCCCCGGGCTGCACTGGGCTATCCCAGGCATGGCTAGGGTGTGCGCCCACCCAGCAGGGGATAGTGGGCTGCCTTCCCCTCCCGCACAACGCAGCAGCAGCCTTCCAGGTAGGAAACTGAGGCCAGCCCGAGCAGCCAGGCTGGAGCAACCTGAGGTGGTGCTGTGACCCCCATGCTGGAAGGAACATCAAGGAAAATCAAGACACTGACGTGTGGCAAGATCCGGCCGTTCCTGTCCTCGTCAGACGAAATGCCAGAGCAATTAGCCCTAACGAGGGCTGGGCTGGAGCCGAGTCAGAGCCGCGAGCGAAGCGTCGCCTGGGTTGGACCGTGCGGTCGATCGGATGCACTTAGGGATAATTGGGTGTTTGGAAGTCAGACCTGAGGCCAGAGCCACCGGCGGCAGAGCGCCCGGCCTCGGCAGGCACCGCGTGCCTCACCTGTGGCTCGGTGCCCTGCAGCCTCGGTCCACCCCGTCTCCGAGAAACCCCCACTGCACCTGCAGCACAGTGCCCACTCCCCTCCCCTCACTCTTCCGACCAAAGCGCACCAGGCCTGCGGGCCAGGCCCCCTCCTCCAAACGGTACCCCTCCCTCCCTCCTCCTCTCTGAGCCTCCTATGGCGGACCCTTGACGAGCACTGGCCTCTGGGGCTTGTGGTAGGACCTGTCTCTGTTCTGGAGACAGGAACAGGGCCCAGCTCAGCCTCAGTTTCCCTGTCCACACAGCGGGCACCTCAGGGCTGTGCCCGCTCCCCTCTGCCCCTTCCAAGCATCCAGGGTCTGCGGGGAGATGGATGACCTCCCCTGGGCCACTTGTCAGGGCAGTGACCTTGGACCCTGTGGCTGTGAAGGTCCCAGCGGTGATCGCCCTGGGCCCGTGACCTCGGGTGGACCGCCTACGTGGGGGCAGGGCCCCAGGGGCCACAGGGCCATGAGGGTGGAGAAGGCAGACGGAGCCGGCCACAGGGTCCTGTCCCGGCCAGTGACGGCTGGAAGCCCCCTGGGCCCCGGGCCTTTTCTGAGGAGGACGACGCCCATGGGCTAGACCCTCCCCGGGGACACCCACACCCCGGCCCTGAGGAGAGGCTTGCCGCCAAGGGGACCCCTGTGTGTGGGCACGCCCGTGCATGTGGCCCAGCCTGGCTGCCCGGCTCTGAGCTGGCTCGATTGGATCTGCACATGTGGGACCCCGCATGGGTGCGTGTGCACAGGTGCTGCCAAGGCTCTTCTCTGCCCCTCTCGGCTCTGACTTTGCCCCCACCCACCCCTGCCTGTGACTCAGACCCCCCCCTTTCCCGCAGCGTCTCTGACAGCGTCTGACAAATTCGCCGTGGAAAGCAACAAGAGGGACATTCAGTTCCCATTAGTCACCGATCGGGACCCAGCCGGGTGGCGAGAGCATCACATCTGATCGCAGCCCCTGCCGGGCCCGGACCCCCGCGGTGCCGAGGTCTCCGGGCGGGCGGGGCCTGGGCTTGGCCCCTCCCCCAGCACAGGGGGTGCAGGCCCAGCTCTGTGCTGAGCTTCTTCCCCTCCCCCCGCGCCATCTGCTCCTTCCCACCCTCAGGGGAAGGCAGGCCCCCTCCCTCAGGGAGACCCTCCCCCCTGCGGGTACCTGTCACCTCCTCTCTGTGGGACCCTGGCTGCGTTAGCCAGGACACAGGCCAGGGACAGCCTTGGCTCTGCTCCGTCATCACGACCACACCACACAGCCGTGGGGGCTCGGGGCGGGCGCTGTCCCCGGGGGAACAGCGGGCCTCAGTCCTGGGTCTCTCCAGATCTGCGCAGACCCGGGCCTCTGCTCCCCACCCCGGCCCCTCCGCGTGCCTGGACACGCGGTGCCCCATCCTGCCCAGGATCCAGGCTTTCCTCCTGCCCTGCCTGTCCGCGAGGGCTCAGCTTCTCCTCAGAGGGGTCATGCTCCACAGTGACCACGCCGTGGCCAGCTGACACTGCGGGCAGAGCCTCGCCCCCGGCAGGCTGGGTCCCTGCTGTACCAAGGCCACACTTTGGGGGCCTTGGACCTGGAAAGCAGCCTGGCCTGGAAACACCCTACATCCTCCATCTGTGCTCACGAGATGCCCAGAGCTAGAGGCCAAAACTGGAGCGGAACCTCTTAGTGGAGAAACTGAGGCCACCAGGAAGAGGCGGAAGAGACCCAGACCAAGCCCTCCAGGGTCTCTGGCACCCACCTCTCTGCAGAGGCTGCTACGTTCAAACTAACAGCTCCACACTCCTGTGCAGAGTGGGGAAACTGAGGCTTGGGGGGAAGTGGTCACAACCCGCCCCCACCTCCCCCCCCAGTCGGGCCGGAGCCTGCATGAGGGCTGTTGCCCTGCACCCAACTGGTTCTAAACCGTGCTGTCTCCTGGGCTGAGGGCCCTCCTGCCTGCCCCCTCCCCAGCCATGCCCCCCCACCCCGTCCCCAGACACCAGCTCCCTGCACTGACCAGGACAGGAGCCAGTCCCCCCCCCCCATGCCTGTGCTCCTCCGGGCACAGGGCGGGTGTGGGAGGAAGGCGCAGGCCCAGCGGGCTCAGAGGCCCCCCGCCCCCGCCCCAGCGCTGACATTTCCAGGCTGCGCCCCCCCCCATGTCGACCGGCACCGTGATATTTAGACAGGGCCTTGTTTGCCCTGCGATTACACTGGAGCTGACACTGTGATCCGAAGCTTGCTTTTCATAAACTCCTCCCGGGCTAAACCCATGTCCAGCCAGCTGTGGTCCCAAACCCCAGGTCCCCACCACCCCCAGAGAGCAAAACCTGCGTCTACCACGACCCTCCCCCTTCCCTTCCCTCCTCCCTCTTCCTCTCCTCCCTTCCTGCCTCCTCCCTCCCTTCCTTCCTTCCTGTTTTGCTTCCTCCTTCTCTCCTGCAGCCCTCCACACCCCAACCTCAGGGAGGGTTGTGTTATTGGGGTTTATGATGTAAACTCGAGGTCACACAAAATTCAATTCTCCATGGCTGGTGATATTAGCCCCCCCTCACCCCCCCCCCAGCTTCCTAACACACGCCGCTGGGCCGGGACCTCAGCTGAGCGGAATCCTGTGGTGTGAGTCCGTCTGTGACTCATTGATTCTGCTCAGCTGGATGGTCCCCAGGTGCGGCCACCTGGTAGTACCGGTCATGATCTCCTTCCTTTTTCGGGCTGAATAATATTGCACACGGGGGTAGAGAAAGCTGCGTGCACCCACAGGACTGAGGCAGTGCAGAGTGAGTTCCCACGTGGGAGCCCATTTTGGCGCTGACCCAGTTTGGCTCAGTTTTCTAACCCTGTTTAGCATATCCATGGGGCGGCCGGCCCCCTCACTCAGCACCACAGAGCAGGAGAGGAGGGCCAGAGGGGAGGCAGAGAGTCTGACCCGGAAGGGGAAGCTGGACAGGTACACCTAATCCTATCAGAAGGAGCAGCTAACCCGGGTGCCAGGCACCAGTGGCTCACGCCTGTAATCCTAGTTACTAGGAGGCTGAGACCTGAGGATCCAGGTTCAGAGACAGTCTGGGCAGGAAAACTCATGAGATGCTTATCTCCAATGAAATACCAAAAAAATAGTAGTAGAGCTGTGAACAAGCGGTAAAGCACCAGCCTCATGCAAAAAAAAAAAAGTCAGGAACAGCGCCCAGGCCCTAAGTTCAGGCCCCAAAATAAATAAAAATGAGAGTAAAAGCCAGGCACGGTGGCTCACACCTGTAATCCTAACTACTCAAGAGGTTGAGATCTGAGGATCACGGTCCAAAGCCAGCCCAGGCTGGAAAATCCATGAGACTCTTATCTCCAATGAATCAGAAGTGGTGCTGTGGCTCAAGTGGTAGAGCGCTCACCTTGAGCTGAGGGACAGCACCCAGGCCCAGAGTTCAAGCCCCATGACCGACCAAAAAATACTAAATAAATAAAAATAGTTTCCATGGTACATGTTACCATGGACTTGACCACACGGGCAGAAAACAAAATAAAATAGAAATAAGGAGAAAAGATTTAAAAAGAGGCCCCAGAGGGACTCTGCCTGTGAGGAGGAAGGTGCCTTCCCCTCTTTGTCCTGAGTTTCCCCAGGCCCAGAGACCAGGCTGGGGCCGGGAGGAGGTGCAGCAGCTTCCCCCTGGGACACAGCCCTCCAGTGGGGCAGGCCGCACCCGGGCCCAGGACCCCTCCTCTGCTCCTGCAGGGAGGGTGGGCAGGCTAAGAGTCTCAGGCTCAGAACCCCAGGGCAGGGGGCTGACCCCACCCACCAGTGCTGGGCTCTTCCTGTGGGAGCAGATGCCCAGGCTCAGAGAGCCTTCTCCTGGGCTCAGCCATGGGCCACACGTCCTCCAGAATACGACCCAGGCCAGCCTGGCAGCAGGGCCTCTCCTCCTCCCCCTGGGGACCCCATGCTGGGGCGCAGGTGCCCTGGACTATAGAAGCAGAGGGGACCCCTCCCCCAGCGCCAGGACAGGCCATGCCGGCTGCCCTGCTCAGGGACAGCAAGGACACGGGATCTGATTAGGGTGGAAAAAAGCTCTGGTGGCTCCCGCCGCTATTATTCTCCTCCATTAAAAGCCTTGGAACCATTTATTGATTTGTTTATTAAGACGTGTTATCTCCCGTTACACAGCACACTGAGCACCGCTCCGGAGGGGGGGGAGGCGGCCACTCGGTGCCCCTCGGTGTGCCCTCCTCCCCACCGCCCTGCACCCCTCCTCCCCCCCACCCCTCCCCTCCGCCTTCTCCCCTCCACACGTCCCCCCTCCCCACACACACACAGCGGCTCTAAGCGGCTTCTTTTCTGGACACCCCTGGCTTAATTGTCACCACCGAGGGAGGCTGTGGTCCTCCAGGGGGAGGGGGGAGGGCTGAGGCACTAGGTGCCCGTTGGTCTAACTGCTATCTGGGACGCTGCCGCCCCCAGCAGCCGCCCTGTCCTTTATCTGTCTGCCATCCGCCCGCGTGAGCTGACTCCCTGCACGCACGCAGGGACTCATGTGGTCACACAGCGTCCCGAGCCCCGCACGCCCGGCACAGGAGGGCCCTGAGGCACGGTTCAGCAGAGACTGGGCTGGGCGGGAGCTGCAGGGCCGGCTCACCTCACCTCACCCCCGCTGGGTGGATGGCAGCCTTCAAAGCTCCTGCAGACCCAGAGCTCCACCTGTGTCCCTGTGCAGCGGGGACAGAGGCCTTGCCAGCTACCAGGGGGGCTGAGAACTGAGGATCAAGGTTCGAAGCCAGCCCAGGTAGAAAAGTCCGAGAGACTCTGATCTCCAATAAAGTACTCAGGAAAAACAAAAAACAAAAAATGGAAGTGGCGTTGTAGCTGACGTGGTAGAGCACCAGCCTTGAGCAAAAGCAGCTCAGGGACCGCACCCAGGCTCTGAGTTCAAGTCCGAGGAACAGTGTGTGTGTGCGTGCACACACACACATGCACGCACACACACAAATTACTTTTTTTTATTTATTCATTTGTGCCCATCCCGCACCTGGACGCTGCCCAGAGCTTGTTAATGTGGCACCACTGAAGCTACAGCTCCACCTCTCCACTTCTAGTTGTTTGGCAATCAATTGAAGATAGAGTCCCACAGACTTTCCTGCCCAGGGTGGTTTTGAACTGCAACTCTCAGATCTTAGTCTCCTAAGTAGCTATTACAGCCATGAACACTGGTGTCCTGCTAGAAACACAGATTTTTAACTGCAGAAAATGACACCGTCCACCCCCCCCACCCTCCCACCCCCCCCCACTCCTGAATGCAGGTATGTTGGGGTTCTCTGCCCAGGGAGACATGGAGGGCCGCTCCGCCCCACTGGCTCTGGTTCTGTAGGAGGAGAAGCTCACAGGGCAGCCGGGGTTTGGGGTCCAGGCGGGATAGGTGTGGCTGCCTGGTGGAGGCCAGGTGTCATTGAACGTCTGCTCTGCCCCTGGAGAAGCACCACAGAAAGGCCTATGTCCTGTGGTAAGACTTCTCAGGACAAAGCTGAGGTGCTCCTCCAGGGGGACCCCCAAAGGGTGGTGCCCCCATTTGCTGTGGTCTGAAAGGCAGGGGGCCCCAGGCTGAGCATGGTCAGGCAGCGGCAGCGTGCATGGTGGTGGGGGGGGACACCTGCCCAGGGGAAGCACACACCCCTCACTGGAAATGGTGCCTTTCCCCACGGAAGGGGGAGGGGGACCCAGGGAGAGCCAGCCACAGTCAAGGAAGCAGAGGCTGGAACACCCCCCCATCCCCAGCCAAGTCTCTGAGACAGCAGGGCAGCCAGGGGGACCCCAAAGGGCAGGGCAGGGAGGTGAGGAGGGCTCAGAGGTGCCACACCCGCCCCCCTTCCAAGAGGTGGCAGCCACAGCCTCTGTCCCCCAGCGTGGGAGGCCTGGAGGGGCTTGGCCAGTACAGGGTCCTACAGAAAGGCAGCGAGAAGCCGGCGCTGCCCCTGGGGCGGCCGGCTGCTCCCGGGGGGCCTCAGAGGCCGCTCCCTGGCGGGTGACAGGCGGGCGCGGGGCTGGGGGTGCCGGGCCCAGTCTGGGCGGTGGCTGCGGGCGGCAGCCGCCTTCTCCCCCCCTTGCCCGCAGGCCCTGCCGAGCGCTGCCCGCTCCTGAGGCGCCCTGGCCTGTGTCACTCTGACAGGCGGTGGCAGCGGCTCCGCGCAGGGGGACGGGGGCTCTGCTGGGCCGCGAGGCCGCTCACTCACAGCCCGGCTCAGAGGGGGCGGGTAGGAATGGAGGGTCCGAGCGGGGGTACCTCCGGTGGGGGTCAGGGGAGGACGGGACCCGTGTGGAGACAGGACTCGGCCTGTTGCCTCGCTGAGGCCCCTGGGACCACCCCAGCCTCCAGCTCACAATCCAGAGCCCCCAGCAGAAGCGGAAGGAGGGGGTGCCGGGGACGGACCTCAAAGAATGCGTCCCTGGCAAGGGGAGGGCAGTGACCCACCCACGGCCCACAGGCCCCGCCCCGAGTCTGGTGAGCACACGCCATCGCGCTACCTTCCAGCCTGCCTGGCATGGACATCCGCGGGCCTCCCTGCCCGGCGCCCGGCTCCGCTGTGCGTTCCTTGTGGCCTGGTGCCCCCGTGTGGGCAGCCGCTGTATAACCTCGCTCCCCGTTAGTGGGTCGGGAGGGAGGCTGGGCGGCCCGCAGAGCCCTCTCCTGCCCCGGGAAGCATCCAGCTGGGCCAGGCCCACCAGAGGGGAGTCTGTTGGGGCCCTGAGGGGCCCTGTGGACACAGCTTCTCCACCTGAGGCTCCAGGAAGGCAGCATGGGACGTGGCTTGTCAAACGCCCTGTCCTTGTGTCTGTCCCCCTTGAACTCTGTCCTCTCAGCCTGTGTCTCTGCCTGTCTCTGTGTCTCTGTATCTGTCTCATGCTGAGTAGAAGCCAGGACCCAGAGCCTGCCCTGCAGGGTGGCAAGATGGCCACATGGGGGCAGCCTCCCACCATGTGGAGAGCTAGGGCCAGCCAGGAGGGAGAAGGGGGAAGGGGTGCCATGAGGCCCGGGCAGGGCAAGAGTCCCCTTCTCCCCTCCCGCCCGGGGTGGGGGGGGGGAGGTGGGCTGCTCTCAGGAAGTCCAGGTTGGGCGCTGCCTGTGTTCTGTCCCCAGGGATGTGGGACCATGGGGGGGGGCAGGAGGGAGGGCTGGGAGCTGAGGGCTGGGTAGGGGGCTGCGGTCCCTAGAGCTGTAGGCACAGCCAGGCTGGGCCAGGCCACTGGGCCTCGGCTGGGACGCCCAGAGGGCTGCGGGGCCAGAGTTCCTGTGCAGCCCATCTCAGATCGGAGCTGGGGCGCAGTGGAGGCCTAAAGATGTGGGGTCCCGATACACCCCAACATGGCTCCCACACCGGCCCCCACACACTGACACACAGGTACTCACATAGCAACACACACATATACACATATGCCAGTACACAGGCATCCACACCCCCCAATGCACGCACAGCAGTGCATGCACACACATGCACATGTACACCAGCACGCTCACACCAACACACACAAACACACACCCACACCCCTGAGGGCCACAGTGATGCCCTCCCAGACCTCCTGCCCTTCCTCTGCCCAATGCAACTTTACACACTTCCCACCAAGCAAGCGTTTCCTCCTTTACCCCAGAGGGGTGGAGACTCAGGAACACTGGCTGAAACACCGCAGCTGGGGTGTGGCCCGCACCTAGCCCCGCCCCCAGACACCTCCAGACACCCGTCCCTCCACATCTGGGGCATGGCCTGCACCTAGCCCCACCCCCAGCCCGCCCCCAGTCACCCTCCCAGCTCCTGCCCTCTCTTTCATCCTCCAGTCCTCACCCAGGCACAAGCAGTATCCACTAAGAGCAAATCACACGTGAGCAGCCGCAAGCTAGTTGTCTACGGAAGCAAACCAATGCTTCCAAAGCAACTGAACTCCTGGCGATGGAGAATACTTCTATGGGTGGAGCTGAGCTCCCAGGCGGCCTCTTACCGCAAAGCCCTCAAAAAAGCTGTCACTAGGGCTGGGAAGGTGGCTCAAGTGGCAGAGTGCTAGCCTTGAGCTGAAGAGATCAGGGAGAGTACCCAGGCCCAGAGTTCAGGCCCCATGAACGGACCCCCCCCCAAAAAAAAGCTGTCACTGAGCTTTTGCCCAGATGTTTGGTAGAAGTGAGATGTGATGGCTAGATGGATGAAGAGATTAATAAATGCATAGACAGATTACTTGGGAGATCAACACAGGGATGCAAAGAGGGAGATGGAAGACAGGACAGAGGATGACAGGATGGATGGATGGTGGTGAATAAATGATGAGTGGCTGGATGAGTGGAAGGATGGGTGAGTGGGTGGGTGGAAAGGGGGGAAGGGTGAGAAGGTGGTTGGTCTATAGATGGGTGTATGGGTGGGGGCATGGGGGATGGATGGATGTGTAGATAGTGGAGATGGATAGATGAATGGCAGGGAGCAAGGGACCAAGGAGAGAAGGAGGGAGGGAGGGAAGGAGAGGAGGATAGAGGGAGGGACAGAAGGAAGGTTGGTGGATAGATGGATGGATGGATGGATGGATGGGGAAAGAGTGTAGAGATGGGTGAATAGATGGATGAATGGATGTGTGAATGGGTGGGTCAGAGGATAGGGTATGAGTGGATGAATGGATGAATAGTTGGTTAAGTGGGGGTGGGGGATGGTTAGAGGAATGGATGTGTGAATGAATGACTGGGCAGATAGATGAATGAATGGATGGAAGAGTGGGTGGTTAGATGGGTGATGGGTGGGTGAATGGAAGAATGGATGGTGAGTAGATGGATAAATGGATGGATGAATGGGTAGGTGGGGGTTAAATGGATGGGTAGATGGGTGGGTGGGTGGGTGGATGGGTGGGTGGGTAGGTGTGTCAATGGATGAATGGGTAGGTAGAGGTTAAATGGATGGGTGGATGGATGGTGGTAGATGGATGGATGGATGGATGAATGGGTAGGTGTGGATTAAATGGATGGGTGGATGGATGGATGGATGGTGAGTAGATAGATGGATGGATGGATTGATGGTGGATGGATGGATGGATGAATGGGTAGGTGTGGATTAAATGGATGGGTAGATGGGTGGATGGGTGGATGGATGAATGGTGGTAGATGGATAGCTGGATGGATGGATGGGTGGGTGGATGGATGGGTAGGTAGGTGGATGGAGGATGGATGGATGGATGGATGGATGGATGGATGGATGGATGGGTGATGGAAGGGCAGTGCATATTGTACTCTGCATCCCTTGAAGAGGAGTCTCAGGACCCCACACAAGTACTGCCAGGAGCTGCTTGTCTATCCCAGTTGTGTTCTTGGTTCAACTGAAAATTCAACCGTTCTAGAACCTTCCCTAGAACCTCCCCTCATCTCTGCCCCCTCAGGTTAGAAAAGACCTCCCACTCGTTCTGTGCCCCACTGCACCTCTAGCAGAAGTGAGTGCCAGGCCTGCCCTGGGGCCCCAGGAGAGCGTGCCCACCGGCCTATGGCTACGCCCAGCTCCTGGAGTAGCTCTGTGGGCTCCACAGCCGTGGCTGCCACACCTGCTCCACCCTGCCAGCTGCCCAGAAACGCTCCTTCTGAGGGCCCAGCTCACACTCAGCCCGTCGGGGGCGTGGGCACGAGGTCCGGGCGCAGCTTCGGAACCCAGGCCATCGGGTGGTGATTGGAGGCCCCGCAAAGCCGTTGTGTGCCGGTTGCCTCTGTCCCCGAGGCCAGGAGGGGCTGGGCCTCTGCACAACCTGACAGCGCCGGTGGCCTAGGAGGTGCCCACAGCAGGTCACACGGGGAACCAGGCATCGGCAGAGGTGCAGCGCGCGTGGGAAGCATGGAGGCTGTCACGTGCATCTGTGCCAGGGTCCCCTGGGCGTGTGGGGAGGGGCACTAGTGCATGGGTGTGTGCACAGGGGGGTGGGGGTGGGGAGGGGCAGTGATGCACATGTGTGTGTGCACA
>NW_012267270.1:418393-421709 GCF_000151885.1 Dipodomys ordii
GTGCGTGTGTGCTCTCTTGCCTGTACAGCGGTCTCTAAGGTGGAGCCAGGCCTCCTGTGTGTGTGTGTGTGTATGTGTGTATGTGTGTGCGTGTGTGTGTATGTGTGTGTGTGTGTGTGTGTGCTCTCTTGCCTGTACAGTGGTCTCTAAGGTGGAGTCAGGCCTCCTGTGTGTGTGTGTGTGTGTGCGTGTGTGTATGTGTGTGTATGTGTGTGTGTGCGCACGTGTGTGCTCTCTTGCCTGTACAGTGGTCTCTAAGGTGGAGCCAGGCCTCCTGTGTGTGTGTGTATGTGTGTGTGTGTGTGTGTGTGTGTGTGTGCTCTCTTGCCTGTACAGCGGTCTCTAAGGTGGAGCCACGCCTCCTGTGTGTGTGTGTATGTGTGTATGTGTGTGCGTGTGTGTATGTGTGTGTGTATATGTGTGTGTATGTGCATGTATGTGTATGTGTGTGTACGTGCATGTGTGCTCTCTTGCCTGTACAACGGTCTCTAAGGTGGAGCCACGCCTCCTGTGTGTGTGTATGTGTGTGCATGTGTGTGTATGTGTGTATGTGTGTGCATGTGTGTATATGTGTGTGTGCGTGTGTGTATGTGTGTGTGTGTGTGCTCTCTTGCCTGTACAGTGGTCTCTAAGGTGGAGTCAGGCCTCCTGTGTGTGTGTGTGTGCGTGTGTGTATGTGTGTGTATGTGTGTGTGTGCGCGCGTGTGTGCTCTCTTGCCTGTACAGTGGTCTCTAAGGTGGAGCCAGGCCTCCTGTGTGTGTGTGTATGTGTGTGTATGTGTGTGTGTGTGTGCGCGTGTGTGCTCTCTTGCCTGTACAGTGGTCTCTAAGGTGGAGCCAGGCCTCCTGTGTGTGTGTGTGTGTGTGTATGTATGTGTGTGTGTGTGTGCGTGTGTGCTCTCTTGCCTGTACAGTGGTCTCTAAGGTGGAGCCAGGCCTCCTGTGTGTGTGTGTGTGTGTGTGTGTGTATGTATGTGTGTGTGTGTGTGCGTGTGTGCTCTCTTGCCTGTACAGTGGTCTCTAAGGTGGAGTCAGGCCTTCCGATGCGGCTGCCAGGGCCTTCAGTTTCCCTTCTGTCCCCTGTGGAGGGGGCCTGACCCCTAGCCACCCCACCAGCTCATGACCTCTACTCCTTGTGCCTGTCCTGGGACTTGAACTCGGGACCCCGGTGCTAGCCCTGAGCCTTCTGTGCACAAGACTTGCTCTCTACCACTCGAGCCACGGCTCCACTTCTGCCTCTTTGGTGGTTCATCAAACATAAGAATCTCATAGGCTTTCCTACCCAGGCTGGTTTTGAACACCCATCCTCAAATCAGCTTCCTGAGTAGCTGGGATTACAGGCGTGAGCCACTGGTGCCTGGATGGACTCCAAGTCTTGAGGCAGCTGCGGTGTGGCCACTTGACCAGAGTCTTGCCCTCCCTGGGTCCATGTGGGGTCCAGGTAATCAGAGTCCAGGCAAGGCGCTCTTCTGCAGTACAGCGCCAGACCCCCAGGCCAGGGGTCCCCACAGAACGGGGGCCACGCACAGGGCCAGCAGTGGGAGAGGCCCCGGAGCCAGAGGTCAGCTGATCTGGCATGGGAAGCCAGTGCAGACCCTGCCACACCCTCCCCCATTCCACGGCCGAGTGGGCAGAGCTTGTGTGCTGTGGGCGTGGGTGCCCGTGGGCGTGGGTGCCCTGTGTGTGCCCTGTGGCGTGGGTGCCTGTGGGCGTGGGTGCCTGTGGGCGTGGGTGCCCTGTGTGTGCCCTGTGGCGTGGGGGCCCTGTGGCGTGGGGGCCCTGTGTGTGCCCTGTGGGCGTGGGTGCCTGTGGGCGCGGGTGCCCTGTGGGCATGGCTGTAGGCCCCCCACCATCAAATCTAGGCCTGAACCATAAAGGCGCCGCCTGTCTTTTTGATTCTGCAGTTTTACAGCAAAACGAAGAGATAAGTCGGCTTTGATCCGCTGTTTTATTAGCGGGCGCCTTTCCTTCCTCTCTTCTTCAGGGGAGCAAACCGGTTTATGGCAGTCTCCCCACCGTGGCCACAGGCAGGGTGATAAGGGCCAGTCCCAGCTCACTGGGGGTGTTGGGGGCACCAGTGGGCCTGGGGAGGGGCCTTCAAGAGGAACAGACCCGCTGGGACACGGCCCTAAGGCCCCACTGGGCGGGGCCCCCCATGCCTCAGTTTCCCCACCTAGGAACAGCAGGTCGTCCGGGCTGTCCTTGGGCCCCATGGGCCTGCTAGCCCTTGTGTGGCCACCATGGCTGGCCTCTTCCGCACAGGACTTCCAGTTAACTTGGGGTGGGGACAGGGTAGGGTGGGGGTACATTTGTCCCCAGGGCCCTGGAGCCAGGCCTGAGCTCAGCAAGCCTCGGGCTCTGGGCAGGCCAGTAGGGGCTGCAGGATGTTGAGTGTGGACGTCAGCTGGCTGGGCTAGGACAGAGCCACAGGGTGCGGCGGGCTTCAAAGGACGGGAGAAAGCGGCCGCAGCGCACCAGCACCCAGCCGGCAACATCAAAGGCCCCACCCAAGGGTGACAGGCGCCTGATGAGGGCAGAGCTGCCCAGGGCCTCAGCCAGAGGGAGCGGCAGTGGCGGGGAAGGGGCGGGAAGGGGGAGGACTGGAGGGGGGGCTGTCCTGCCTCTGGGCCTGAGGCCCCCGCCCCAAGCAGGGTCCTACCCCTCAGGACTCAGGGCGAGGGGCTCGCTGCCCAGGGCAGCCCCTGCAGCCCGGACAGGGCTTCGCCAAGGTCCCTGGGAGGCCTCCAGAGGCTCAGGGTCCCCGGTGGGGGGTGGAGACATGGGGGAGGGGAGGCCCTGACAGCTCCACTGTGGCCCTGGGCAGAGTCTCCCAGGCCCCCAGGGCCTGAGTCTGGGGGTGCTGACACCCATGGGGTCCCGGTCTGGGCCCACGCCACCAGATACCTGCACCCTGCCCCAGCCAGGCCTGTCTCTGCTCCAGGGCCTCCACCTCGACTCTGCTCCAGGATGACGGGATCCCCCACTGGGCAGAGCTCCAGCTGCAGTTTCCAGAGGATTCCGCTGGGCCCAGGGGCGCATCCACGTGAACTGCCCTGGTGTGAGCGAAGGGCTCCAGTCCTCTTCCAGGAAGGGGCAGCCGCGGGGCAGGCCCCAGGGGGATTCCCTTCCCATTCTCCAGAGCAAGGGTGACAATTACTAATTGGCGTCTGGGGTCTGGGGTGGTGCGCACCTGACCATGAGGGCCTGGGGGGGGGTGACTCACCCAGAAACGCTGGTGCCTGCCAGCAGCTCAGCCCCAGGCTGCCCCCCTCCCCACCCCAGCCTCTCCACTGCCCACCACCCCCCTCCCCACCTC
>NW_012267270.1:422294-441392 GCF_000151885.1 Dipodomys ordii
CCCTCCCCTCCCAGCCTCTCCACTTTCCAGCTTCCACACTTCTCAGCCTCCCAGCCTCCCCCTCCCCCACTCACACGCCCCTGGTCTCCACACCACGCAGCCTGCTCATCCTCATCGTTCCCCAGGCACAGGCAGGCCAGGGCCTCAGGACAGAATGCTGGCCAGACACAGGGCCGCTTGGTGGACAGAGCAGGGGCCCATCGTGGCCGGGAGACTAAGTCAGAGGCCTCCTGAGCCTGGGGGCAGCCGGACTGGGGGGGGGGGGGTCAGTGGGACAGACAGGAGGTGTGAGGCCTTCCATACCTGTGTGTGAGGCCTGCTTCACCAGGGCGGCAGCACCACGGGCAGTGTGCCACGACAGACCGACAGCTGTGGCTCAGCTGGGCTGAGGGCGGCCCTTGCTCAGCCGTGTCAGCCACGGGCCTGCTCCACCACTCTGGGCAGCGGGAGCAGCGTTGAGGCCGGCCCTGGGTGTGGGTGGGAACCCAGGTTACCACTCCCTGCATGGGTCCAGGTGAGGCGTGCGGCGGCATCCCCGTCCATCCATCCGTCCATCCATCCGTCCCTCCGTCTCTCCATCTTGGCTGTGCTTCCACTACACGGGAGCCAGAACTCTGAGCCTGGACCGCTCAGTTTCATCATCCAAGAGCCATTTCTTTTTTTTTTTTTTGGGTCCGGTCATGGGGCCTGAACTCTGGGCCTGGGCACTGTCCCTCAGATCTTCAGCTCAAGGCTAGTGCTCTACCACTTGAGCCACAGCGCCACTTCCGGCTTTTTTCTTTTTGCTTATGTGGTGCTGAGGAATCGAACCCAGGGCCTCGAGCATGCAAGGCAAGCGCTCTACCACTGAGCCACCTTCCCAGCCCCCAAGAGCCATTTCTTAGCGAGCACTGGGGCTCACACCCATAGTCCCAGCTACTCAGGAGGTTGAGGTTGCGAGGATTGTGGTTCAAAGCCAGCCCAGGCAGAAAAGCCCATGTGCACCCCTCCTTCCACCCCATAGCTACGTGCAGGGCGCACAACTGTCATGCTATTATGATGCAAAGCATCATAATAGACCACAGTCCAGGCACATGCTGGGGAAAGAAGTCGATCCCATCTCAAAAGTAACCACTACAATTACTCACTCAGTCTTGGAGGAAAAAAATACCATCATAGCAAGAGGAAAATAAGATGGCTTAGTAATTTTGGATTAAATTGTGTTCTTATAAAAAACTAACCACTACAAAACAGAACTGGAAGGTGTGGTTCAAGTGGTAGAGCACCTGCCTAGCAAGGTCCTGAGTTCAAATCCCAGCCCAAAAAAATCCTTTTCTTTTCTTTCTCAGGGATGGTGGAATTCTAACAAAACTCCTCCGGTGTCTTGTCCTGGAGGAGAGGTGGGCGGGCGGTGGGTGAGAGGTGGGGGGGCTCGGCGCACGGGGCGGGCCGGCACCCGTGTCCGCTGCAGGAACCGCCCCACGGAGCACAAGGCTCGGCATCACCTCGGGAGGCTCCCCCTGCCCGCCCTCTCTGCTAGGCACTTCCTGCACAGCGAGCAGCAGCGCAAAGGCCCTGGGGTAGGAGGGAGCGTGTTGTGCTGGTGGAGGAAGCGTGGAGGGGGGCATCTGACCGGGGAAGGAGAGAGCAACGAGTCCCACCCACATCCCAGCAGACTCAAGGAGGCCCCAGGCCCGGCCTGGGCCGGGAAGGCGGGAGGGCAGGGCAGGGGAACACCTCCCTGGACGGGGAGCACTGGGGAAATCAGACCACGGGGCTGTTGGGGCCCTGACGTGAGTGGAGCCAGAGCAGGTGTCCTATTGCCTGGAGGGCACAATTCAGCCCGCTGGCTCTCCAGAGCCTCCAGGCTAGGCTGGGTAGCTGCCTGTCCCGGGGCCAAGATCAACACCACAGTCACCAGGCAAGCTGGCCGAAACAGCAATGGGGCCACTTCGTGTGCCTGCGGCGCTCTGAGACGCCTTGGCACAGGCCTCGCACCCACCTCGCACCCACGCGGGCACTCCCCACACCCCGCGCCCCACACCCCGCCATCCGGTCCTGGCCATGGCCTTGTCTCAACTATTCCATGAGCTCAGCTGGGCCCGCCCACTCCGGGCCCTGATAGGCTAGGGAGAAAGGGGGCCATCGGTGGATCTGTGGGAACACGGGGTGGGGGGGGGACTGGGATGGGGAGGATGAAGGCGCTCCAAGGACAGGCGCATTGGCCTCCAGAGGGCAGAGGGACAGAGCCGGACACCAGACCTGGAGCGGGAGAGGGCCGGAGGGACTCCGGGAGTCCAGGACAGAGAGGGCCGTGAGCAGGACTGAGGAGGACGGGCGTGGGGGCCAGGCGGCCGTGCCAGGGGCTGGGCCCACTCAGGAGATGCAGCCTGGGGACCCCAGCCCGCAGCAAGAGGGGGAGGGGCTGGGGCTGGCCTGAGGGCCTCACCATGGCCGGGAGGAGCCAGGTTAGGCCTCCAAATCACCCACGGCTGGCCGCTGGCCTTGTTCCAGGAGCCCCATGTGAGCTCCTGCCCACCCGTGTTCTGGCCTGTCCCTGCCTCCCGCCCTTCCCTCTCCTCCCAAGCAAGCCTGACTGGCAAGGGATCAAATCCCAGCTGCCCTGGTCCTGGCCCTGGGGTAGGCCCCAGCTCTGGGCTTGTACGCCCCAGGGAGGCGGGGACCACGCTGTCCTCAGACCACCTCAAGCCATGACCTCTGCCCTGCATCCTCTGCAGGACAGGTAGCCCTTGTCCACCCCCCCTCCACACACACACACACTCTGTCCCATTTCTAAGACAACAGACAAGGCAGGGCCAGACACATTTCTAGAAACAAAGGAAGCACAGAGCAGGCAGGTAGGGCAGGGGGGTCCTGGGCCTGGCTCTCAAACCTAACCAAGGCCCATGTGTGCCGGAGCCTAGGCCCCTGGCCTGGGACCACGCAGGCCGCGGCTGCTGGGCTGGCCAGTGGCTCCCACCCGAGGGCTCCCCAAGGGCTCTCTCTGACCCAGCTTCATTCAGCCTTCCCGGGCCAGCTGCAGGGAGGAGCTGAGCCCCCACCCCCCTCTCTGCTGCTGCAGACACCTCCCAAAGCCACCTCTCCTTGGAGCTCCCTGCCCCAAGGACCCCACGGACAGCCCACCAGATGACCAATAGGGTCGCAGATCAACCTCATCTGCAGCCAATAGGAGATGGAGCAAACAATGATGTCATCCCCATGCCTGGGGACAAAAGGGCTGCAGCAGCCCACCAAGTCCAGCCGCGCCCACTGGGGCCGCCGAGGGCCCAGCCCAGTCCTGTGTCCCTGCGGCAGTGGCCGGAGACAGTAGCCAGGGCAGCTAGAGGTGGGTGGGCAAGGGAGCCGTGGCCAAGAGCTCCAGCCTAGATGAGAGCACTGAAGGACAGCGCCCAGGCCCTGAGTTCATGTCCGGGGACTGGCACAAACCAATACATAGATAAAAACAATGGCCGACAGGGCGGGGATGTCCACCAGGACCGCCCGTTACCCACCGCTACTGCACGCTGGTGCCCAAGGCACCAGCCCCAGCCACAGCTGGGCTTGAACTCACAGGGCTACACGTAGGCCTGGTGGTGAGGACCCAGCCCCTCCCTGCCCCCCCACACCGTGGAAGGGTGTCCACTGGACTGGCAGCCCGTGACCCCTTCCCCCAGCTCCCTGCTTCTGTGAAGAGCCCGCTCAGAGGGGTTCCACGGAGGAGGAGAGGCCCCAGGGATCTCACGCCTGCTTCCTGGCCATGGGAGTGGGCGGGGCAGAGGGGAGGGGAGGCCGACCCGGCCCCCCGTGGGGGGACAGGGGGGCTGTGGCCACCTTGCGGAATACCCCAGCCCCAGCAGCTGGCCCAACCTGCACCTGTCTTTGTTTGCACAAATCCTGTCCCTAATAGACTTAATCATGGGCTTTGATGATTGTGCCAGGGCTGTGCTGGGCGCCGACAAACAGGCCATTGTGCACGGTCCCAAGCAGGCCCGTCTGTTAATGGTTAAACCTGGCAGGGGGGAGGCCCCAGCCCCGGCCGGGTGGGGAGCTGGGGCAGGGCCCAGCCACAGCATCCTCGCAGCCCGGGTGCTGCCATCCTGCGCTGGGCACCAGCAGACAGCAAGGGGAGCGGGGTGCGGGTCACGCCCAGGCTGTAGAACCTGCCTCCTGCAGGCCGGGGGGACAGGGAGGAGCCAGCCACAGCCCTGCCCTGTGCGAGCAGGCCGCCCAGGGGGCAGGGCAGCTGGAGGGGCCTACCACGCTGGCCCGCGGCTTGCTGCAGACGGCCAGGCCAAGGGATGGCATGGGAACAGGGTTCCAACCCGGGGGTACTCCTCACTCACAGCTACCAGAAAGTAACCACCCACCGCTGCCACCGCCGCTGGGTGACACGGTCAGCTGACACGCCCGATGTCCCTCCACCGGGGACAAACCTGTCTGTCAGTAGAATACTACTTAGCCAGGACAAAGAGCAAACCACAGACACCACAGTGGAGGTGAGCCTCAAAGCGTGCTGCTCAGTGAAAGGAGACAGTACAAACATTCTATCTGTGCAGGCCTCCTGCCTCTCCCCTGCCTCTGCCCCGCCTCTCCCCCACCTCTCCCCTGCCTCTCCCCTCCTGCACCCAAGAGCCCTGGGCCTCAGCCACGGAGGGCCACAGAGGCCAACTCAGAGCCACAGAGCCTCTACAGCCCTGCTGGGTGCTATAGAAGTCCTCTCCAGCCCCACAGCTGTCCTCACTCACCGCCCCTCTGTCAGAGGGACGTGCCAGCCCGGCCCGGGCCTGCGAACCAGAGGCCTGGGCCTCCCAGGGCAGCTGCCCCTCCTGCCCCGCCAGGCCCCTGCTCTGGGCTTTGCTCCTTCCTGCCCTCAGTGCTGCTCTGTTTGGTGAGACAAGGTCTCTCCATGTAGCCCAGGCTGATCTCACACCCCCAATCTCTGTCTCCTGAGCTCTGGGATTCCAGGCAGGCACCACCACACACAGACTTTATAAAAGAAAAGAAAGCAGCAACACTAATTGTAAAATAAAAATCAGTTTGGCAGTAATTCGGGTGTGAACACAGAGCCTCGTGCTTGGTAAGCAGATTTTCTGCGTGAGTCACCTTCCCAGCCAGATCTCACTTTAGTTGATCTTCAGATGCTGTCTCAGACCCGGGGCCCAGCCAGCCTTTGAGCTCTTCCCAGGATGCCGTCTGAGTGGCTGGGCTCACAGGCACACTCCGCCACACCAGCTTGTCTGTTGAGTTGAGGTCTCATGCACTTTTCTTTTCTCCCCTCCAGGCTGGCCTCAAACCACGATCCTCCCAACCTCTGCTGCTTGAGTAGCTGGGTTTATAAGCAGGTGCCACCACACCTGGTTTATTTGTCTCATTTTGTTTTGTTTTGTTTTGTTGGTTCCTGTCATGGGGCCTGAACTCTGGGCCTGGGTGCTGTCTCTCAGCTCTTCAGCTCAAGGCTAGTGCTCTACCACTTGCGCCACAGCGCCACTTCCGGCTTTTTTCTCTTTGCTTGTGTGGTGGACTCGAACCCAGGGCCTCATGCATGCAAGGCAAGCGCTCTACCACTGAGCCACCTTCCCAGCCCCATGAATGGTTTTTAGGTTGTAGAACAGTCTCAGATTTACAGAGAATGGAGCAGAAAGTACAGAGAGACCCCAGTGGCCTCCCCAACCCTCCAGCCCCATCTTCCCGTTCACAACCCAATGTCCAGAACCATTTGGAAGCCCGTTGGTATGTTATTTTTTCATTATGGCAACACACACACACACACACACAAATTTACCCCTAACCATCCATCCTCACTGCAGGACTCCAGGGCAGGCTGTTGCATAACCCCCAGCAGCCTCCTCCTCCAGAACTTTCTCACCTCCTCAAACTGAAACTGGCTCCCCTGTTGGGCTCTGACTCCACGGGCCCCCCCTCGCCCTCCCTCCCCCAGCCTGCCCCAGCCCTTCCTCCGCCCCCTCCCCACTTCCTGTCTCTAGACCTCACCTGGGTGGAATCCTGCTGTGGGATGCTTGGTGACGCGTTTAGGGCCCGGTGTCCTCCAGGGTTGTGGCGGGCCGGGTGTGACGTGAGCCCCACGGGCTCTTTGTGGGAGGCCAGCCAGCTGGAATGTGGGCGGGGCGGGACGGCGGGCTGGGCCCACACCCACTCACTGTGGAGTAGTCATGTGGCGACCCCCTCCCTGCCCCTTCCCTGCGGCCACCGCGAGGTGCGCCGCTTACTTCACCACACCCTCCGCCATGATGCTCTGAGACCAGGCCTAGAACCGCGAGCCACAGTAAATCCTCCCTCCGGTCAAACGGCTCTCTCGGGACCTGGTCACTCACCCCACCCAAGGTCCACCCGTGTCATGTGGGCGCCAGAATTTCCTTCCTTTTTAAGGCCATGTAATATTCCAGTACAGGGCTAGAATAGTGTGTCTTTATCCACATGGATACGTGTGTGTGTGTGTGTGGTATGTGTGTGGTGTGGTACTGGAGCTGGAATTCAGGGCCTCACACTGGATAGGGCGGTGCTCTACCGCTTGAACCACACATTCAGCCTCACACTGAGACTTTTGAGAGCAAATGGCTCTTTATTAAATGTGTATTTATGGTGCATTGAAAGATGGTGCTCACTTCTGGTGCTGCCCATTCCCTGATGTCCTCTCTCCCCTGTGGGCACACCACACACGTGGTCATGGCCCCGAACATCCTGGGCCCCAACAATACTCTCTGTGGCTGAGTGCTGGCGCCTCTCGCCTGTCATCCCAGCTACTCAGGAGGCTGAGACCTGAGGATCACGGTTCAAAGCCAGCCCAAGCAGGCAAGTCCGTGAGACTTATCACCAATGAACCACCAGAAAACCAGACGTGGAGCGGTGGCTCAAAGTGGGAGAGTGCTCACCTGGAGCAAACAAGAGCGCACGGAGAGCACCCCGGCCCCAAGTGCTAGCATAAGGAGCAGAAAAAAAATGCTCGGTGTGTGAATGGCTGGACTTGAACTCACTTGGCTTTTTTCTTTTGGCTCACAGCTGGTGCTCTACCACTTGAACAATGCCTTCAGTCTAGCATTCAGCAGGTTCACTGAGATAAGACTCTCACGTACTTTTCTGTCCAGGCTGGCTTCAAACCTCGATCTTCCTGAGTAGCTGGGATTGAATCGTGGACCGCTGCCCCCTCCTGCAGCAATCTCTTTATTGTCTCCATAGTTTTGCATTTTCTAGAAGGTCACCTACTTGGGTCCGCACAAAGTGTGGCCTGTTCAGACTTCTTTCCTTAGCCACGGGCACCGTGGGTCCCCGTGCTCTTAGTGACTCTCTTCTCCCAGGTCCTGGCACACTCAGTGCCCCAACCCCTGGGGGTCTCCTCAACTTCCACCAGCAGGAAGAGCCCTGCTCCACCCCGCCCTCTCCCTGCTGGATGCCCCAATTCCTCTCCCAGGACCCCAGAGGCCATCCAGACTCCCACGTTCCCTGCCGCCCAGCCACCCAGGACAGACCGCTCACCCCAGCCTGCCCCACGCCCCATCCCTCTCCTCTGCGACCACTCCATGGGCCTCTGGGAATGGAGGCCTCCAGGGGCCAAACTGGCAGGGCCCAGGGATGGTCATTGGAGAAATGAGTGACACGGAGCCAGCCGGAGTCCCGCAGGGGGGAGCGGGGAGCCCCAGCAAACCCCAGGAAACGTTCCAGGAGAGTTGGTTTTGAGCAGCCCATTTCAGGCTTGTGATCAGAGCTCAGAGAGGCGCCCACCCCCGGCCCCTGGCAGTGTGGCTGTCTGGAGATCCAGCCTGGGCTCTCTGCCCTGAGCCCAGCGTGGTGCCAGGGGAGTGGGCGTAGGGCGGGGGCGGCCCCCTCCGTGTCTGTTCAGCCCCCAACATGGGCCATGAGCTCCAGGAGTTCCCATCCATCCCTGCGCCCGTTCCCACCGCAGACCTGGGCCAGAGGAGTCACAACACACACGGGCTGCGCAGAAAATGCACAGGCCGTGGGGTGGGTGGCTGGGCGGCCCTGCAGGACAATGCCCGGGCAGAGGCGGGGGTGGGGGCCCGTGGGGTGCCAAGTGCTGGCTTTAGACCCTCTGGGGTGGGGGTGGGGCAGGAAGTGGGAACTGCCCCCTCTCTCCCCCCTTTCCATCTCCAAGGGGTCCCACCTCTAGCAAGCAGGGGGGGAACACGGGTGTGCGTGGCCACCTCTGCCCTGGTGCAGCACGGCCATGGGGAGACGAGCTGGATCCTGGCTGACACAGCCACGCACAGGCATGCACAGGCCCGGAGATACACGTGCCCAGCCTTCTGACAGCCACACGCACACATCCACACCCAGACCGCACCCAGCAACACCCTGCTGCTCCTGCGGCAGCCGCCAGCCCGTCCCCCGCCGCGTCCACCGGGCCGGCAGGTTCTGGCAGACCCGCCCCTGGCACTGGGTGCCCGGGTTGCCTGCCGAGGTGTGCAGATGCCCCAACTGCCGTGGCCCCGGGAGCCGCACCCGGCTGGGCCACACCAAGGCCGGCTCAGGGGGGAGCCTGCCCGGGCCACGGCGGCCGCCCTGAGCCCCTGCACCTGCACACGACACCCCAAAGGCACACACGGAAGAGGCACCTTCTACAATGGCGCAGAAGAGGCATGGAGCACCCTGCCAGCCCCTGCCCCCACAGCAGCAAACAGCGGGCCGTGCCCCCACCCAGGGCCAGCCCCCCCTGCCAGTGATCCACCAGGGCAAGAAGACCAGCTTTGTGCCCCAAGGTGGAGCCCACCGCAGTGGGTTAAAGCCCGGTGCTCCGGGTCAGGTTGAGGTATCTGAGACCTTCCCCCACCCCACCCCACTCCAGGTGTTCCTGGCCCCTCCCTCTCCTGAGGACGCCCACCAACACACTCCTGAGATGCCCCACGTCGGCCTGTGGAACTGTAGGGAAGACCATGGGCACAGGGCTGGGGGGCGGGGGGGACAACTGCCTGGAGCAGGTCCGAGGTCAGCCATGTCCTTAGGAGGGCTGCAAAGGCCACCCAGAGGGAGCTGGTGATGGCAAGTCCCCAGTAGCCGGGCCAAGGAGGGGGACAGGCTGATGGTTACAAGAGCGAGCTCCCTGGCCAGGAGGGGCCCGGCCACCCTGGACTCGGGAAGGACAGGCCAGCCATCATCCTGAAGCTCCGGGCCCAGACGGGAGGTGTGGGAATTGGAGGTGCGGTCTTCAGAGAGGTCACTAGAGAGGGGGCCCTGGTCTCCTGGGACTGGAGTCCTAGTAAGATGCGGATATTAGGTCTTAGACACATATACATCTAACAAACCTTCACTGGGCCTTGTGAAAGTCCTAGTGTCAGTTTGCCTGGACTAGGGGGTTCCCAGCTAGCTATTTCTGGAGGAATGTAAGGACATTTGAATTAGAAGGTCTACGTCACCCAGTGTGGAGGGTGCCATCTGATTGCCAGAGGGCTCAGATAGAAGAAAAGGGGTGTCCCTGTCTCCTGGAGCTGGGGTCTGCATCCCTGGCCAGGACATCAGAGCTGGGGTCCTCCTGTCTCTAGACTCCAGGCCTTCCCTCCCCAGGTCCCTAGTCCCGAGGCTGTGAGTTTCACCATTTGCTGCCCTGGCTGAAGCTCTGAACTTGGACTGAGCCTCTTCACCAACTCCCCTGGGTCTCCACTTACCCTTGGCCCATCCTGGCTTGTCCCGGATACCACAGTCATGTTCTCCACCTCCCACACACCATAACTCCCCTCTCCTATACAGGAATCGCCCGTTTCCTGTGGTTCTCCATTCTTTGGTTTCAGACATTTAACTGTGTCATGACTTCAGAGGACATGAACGCACATGTAGCAGAATCTAGAAATCCCTAGAGATCTGTGAGTTTTTAATCCCAAGCATTCTCGTGAGCATGGAGAAATCCCTTGCCACCCCATGCCATCCTGCTCAGGATGAGAACTGACCTGCCGCCCAGCATGTCCACACTGGATATACTCTCTACCTGATGGTGCTGTGGATCAAGGGCTACCTCTCAGGAAGCTTGGGCAACCTCATCTTACTTAACAGTGACCTGAAGGCACAGTATGTGTTGCAGAAAGTTCAGACAGAGCAAAGAAAACCATCAATGGCTCCCTTCAAGCGCCGTCTCACAGCATAGGCAGTGTGAGCGCACGCAGGACAGTAAGATACTGAGGGACCACACACACACACACACACACACACGCACGCACACACACACACACACACGCAGCCTTGGAGAAGGTGCTAGCATTGTTATTCTGTTCCGTTATCAGTTATTCTTGATCTCCTACTGAGCCTAGTTTATCAATTAAGTATTATCATAAGTCTGTACACACAGGAAACACATAGTGACACAGTGGGTATCTAGTGCTGTTAGTCTTGTATGACCCTGGCACATACCTGATAGAATTTGAAGTCAGCTGGTTCAGTCTGTGGCTGGCTGGCTCCATTGTTTCTGAGCTGTGGTGAGGCTGAGCATCATGGTGCAAAGGTGTGGAGTGGCGGAGCTGCTCACCTGCTGGCAGCCGGGAAGCAGAGACAGAGACCGCAAGGGGCCTCGGGAGGAAAAACGTCCTTTCAGGGCCCCCCTCCAGGCATCGACTTCCTTCACTTGCACCCACAAAGGCCCAACGCCTCCCCAAATAACACCACATGCCCCACCCACGGGCCTGTGGGAGACACACCGTATTAACACCAGAACAAGGCGCTTCCTGCAGCTTCAGCCCTCCACCGGGAGAGTGTTCAAACCCGCATGTCGGCGTTCACTCGCATCCTGTTGGCTCTATTTCTCTGGGCAATGTACACGCATGTGCACACACATGCTTTTTGGTCGTAGTGGAGACTGAACTCAGGGCCTCACACTTGTCAGGTATTCACTCTAGAGTCCTGAGCTAGAACATTTCAGCAGTGGTAATTTTCCGGGATGGGTGTCATTTTTATGTCTGGGCCTGGGCTTCTACCTTCCCTTTAGTGCATTCTACCTCACGGGGGTGCATAGTGCCCAGCCGTTGTGCTTTCCCTGTGGCTGGGATGACAGGCATGTACCCCTGTGCCCAGCCATTGGTTGACATGGAATCATGCAGAATCGTATGCCTGGGCTGGCCTCAAATCTCTGTCTCCCAAGTATCTGGACTACAGGCTGGAGCCACCACGCTTGGCTATAATTTAATAACAGGAATGGTCTTGGAGGAATGGACTTCGAAGGATGTTTCCTGGATTGTTTTTGACATTTCTGGAACTAGCTCTCTGATGAATCTCAGAAACGTTAAGGACTCTGTGTCTATGGGGAGAGGGAACCAATTCTTTTATCACAGACGTGCAAATTTCTGTGCAATGCTCACAGTGAACGACTTACAAGAGGCAAGGAGCCTGCTGTCCCTAGTATGATACTTTTTTTTTTTAATTTTTTTTTCAGGTAAGGGATAGGTTTATTCAGTAGACCTGCTGGGACCAGGCAAGGTTGGCACTCCACGTGGCTGGGAAAGGCCTGGGAATGAGAGAGAGCTGGGAAGAGAGGAAAGAGAGAGAAAAGAGCCAGAAAAGAGCAGAGAGAGGGGTAAGAACAGTAGCACTCACGTGGTATTCAGGTAAGGGGTAGACCTACTGGGACCAGGCAAGGTTGGCACTCCATGTGGCTGGGAAAGAGAGAGAGCAAGAAAAGAACAGAGAGAGAGAGCTAGAATAGAACAGAGAGAGCAAGAAAAGAGCAAGAGCAAGAGAGCGTAAAAGAAAAAAGAGGGAAAAAACAGAGAAATCCCAGCTATCCTGACTTTAAGCCTTTATCCGAGTCACGACACCATTTATGTTAGGTTTTTAAAAAGAGGTAGCCGAGTAAGAACAGCACCAGCACGCACGTGGTATTCAGGTAAGAGGTAGGTTTATTCAGTAGACCTGCTGGGACCAGGCAAGGTTGGCATCCACGTGGCTGGGAAAGGCCTGGGAATGAGAGAGAGAGCTGGGAAGAGAGGAAAGAGAGAAAAGAGCCAGAAAAGAGTAGAGAGAGGGGTAAGAACAGTAGCACTCACGTGGTATTCAGGTAAAGGGAAGACCTGCTGGGACCAGGCAAGGTTTGCATTCCACGTGGCTGGGAAAGAGAGGAGAGAGAGAAGAAAGAGCTAGAACAGAGAGAGAGCTAGAATAGAAAAGAAGAGCAAGAGCAAGAGAGCAGAAAAGAAGAGCAAGAGAGCAGAGAGAGAGAGCAGAAAAGAAGAGCAAGAGCCTAGTATGATACTTTTGAACATCTGCAAACACTAAGGAAAATAACAATACCGGCCAGTTGCTCCTAACGTCTGAACAAGGTGATTTTTTTTCTTTAATGGAAGGACTTGGGGACTGGAATTCCAAGCTCCATCTCCATCTCTCTGACCTGAGAGCTCCCAAGCTTGGGGCTGAAGTTGCTAAAGAAAAAAGAAAAAAATCAACCCCAAGTCCTCATTGGCTAATGGGCTGAGCACCTGGCTCATTGGCTAATGGGCTGAGCACCTGGCTCATTGGCTAATGGGCTGAGCACCTGGCTCATTGGCTAATGGGCTGAGCACCTGGCTCATGGGGCATCCAAAGTTCAAGGAAGGGGAAGGGGTGGGGGAGAAGAGGGCCAAGAAAATTGGAGTGAGGATGCGGGGAGAGCCCAATAAACCCGGGGACCCCTGAGCGCCCCTCGCATTCAGATGAGCCCTCCTTGTAGCAAGCATGCCCCCTCCCACCCTTCGGTCCTCGCCGAGCGTCCTGGGGGAGGTGGCCAGGGTCTGCCTGAGATGGTGCTGGGCAGGACGGTGCTGCACCCCTTGGCATCCACCCACCGTCCCTACCATCTTCTACACCTGTGGCTGGACCCGGCCTCCAGAGGGCCTAGCAGTGGGTTCCATGTGAGGAGCCCAACGTGGGTGCTGCAGGAGGTGGGGGAAAGCACACAGTTGGACAAGGCTGGATTTACTGACCTGAGCCCACGGAGCAGAACTTCTGCACCCAGGGCTGCAGCTGGAGTGTTCCAAAAGGCCAGTGCCCAGGCCTGCAGGAGATGGCCCGGATGCTTGCTGTCCCCACCCCCCCCGTTGACATGGAGGGGGACTAAGAAGGGCAGCAGGCTGGATTCTAGAGCAGATTGGACACACAAAGCCTGCTTGTCCACACTGCAGCCAGGGGAAAGAGTGCGGGGAGGGGGGAGTGTCCAGACTAAAACTAAAATGCCCAACGAAAACTCCAGATCCAGTCTGTCCACCCCATTGGGCTTCCCAGGCCTCCATGATGGGGCCACGAACAGATGTCCACAGTGATGGACAAGCGCTTGCATACATGGCCCTCCTATAAGCAAAAGGGAGCCCAGCCCCCTCTAGGCTGGTACCCCTCAAAAGCCTCTAGCTCTGGGGGGGGGCCTAGAGGCATAGGAGGCTCAGCACAGGTTGGGGGGCCATGTGACCAGCAGCCCCACCTGCTGAGCTGGGAGGGGAGAAGAAAGGAGGGGAGGGAGCTGAGAGGGTACCAGGCCCCACAGACGAATCACAGAGGGGCCTGAAGGATGGTGGAGGAAGAGCCTCAGTTGCTGGTAACCTCTTCCCCATGGAGCCTCAGTCCCTGGCTGCTTCTGGGCCTCCACAGAAACTGAGTCACCTGGTGAGCTGAGCTGAGCTGCTGCCAGCGCACAGCTGCAGGCCGCCACCAGAGGGGGGCGGGCTACTGAGGCCAGCCTGCAGCCCCGCAGCCGCCTCGGGACACCCGGAAGCATAGCGCTGAGCCCCCCACCACTGTGGCCAGAGCTCAGGCAGGGCCCCCGGCTGGCAGGAGAATGGCCTGACCTACGATTATCACCAACTCTCGGGCCATGCCCAGAGGGTTCTCTGGATGGGCAGGACTTGGAAAACTGGAACAAGGAAGTCTGAGTCGTAGGTCTCTGCATGGGAGAAGAACATGGAGGTATCTGTTGCTAGCGAGCGCCCTGCGGGGAGGGGCTCGGCAGCCGGTGGCTGGCCCAGCGGCACCTGTTCTGTGGCAGACGCCTGGCCTCCTTCCCAGCCTCCCCATCTGTCCCTGCACACATCTTCATCTGTTCCGGCTGCTGCACTGGCCCCAGGGAGGCAGCGCTGGCCTTGCGAGCTGGCAGAGCTGCCCCGTTTCACCTGGAGAGGCACGAGCTGACTAACCTCTGCCCGTCCCGGTGCAGACGAGCAAAGACATGGAGGGACGGTGTGCGTCTCCGAGCGTGGAACCAGGCCACGGTGGCTGTGGGGTCCCCAAGGGGGAGGAGCTCGTCCACAGCCTGAACGCCAGCAGCAGCGAGGCCACAGGACTGTAGTCCATCAGCGAAAGCCCCCAAGTTTGGGGATCACGCAGATCCAGCCAAGGACGGGGAGTACATGGAAGTGTGCAGGGCTCTGCGTGCAGCCGCTGAGACAGAGGACACGTCCTCCCTGGTCCTGCTGAGGACCACGAACCTGTCCCACGCACCCGACCCTCAGCAGTCCAGAGCACTGACAGGGACCTGGGGCAGAGCTCCCCATGTAGAGGGCCTAGGCAAGTGTGAGGTTCTGAGTTCAAGACCCCAGCACCACTTCTGAAAAAGTACCAACACCAGGAGCTATCTGAAGAGTTCTTGGCTAAGGAGGAGTTCCCCCCACGCTGTGATGGAGGAGGAGCCTCATGTGAGAAGCCCATAAAGTGGGGGAGCCCTTGTGAGAGGAAGGAGCCTTGTGGGGAGAACCACGTCCCTGGGATACAGAAGATGACAGACGGCAGACGGGAGGAATGGCCGATGGAGCAGGGGGAGGGAGGAATGGCCGATGAGGGAGAGGGAGGGAGGAATGACCGATGGGGGAGGGGGAGGGAGGCTGTTTAATGGCTTCCCTCTTCTGCTACACGTCAGACCTGAGTCCCACAAGGCAGGCTGGGGTCCACATCCCTGCCCACGGGCCCCACCTCAGCCCTGTTCCTTGGATTCTGGCTGACTCAGGGCAAGGGCCGGGTTGGTGCTGGTTGGCTGGGCCGCGACCGGCTGACACCTGTGTGGCATCTTCATCCCAGGGGAGGCAGCTGGACATGTTCCCTGCAAGGACCAGACCCAAATGAGGTAGGCAGCTATCCTCTACCTGTGCAGGGCTGGGGACTACCTCGGGACAGAGGCCAGCTCTGGACCCAGTGACAGCTGCAGTCTTCACAGAGAGAGGGTGGGTGAATGGGGCTCAGCAGCCCAGGGAGGCCCAGGGACCTGGCCTCCGAAGAGCCGTCTCTCCTGTCCTCCCCCATCCCACTTCCTTACACCTGCCTCCAGCAGCCCACCCAGAGGGCCCAGGAGAAGGGAGACGGGAGGAGAGGGGAGGGCAAGGCAGGGCAGGGCAGGGGAGGGGAAAGCAGAGGAGGGCAGGGCAGGGGAAGGCAGGGCAGGGGAGGGGAGGGGAGGGGAGGGTAACACCTCCTGTGGCAGGCAGACTCGTGGTGCTGGAGCACGAGGCCTGATTGGACTGTACTCTCCACTCTGACCCACTAAAACTACCAGGTCGCCAGAAAGGCCATCAGCAGCCCAGTGGCTTCCGGCTGCCTACAGGGTGCACCTTGAGTTTGAGACCCTTAGGCCGTGCTGTGGGGACTGGCATAGGAGGTGACCCCAGCAGAGAACCAGGTCAAGGTGTCACAAATCCTCCGCTCTGAACCCTTTGGGATAGGCCCCAAACAGGCCCAGCACCTCCACACTGAGGAAGAGCCCAAGAGGGAGCAGGCTGGCGATGCGGAAGGCTGGCGATGCCTGCACCCTGCCCAGGAGGACACAGCGGGACCCAAGCATGAGCGAGGACGGGAGACCCTGGGGAGCAAGCGTAGGGGATCACAGCTTCCACCCGCCCACGACAGAAAGCCCCAGCGCTGCCACATCTTCCAGAGCTGGGGCGTCAGGCAACCCATTAGCCTGCAGTCACAGAGCAGGAGCCATGGAGCCCAAGCTCCACCCCCAAAGAGCCTGTGTCCAGGAGGGGCACACTAGCAGTGTCTCAGTTATGGTGTAAACACATCTGTGATCGATCGCTGAGTGGAGGTCAGTGAGAGAATACAGCCATAACCCAGCCTGGGCCAAGAGCATGGGAAGCTCTCCACTTACCCACCTAAGTAGAGCTCATTGGATGCGCCCGCCCACTTGCAGGTCTCCACGGAGCTCATTGGATGATCACGCCCACTTGCAGGTCTCCACGGAGCTCATTGGATGATCACACCCACTTGCAAGTCTCCACGGAGCTCATTGGATGATCACGCCCACTTGCAGGTCTCGGGTCTCTCCATCTCTCTGTCTGTCCCCTGCTCATCACACCCTTCTGCCATGATGCTTGGCCTCAACACAGGACCAGAAACAATGGATCCATTCCACCAAGGACTAAACCTCTGACTCCACAAGCCAAAATAAGCTTTTCCTCCTCTGATAGTGAATTGCACAAGTTTTGTTCTGTGTTTCTCTTCCTGGGGATCAGGCATCAGAAGTGGCAGTGGGCACAGTCATCCCAGTACATGGGAGGTTGAGGAAGACTGATCACAGCATGAGGTCAGACTGGGTTACACAGCACAAACCTGTCTCAAACAACAACAAATGCTAAGAGATTTCATATAATAATGAGGAATTCCGTTTTTCTGAGATGACAAAGAATCCTTATGTTTACCTACACATCCAAATCTCAGAAAGCAAAACTCAACATTCATTCACAATACAAATCAGACTTCTGGCTGAGCACTGTTGGCTCACATCTGTCATCCTAGCAACTCAAGAGGCTGAGATCTGAGGATGTTGGTTCAAAGCCAGCCTGGGCAGGAAAGGCAGAGACTCGTATCTCCAATTAACCACCAGAAAACCAGAAGTGGTGCTGTGGCTCATGTGGTAGTGTGCTTGCCTTGAGCTGAAGAGCTGAGAGATACTACTAGGCCCAAAGTTCAAGCCGCACAACACACACACACACACACACACACACACACACAAAGACTTCTTAAGAATAAAAGAGAAGTTCATCTGGGAAAAGACATCTAAGATGAAGCTCACATACTAATAGTAGAAAGACTGTGATGCTCCTCTCATCAGTTTTATTCCACATTTTATCAAAAGACTTAGACAATATAATTAAATGACAATAAATTGCACACAGATTTAAAAAGAAGACATCTAACTTTCTGTATTCACAATGACATGACTTTTTTTTTCCCAGTCCTGACACCAATGATTTGTAGAGGTAATCTTCCTCCAGAGCAACAGACTACAGAGGGCTGGAAATGTGGCTTAGTGGTAGAGAGCTAGCCTAGCATGTACAAGGCCCTGGCTTCAATTCCTTAGTATCACGTACACAGAAAAGGCCAGAAGTGGCACTGTGGCTCAAATGGTAGAGTGCTTCCTTTGAGCAAAAGCAGCTCAGGGACAGTGCCCAGGCCCTGAGTTCAAGCCCCAGGACTGGCAAAAAAAAAAAAAGACTACAGAAAACTCCTAGAATCAATAAAAGGGATTTGCTAAAAGCTCAGTACTGAGTGACTATACAAAAGTAAGTTCTATTCTTGTGTAACATCAGCAAAATATTAAAATTCTCTATTTTCAAAAGTAGTTCCAAGTTACAGTAGCACCCAAAAATTAGGCTTGGGGCATGGTTCAAGTGGTAAAGTGCCTGCCTATCAAGCATTAGGGTCTCACATTTAAAACCCAGGTGTAAATATAACAAAAAGATGTGGATTTTGCATCTATAAACTACCAAAAGAATGATGAAATAAAGAAGGCCTAGGCAAGTGGAGAGATATGTTGGTGAACTGGAGGATTCAACATTAAGAAGCCAGTGCTTGGGCTGGGAAAGGGCTCAGTGGTAGAGTGCTCACCTTGCATGCATGAGGCCCTGGGTTCGATTCCTCAGCACCACATAAGCAGAAAAAGCTGGAAGTGGCACTGTGGCTCAAGTGGTAGAGCACTAGCCTTGAGCTAAAGAGCTCAGGGACAGTGCCCAGGCCTAGAGTTCAGGCCCCACGACCGGCTAAAAGAAAAAAAAAAAAGAAAAGAAAAGAAAAAAGAAGCCAGTGCTCCCGGATGAGACCTAAATATTCTCAAATCCTAATAATTTCTCCAGGGCAAACTCATGTAGACACTCATGGATAAAGCTTTGAGCTTCAGCTAGGCACCAGTAGCTCACACTTGTCATCCTAGCTACTCAGGAGGCTGAGATCTGAGGATCACGGTTCAAAGCCAGCCAGGGCAAGAAAGTCCATGAGACTCTTATCTCCAATTAACCACCAGAAAACCAGAAGTGGCACTGTGACTCAAGTAGTAGAGCACCAGCCTTGAGCTGAAGAGCTCAGAGACAGCATCCAGACCCAGAGTTCAAGCCCCACAACCGACAAAATAAAGCAAAAAAAAAAAAAAACAAAGCTTTGAGCTTTATGCAGAAACACAAAGAAGCTAGAATAATAACTTTGAAAAGGAAGGACAAAATTGGAATACTTATACTTCCTGATTTTACTGTTAGTCCAGGTTTATTATTGACTACCAGATTTTATGAGAAAATTACAATAGTGGTGGGAGTGGACAGACAGATGGACAGACCAGTGGGACAGAACTATTTCTATTCCAGAAATAGACCACTACCCTATGACCAGTTGGCTTTTGGCAGCTAGGAAGGTGAACCTCGGTGGAGAAAGGACCATCTTTCAGCAAATGGTAGCAGACTGGGGTGAAGATCCTGCTACAAAAGGGTGAACCTTGCCACCCATACCTGACACCGTGTATAAAAATTAACCCCAAGTGAATCATAGACCTATATATGTAAAACATACCCTGTAAAACCTTTAGAAGAAAACAGAGGACATCTTTGCGGCCTTGGACGGCTGGGTTTCCAGCCCTAGCACCAGTGTGGTTTGGGGCCTCCGCACCTGGCTGCAGGCCATGCTGGGTCCCATGTTTAGCAGTGCATTGTCCCAGATGTGGGAACAACCAAGTTAGACAGAGAGCTCTCTTCTAAGACAACAACCACCACCCCCAAACAGAAAATAATAGACACAGCAAGCTAGGTCAAACTTAAGACTGATGAAAAAGAAAAGAAAAAGAAGCCGGGCGCTGGTGGCTCACGCCTGTCATCCTAGCTACTCAGGAGGCTGAGATCTGAGGATCGCGGTTCAAAGCCAGCCCGGGCAGGAAAGACCGTGAGACTCCTATCT
>NW_012267270.1:441442-445518 GCF_000151885.1 Dipodomys ordii
TCAAAGCCAGCCCGGGCAGGAAAGACCGTGAGACTCCTATCTCCAATAAACCACCAGAAAACCGGAAGTGGCGCTGTAGCTCAAGTGGTAGAGCGCTCCCCTTGAGCTGAAGAGCTGAGGGACAACGCCCAGGCCCAGAGTTCAAGCCCCACGACCGACCAAAAAAAAAAAAGAAAAGAAAAAAAAAACATTTGGTTCCAGTATTGGGGCTTGAACTCAGGCCTGAGCCTGAGCTTTTCCACTCAAGGCCGGTGGTGCCCTACCACTTGAGCCACAGTTCTACTTCCAGCTTTTTGCTGGATAGTTGGAGATAAGAGTCTCATAGAGGCCTGGAAAGTGGCTTAGTGGTAAAGTGCTTGCCTAGTACGCATGAAGCCCTGGGTTCTATTCCTCAGCACTACATAAACAGAAAAAGCAGGAAGTGGTGCTGTGGCTCAAGTGATAGAGCGCTAGCCTTGAGCAAAAAGAAGCTCAGGGACAGTATCCAGGCTCTGAGTTCAAGCCCTAGGACTGGGAAAAAAAAGAAAAAAAGAAGAAGAAGGAAAAAAGAAAAGAAAGAATAGCCTTACAGGCTTTCCTGCCTGGGCTGGCTTTGAACCACGACCCTCAGATCTCAGCCTCCTGAGTAGCTAGGATTCTAGGTGTGAGCCACCAGCAGCCCAGCAAAACTTTACTTAACTATGAATGGCTATGTTAAGACAAAACACAGGCCGGAAGGTGATGTCTCCACATCACTACATCTGGCAGAATTGACAAAGAGGGCCGGATAGCAACGCTCAGGCTTCACACCCTGAAGTGTTAGCGTCCGCAGAGCAAGCCTCCCGAGATTCATCTGCTGCTGCAAAGGCTGAAGTTAGTGCAACACAAGTTACCTACGACTGCTCACTCTCACCCCCCAGTGCTGGTGAGGAGACTTGGGGCCCGGGGCACAGGTGCAGCCCCTGTGTGGGGTGGAGGGTGGGAGGACTCTGGACAGAGTCATGTGTCTGAAAGGGGTAAAGCGCTGGGTACGGTAGCTCACGCCTGTCATCCTAGCTACTCAGAGAGCGGAGATCCGAGGATCACGACTCAAAGCCAGCCCAGGCAGGAAAGTCCATGAGATTCTCATCTCCAATGAACCACCTAAAAACTGGAAGTGAAGCTGTGGCTCAAAGTGGTAGAGCTCTGGCCATGAGCAAAAAAGATCTCAGGGACAGCCCCCTGGCCCTGAGATTCAAGCCCTACAGCTGACCCAATGAATAAAAACAAACACCAAATAAAAGAAAGCCAAAGATCAGATGGGGGCACAAAGATGGCTGAACAGCCTCTCAGGAGTGGACCTGCTCCCTGCTGGGCCTGCATTTGAGCAGCCTGAAGCCACACGTGTGTGTGTGTGTGTGTGTGTGTGTGTGTGTGTGTGTGATTTCATGTCTATGTGTGTCTGTGTGTCTCTGTAGATCTCAAGGTGTTTGTGTGTCTCTCCAGGTATGTGTGTGTGTTCAAGTGTGCGTGTGTTTCAGTGTGTCTTTGTGCCCAGGCATATGTATGTATGTATGTGTGCACACGTGCACACGTGCATACCATACGTACAGGGTCCAAGGCTTGGCTGCCCAGCCTCCAGAGCAAAGCCCTGGGGCCCGGGGTGTGGGGCAGCAGAGGGTGGGGCTAGGTGAGGCCTTTCCAGTCCAGATGAAGTAAAGCAGAAACAGAAGCTGGAATCCACCCCCGGCGGCCCTGCCCAAAACAGGTTCAACCTGAACAAGTCCTGCTCTGCCCTGAGGGAGGTGGGATGGGAGGCAGACGGTGGGGATAGGGAAAAGCCTGCCTGGGTCTGGTCTACTGGCTGCCCACCCAGGCCTGCCCACGCCGTGCCCTCACCCCCCAGCCACCACCACCATCCACCCACCGCACACCACCCTGCGCTCTGCTCCTGCTTGCCTGGGCCTGGAGGCCCGCATCCCAGCTGAGCCCTGGGGCTTCCCACGGCACCCTGTTGAGCTGAGCTTCCCTGGTCCCTCCCTCCGGCTCTGCCCAGGCCCAGCACCAGGGCACGGTGCCGTAGGTCTCTACCAGGGCGGCGTGGGTGGTCGCCTGTGCAGGCCGCCCCTGCCCATCCCAGGCACCAGCTGCTGGGCCTCCTCCATCCTTTCCCCGGGGACTCCTGGGGGGGGGGAAGGTCCCTGTCCCCAGGCTGAGCCGTGGCCACGCTCTGGAGCTGCCCGTGGGGGCGGCCCCAGTACCCGCGTCCCCCACTTCCTTTGGAGCCTGCAGAGCCTGAGAGTCACGGAGCTCCAGTGGGGGACAGCTATGGGGAGACACAGGGGAAGCGTCCCCACCTTCCCTCTGTCCCCTCCCCACACAGGCCCAAAGACCAGGCTGTATGTCTCCACACCCGGCCCGGCCATATGACCTGGGGCCAGTGAATTGTCTGATCCTGGGTTTGAACTTTGCTTGACTGGCACAGCGCCCCTCCAGCCTGGCATTTGTAGTTACTTTGGAGATGGAGATTAGCAACCCTCCAGGTCCTCCTGCCTAGCTAGGATGACAGGCGTGAGCTGTGGGCACCTGGCTCTCTTTTTAGCATTTATGCCTGCCTCATCTTGAGAGAATGGGAAGCCCGGTAAGGCGGGTGTACAGGAGGGGCCCCTGACGCTGCCCGGTAAGGCAGGTGTGCAGGGGGGGCCCCTGACGCTGCCCGGTAAGGCAGGTGTGCAGGGGGGGCCCCTGAGGCTCAAGGCACTGCACCCCCTGCGGGCAGTGACAGGGTGAGACGAGGCGTCTGACAGCTCCGTGGTGACCACCACCCGGTGTCCCGGTGTCTGACCCCCCTCCTAGGAGGAGTGTAGACGACTCACAAAGGCTGGGCCTGAAGGGTCCATAAGTGTAGTTGTGCCTGTGTGAAGTTCAAGGCAAACCTGGGGCTGGGTGTGATGGCTCACACCTGTAACCCTAGCTGCTCTCAAGACCCCATCTTAATCCCAGATGCTTGGGAAAGCGTTCACAGGAGGGCTGAAGTCCAGGCCAGCTCAGGGAAGAAGCAAGACTGGAGCAAAACTGTGCTGGAGGCGTGGCTGAAGTAGTAAAACCCCTGCTTAGCAAGTGTGAGGCCCTGAGTACTGCAGGAGGAGGAGGGGGAGGCGAGGGGGAAGAGGGGGAGGAGGGGGAGGAGGCTGGCCTGTGGTGGCAGGGGTCAGGACTGGGCGTGGGCGCAGGGCAGGTCGGGAGGCCTGCCTGCTTCAGGAACGTGGGGTGTGGTGACTTGTGGCGCACAAGTGCACACATGTGCAGATCCACCAGCATGCACCCAGACTCCCGCCTTGGAGCTACTTACATCCCAATTAAAAGCTGACAGAGCCAGTCCTCCAGCCTCCCCAGCACCTGGAGGGGAGGGTTCTCCAGGCAAGGCCCCGGAGGGCCCCCGTCTCCCACCGCTGCCCAGGCTGGCCCTGTGTCCCCTTCCTTCCCCTGTGGGGAGATCTGCACCCCCAAGGCCAAGCTCAAAGACTCGTTCATCTAGCCCAACCTCATTTCCAGGCTGCGTGACCCCAGCAGACACCGCCTGACCCCACCTCTGCCCTTCAGCCACAGAGGCGGCAGGGCTGCTGCTGGATTTCCGGGGTCCTGGCAGGCAATGGGAAGGGAAGGGCTAGGGACAGACCCTTCCCCACGGTTCTGCAGCCCGCCCGCCCTGCTCTGAAGGCCTAGGCCCTGCCACAGCCCAGCAATGCCAAGGCCTCTCCCTCCCTCCGGGCCCTGCACCCCAGGATGAGGGCAGGGCATGGTGCCCCGCAATTGGAGCAGGAGGATGCACAGGCCAAAGGGTAACGGGGCCCCTGGGTCTCTTGCCTAGGAGGTAGATACCTTGTGTATAGGCCTGTCCTCTGTCTGTCTGTCTGTTTCCCCTCAGGGTGTGTTTTGAAGGCTGCTTAGAGGGACTTCCTAGAAAGCGATCTAAGAGCAGGCAATGTGAGGTTGGCCTAAGCTTACACTGGCACAAACTTGGCCCTGGCAGGGAGGGGCTGGGGACAATCTTTTTTTTGGGGGGAGGGGATGGTGAATTGGTGGTTGTCAGGAAATCTAGCAGATGACTGCTGGCC
>NW_012267270.1:445701-447166 GCF_000151885.1 Dipodomys ordii
AGATGCCTGTTTCAGCCCTAGCGCATGGGACCCAGGGCAGCCAGGAGGAGGAGGGCCCTGCTCTGGGAAGCAGTCTGGATGTCTGGATGCCCCAACTGCCTGTGGCCTGTCCATTCTGGACACACACGTGGGTGCACGGAGGCTGGAAGGCAGCGGGACCTAGCACTCCAGCAGGGGCTGGGGGAGGGGTGCCGAGAAAGGCCAGGCCCTCTAGTCAGGCAGGAACGGACCCTCTGTTCTGCAGGGGCCCCAAGCAGCTGGCTAGTGGGTCCTGTGGCTTCTGGCTGGGGAAAGCAGGTAACTGTACAAGAGGAGAGATGGCCGGAAGAGTCTCCAGGACACCCCCCCTCCGCCCGGCATCACCCCCTGTGACTCAGAAAAGAGTGTGGAGCTCACCCTGCATTTTGCATACACATCTGCGAACATGCAGACACCAAAGCCACACCCGCTTTCCTACATCAGCCCGGCTCTGGCCCTGACAAGAAGGAGCCCAAGAGTCCTTTATTCCTTCCTCCCCATGGCAGTGTTACCCTGCCCCAGCCTCAGTTTCCCCATCTGGCAAGTAGGTCTCCGCCTCCTTGTCTGGCCACGAGTTACACAGCCACCAGCCTGCAGATGCCAGCTTGGGAGGGGACGGGAGGGGGGGTGTCCAGAAGGTGGGCTGGGGACAGGGGTATACAGAACAGCTCAGACTTTTGCCAAACCTGTTGTGCATGGCAGCCACTGTCCCGGGGGAGCCAAGCCCATGCCAGGCCCCAGCTGCCAGCCAGCCCACAAAAGGCATTCAAATGAGAGACAAATATTTGAGGCCCCAAGATACAGCCCAGCCAGGCCCTGACATCCGCCTGGCCCTCATTTGGGTATTAATTGGATTTCACTTGGAGATTTGCATGCTTATCGATGACGGACACAGTGGTCAGCTACTGGGGGGTGGGGTGGACAGAGTCCCGGGGCTCCCAGGTAAATGCCAGGTAGAAGAGGAGGAGGGTCAGGAATCCAGGACTCCCCCCACCCAGATAATATCAGGATAGCCAGCCAGTACCCTAGGCCAGGCCTCCTGAAAGACAAGGTCACAAGGCCACTTCCTGGACACCACAAGGACCCTGGGGACAAGTGGGGGGAGGGGGAGAGGAGAGAGAGAGGCCACCCTGTTCTACCGACCCCCAACACACCCCCGGGACTGCCCCTCCCCCACCCAACAGGGCGCTGGGGTCCCTGTCACATGAGAGCACAGGCAGGCAGGGACCCTCCCAGGCCACGCAGTCCTGGGGACGTCCTGGAGCCTGTCCCCTCCCCCCTGGGTTCCCCCCCACATCCCCACACGGCTCAGGCAGACAAGGACCCTCCCAGGCCACGCAGTCCTGGGGACGTCCTGGAGCCTGTCCCCTCCCCCCTGGGTTCCCCCCCACATCCCCACAAGGCTCAGGCAGACAGGGACCCTCCCAGGCCATGAAGTCCTGGGGAC
>NW_012267270.1:448560-453892 GCF_000151885.1 Dipodomys ordii
AGCTGAAGAGCTGAGGGACAGCGCCCAGGCCCAGAGTTCAGGCCCCACGGTTGGACCAAAAAAAAAAAAGACAAATGGAAAGAGACCAAGCACGGAAAAGAAGGAAAGTTTTGGCACTTTTAATGTCATGCATGGTTCTGACATTAAAAAAATAAAAATAAAAACCACCAAATGTGAGTTTGTCAGCTCTACGTGGCTATGACCCAACACCTAGGCGGTGGCCTTGGGGGGAAGGAAGGTTTATTTGGGCTCTGGGTTCAGAGATTTCTGCAAGCCACACATCACCTGTGTGAAGGACCTGGCTCCCAGCGTAGCGGGGGGGGGGGGGGTGTGGAGAGAGGGGAAGAGTCTGGGTCCCATCCTCTCCTTGAAAGACACGCAGCAACCTTCACTGACCATCCTTCTCCACAGCCCCCAGCTGAGAGGCAGCCCTTCCGCCTCTGCCGGGACTCTGGGGTCTGTGTGGGATTCCAGTCATGGTGGTGTGCTGTGTTTTCGCTCCGCCTGGCTCTCACAGCCATCCGGGGACCAGCGGTCGGGAGATGCTGGTGCTCAGCTCTCTCTCCAGGGTGTGCTGAGCTCCAAAGCTGGCTCCCAAGGACCTGCTGATGAGCCAAAGCCCGAGATGGTCATCCACAGGCTCCCAGGGAAGACGTCTGGGTGAGGGCTCTGAGGTGCCTTCGTGGAGTTGCCCCAGACAGAAGGAGACCCTCCAAAGATGGCCCTGACAGGGCCTGGCTGGAACGGCTCAGATGGGGCCCAAGGTACCACTGGCCTGGCTCACAGGTCAGGCAGCATTGTCCTGGGGTTGACCAGGGTGGGGGTCCCGGGGCCCTGGGGTGCCCTTCGGCCCTCCTGTACCCTGGTGGTCATTGGATGGAGCTCTACTAGGCACTGGGCCTAGCTTATCAGGCAGAGACCTAACTAGTGCTCTTCCTCCGCTTCCCTCAGTGAGCCCAGATGCAGGGCCTCAGACACAAAGCTGGGGTTTGTTTGTTTGTTTAAGTCTGTGTGTGTGCATGCGTGTGTGTGTGTGTGTGTGTGTGTGTGTGTGTGTTGGTTCTTCGGCTTGAACTTGGGGCTTGGACACTGTTCCTGAGCTTTTATATTCAACGATAGCGCTCTACCACTTGAGCCACAGCTCTACTTTAGTCTTTTTTTTTTTTCTTAATTAGAGATAAGAGTCTCAGGGACTTTTCTGCCTGGGCTGGATTTGAACTGTGATCCTCAACTCTTCAGCCTTCTGAATAGCTAGGATTATGGGTGAGAGCCACCGGTGCCTGGCTCCAGAGCTGTTTCCTGACATCTTGGAGCACAGTCACTTCATCCCAGGACCAGACAAGGCTCCACAGGGGACAATAAACAGACCAGGATGACTATAGACCACAAGTGACAGAAAGCCCTCCGGAGCGCTGGCCCAACTGTCCCCTGCCTTGCCTGCAGGTCCGGCTGGTGGCCAAACTTGACTCACTGTCAGCTGCTTCTGACCTTGGGGAGGGTCACCTAGCCTGGGACCCAGAGGTCAAAGCTGCCTGCCTTCCTCCTTCCCAGGGGCCAGGGCTCCTGGCTTGCATGGCCAGTTCCCTGCTCTGGGTCCGTCCTGTCACCTTTTGCCTGGAATCTGCTCCTAACCCCCAGGCCGGGACAAGGTCTGAAGCTCAAACCCCTTCAAAGCCCGCTGCTCCACACAGCAGGGAGGAGCTGAGGCCCTGGGCCGGGCGGGGCTGGGCCCGGGAACTAACTTGCTTCGGGTACTTAGCCTAGGATGTCTTCTGGGCCATGTTTCCTGCAGGTAGCCATTCACCAGCAGGAATGAAGTCGTCCTGGGTTCGAATCCTTGTCCCCACCCTTCCCCGGTACCCAGGCTTCAGGCTCTTCAGGCAGCAGACAGCATGACAGCTGGGGGACTTTGTCACCAGAGCAGCCACAGCCGGGGGCCTGGGTGACTCAGTGGCGCTGTCTGCAATGTCCCTGCTTGGGTGACGAGGTGCCTGCTCACTGCGTGGCCTGTCTCCCGGCTTCAGCCCTGGGAGGACAGGAAACAGAGGTTGGAAGGCTGGTTGTGAGCATCCGAGGCTGGAGAAGGGTTGTGAGTCTCTAAATACAACCTTAACAAGCCCTGAGAAAGGGCTGGGCCTGGTGGCTCACACTTATAATCCCACTACTCAGAAGGCAGAGGTGAAGAAGAGGCTCCCCTGGCCCCGCTGCAGTGGCTCATGTCCATCAGTCATGCCAGACTCCTGGGGGATCACTGCCAGGTCATTCTGGGTGGGGTGGGGGGATGTGAAAGAGCTGATTGAAACAACTAAAGCAGAAAAGCACAGGGGTGTGCCTGATAATGCTACAGTGCCTGCCCAGCACAAGCCAGGACCTGAGTCAAAAACCAGGTACTGCAGGGCGCCAGTGGCTCACGACTGTAATCCTGGATACTCAAGAGGCTGAGGTCTGAGGATCACGGTTCAAAGCCAGCCTGGACAGGAAAGTCCGAGGGACTCTGCTCTCCAATAAATCACTAGAAAACCAGAAGTGGTCCTGTGGCTCAAGTGGTAGAGCACTAGTATTGAGCAAAAGAAGCTCAGGGACAGCGCCCAGGCCCTGAGTTCCAGCCCCACAACTAGCCAAAAATAAATAAATAAATAAAGGATTCAGAATTGTAGCCAGGTGCTGGTGGCTCACCCTGAGATCTCAGAATCACTTTGGAACACAGGCCCGGCACAAAAGCCCATGGGACGTTTATCTCCAATTAACCACTGAAAAGCCCAAAGTGGTGCTGTGGCTCATGGAGCAGACTCTGTGTTCTGAGTGCCCTGACTCTGAGTTCAAGCCCCAATGACAACACACACACACACACACACACACACACACACACACACACATGGATGAGCCCGGACCAGTGGCTCACACCTGTAATCCTAGCTACTCAGGAAGCTGAGATCTGAGGAACACAGTTTGTAGCCAGCCTGGGCAGCAAAGTCCATGGGACTCTTCTCTCTATTACTCAGAAAAAGCTAGAAGTGGCGCTGTGGCTCAAGTGGTAGAGTGCTAGCCTTGAGTGAAAAGAACCTCAGAGACGGTGCCCCAGCTTTGAGTTCAAGTCCCAGGACTGTCATAAAGAAAAAAAAAAAGAAAGAGATTGTGAGCCATGGCTCTGAACTCTGAACTTGGGACTAGTGGGCTCCAAGGTGTGTGACTGAGACTTGCAGCCCCACCCCTCCGTGCCAGCCCCCATGCCTGCGTGGGAAGGGCAGTCTGTTCCTGTGCCCTGTGCTTCCATACCCTCCAGCCCAGCACCCACGGTGGCCCTAGCGGGTGCGGGCCTCTCCCCCGCGGCTCCGCAGAGCTCAGACCCCCGTCTGTGAGGGCCTGAAGCAGTGGGCCTCACTGGGCATCCTCAGCACCAGGCCCCAAGCTGACCCTCAGGCATGGCAGGGTCCCTTGTCCTGTGGTGTCCAGACTCTGGGCACTGCTCGCAACTAGGCCTGGCCCTTATCAGACCAACCGGCCTTCCCTGAAGCCCCAGCCCCCGGCTGTGAGCAGCAGGGTGGATATCCAGGCCCGTGCTAACACAGGGCAGAGGTCTAAGGACCAGATCCCCTGGCCAAGGGGCACCTGCCAACCTGCTTCCTGGGCAGCGCACACAGCCCTTAATGCCACCAAGGCAGGGTGATATAGACACCAACCACTCCCACCTCCCAGGGCTCCAACGGCTGCACCCCAACCGCTCCCTGCTGAAGGAAGGGGTGCCCGCGGCAGCACCCTAACGCTGCCTGGGGATCCCCTCAGCCCTTCCCACGCCCTGCAATAAAAGAGAACTTAGGGTGCAAAGGAACTTCAAAGCTGCCGAGGCCCAGAGTTAAGGGTGGAGCTGTGTAAAACCCGCCAGGGCTCTCTCAGCTGGGGGCTCAGAGGGAGGCGGTGTGGACAGCTGTCCCCAGGGCAGATTCCTGGTCTTCCCAGCTCAAGGGGTCACCATGGCCACCAGCACCTATAGCCAGCAATAGGAAAGCGGCATGGCCAGCCCCGGAAGGTGCAAGCTCCCCAACAGGGCCTCCCAACTATCCTCGCGGGTCAGCTGGGCGTGGGACCAGCACCATTTGTAGGCTCAGCAAATGGCACCCCAGCTCCCCCCGTTACCCAGTGAGAAATAGGTAACGAGGAGCCCAAGCCCACGGGTCCAACACACAGGCCACACAGTACCCACACACCAGGCCAACGGCAGCCCAGCCCCACACGGTGCACTCGCCCACACCCCTGTACCCGTCAGTGGTCCCAAGGCTTCAGTCTCCCAGCTCCCCCCGCCCCATGGCTGGACACAAATCTCACACCTGTCCAGCCCCCCTCCCCTGCACAGAGAAGTGACCACAGATACACACACACACACACACACACACACACACACACAAGCCGGGCTGAGTCCTACCTAGGAAACAGAGACAAGACTGAGGGCTAAGACATTGCTGGACCACTCAGTTATAAACAACCTTTTATAAAGTCAGCTTTTGCTCAAGGGGGTGCCCCCAGCCCCCCTCCGCATACAGGCCAGCTCAGCGGCCGGGCCCAGCTGGGTGAGCCCCAGGCTGGGCTTCCGAGAAGGGGAGTCCCACTATGCACCCTGCCCCGCTCGGGGGAGGGCGGCAGCGACCTCTTTATTGTGCTCCAATTTTTTTTGTACAAAAATAAGTCTTCCTGTGTCCATTCGGGTCCCCCCAGCAGTCCAGCTAACAGGTGAAAAGTCCACGCTGTGTCCTTGTACGATCCCGTCTGGGCCGAGGCTGCGATTCACGCGGGCGCTGGGCACCGGGCCGTGGGGACGCGGACGACGCGGCGAGGACGGTCCATCTGCGGCTCCCAGGCGATGGGCGCTGCGTGTCCAGGGCTGCGGGGAAGGCGGGCCGAGTTAGTGCGGGGCTCCCCGGGGCGCAGGCTGCGGTCGGGGGTGGGGGGCCGGCGGGGCGGGGCGCCGCCCGCGGCGCAGACCGGGTGACTCAGGGCGCACCCCGGCGATTTGCAATGCAAAGTCACCCCACCCCCGGTACCCCGACTCCGCCGGGACCCGCCGGCCGCCGAGCCCGGGGCCGGAAGTTTTGCAATCCCGGACAAACAAACGCCGGTCTTGCTCGGACTTGAATTAAAAATAATAAAGGAAAGCTCTGGAAGGCGAGCGAGCGGGGTGGAAGCGGCGGCCAGCCCCCCTCCCGCGCCCCCGCCATCCCCCGGCCCCCCAGGTACCTCAGTAACCCCCTAACCAGCTGGAGAAATCCAGCAGCTCGCGCTCCGCGGGGCTCAGCTCGCCCTCGCAGCCGCTGTCGTCCGACGAGTAGGCGGAGCGCGG
>NW_012267270.1:455095-487762 GCF_000151885.1 Dipodomys ordii
CCCGGCCCGCGGGCCCCGCTCCGCCCCGGCCCCGCGCACACCTGCGCCCCGTGGGGTGGGGACGACGCGTGGTGGAACTCAGACCGGGCGGAGAGGGATTCAGATTCTTGGGGGCCCTGCGCGCACCCCGAGCCCCCCCTTCCCAGGGCCCCCTGCCTCCACCGCAGAAGGCCCTCCTCCACCCGGCGCCCCAGCCGCTCCGGTCCCCGGGAGACGCCCCTGGTGGCCGGGCTCCACGCCCGCCTCCCCGGCCCGTCCTTCCCTAGGACAGCGACCCCTGAAGACGGCGAGTGTCCCGCAGCGGCCAGGCAGCCGCTCTGCAGAAATGTGTGAAATGCGCGGTTGCTGGAAGAGTCCGCGCCCATTGCTGGAAGAGTCTGCGCCCTGCCCCTCCGTCCCGGAACCCTGCCCTCGGGGCCCAGCCAGGCCTGGTCCGTCCCCCCACCCTCTCCCAGGAATGGGTGCTTCTGCGCCCAGACGGTGGATCCGGTTGGGCCAGCTGTCTGGAGCTGCTTTCTTTGTCCTGGGTGGGTCCCAGGATCCCCTTCTTCAGGGGATGCCAACCTAGCGCGAGGGTGCCCAGCACCCTGCAGGGTCCTCCTGGCTGGCCTGTCCGTCGACACCCCCCTGTGGGCAGCAGGCTGCAGACTAGCACCTGCCTGGCTGCCTGGTGGGAGACACCCCCGTGGAGCCATCCAGGTAGACATGGAGGCTGAGTTTTAATTTCCTGATGCGGCTCAGCACCCTTCCCCCTGGTCAGAGGCAAACCCAGCCCCCGCTGAGTCTCCCGTCCCCCCTCTCTGCTTCGCTTGCCAATGGCCAGGTGGAGGGCCAAGGAGCAATCCCAGAGCCCCGCCGCTGGGCCTTGGAAGTCCTTGCTGGTGTATGATTTCTCAGGACCCCGTGGATTGGCAGCCAGCTTTCTGCTAGCAGGACCACAGCTCTCTTCACCTGGGAGATCATGGGGAAGCAGGACATCCACCAAGTGGTTCCCAGGATCTTGGGAACAGATCCCATAAGAACCCTTAAGACCCAGGACTCTATGAATTTCTTTTGAAACTCACAACCCTTCCAGAAGCCTGTGCCTGTGTTGTCTTTTATTATGAAAGTGATGTACATCAGGGTGGCTCACACCTGTCACCCTAGCTACTCAGGAGGCTGAGATCTGAGGATCTCAGTTCAAAGCCAGCCCAGGAAGGAAACTCTGTGAGACTCTTATCTCCAATAAACCACCAGAAAACCAGAAGTGGTGCTGTGGCTCAAGTGGTAGAGAGCTCACCTTGAGCTGAAGAGCTGAGGGACAGAGCCCAGGCCCAGAGTTCAAGTCCCACAACTGACAAAAATAAAATAAAAATAAGAATGGTGTGCAGGGGGGTTACAGTTACATATCAGGTAATAAGTACATTTCTTCTTGGACAGTGACAGGCCTTCCCTTTCTTCCAGTTTTTCCCTCCCATCCCCACCCACAAGTTGTAGAGTTCATTTTCAACATAGTATCTAGTGCTGCACTTGTTTATTCTTTGTCTCTCCATGTCTATACCCCCATTACCTCCCAAAGACAGATAAAGGGACAAACAGAACAAAAAGAAGAAAATACAGCAACAAAGGGAAAAACCTCTTGTTTCCATTTCCTGGAGTTCATTTTGATCAATATTAGTTTATAGGATCAGATGCTCACCGGCACTGTGCCTTTGTGTGTATTAAGGCTTGATCTCAGGGCCTCATGCACTTGCTTGGCTTTTCCACTCAAGATTGGCTTTCTACCTCTAGATCGACACCTCCACTTCTGACTTTGTGCTGGTTGATTGGAGATAAGAGTCTGGTGGACTTATCTAAATGGGCTGGGCCTGGTGATCCTCAGATCTCAGCCTTCTGAATAGCTAAGATCACTAGAGTGAGTCACTAGTTCCGGACAACAAGGAACTGAATCTCCTTGAAACAACAAAAATAAAAAAGGACCAGGTTCCGGGAAGCAGGGTTGTCAAGACCATGGACAGGCAGGGGCAACAGTCTTCCAGAAATGGGGGACAAGTGGAGAGCCCTATACACCCTGCTCCTCCCCCAAAGCCAGCCGTTTGGCCCAGGGGCCTGGGTGTGCTTGGTGTGTGTGGAGCTGGGGAAGGGTTACACTGACAGTAGACTGGAAAGGATGACCCTACCAGCCAGCATGGGGTATCTAAGGAAGAAGCCCTGGATAGAGGAAGAGTCCACTCTTCCCTTAGTCCTGGGCCAGCGTCACTAACTCCAGTCCTATCTGACATGAAATGCTCAGTGTGTTTGTACCTTAACTATGTCCCAGGGCAAAGCCAAAAGTCAGGAATACAAAAATATTCAACGACTCAGGTGCTGGTGGCTCCTATCTGTCATCCTAGCTTCTCAGGAGGCTCAGATCTGAGGATCATGGTTCAAAGCCAGCCCAGGCAGAAAAGTCTGAGATTCTTTTCTCCCATTAACCACCAAAAACCCAGAAGTGCCTTGAGCAAAAATAGAGCTTTGTCATTGTGCCTTCCATTATCCAGCCCCCAGGAGCAGAGCTGGACCTGTGCAGTAGGGGCCATGGAGGGGTCTCCAGGGCCCAGCACACCTCTCTGCAGCTTCACCAATGCCCCTCAGAAAGCCTTGGGGAGGGACCACTCTTTGGGGTTCCTCTCTGAGTCTCCCTACTTTCCTTTTATGGCTTTCCTTCACTTTCAAGTAAACTTGCTCTGTTTGCTTACACACACACATACACACACACACACACACACACACACACAGAGCAATTAAGCCTCAGAGAGATGGGGGGCCCCCTCAGGTTCCTCCCCAGGGAGTCAGTAAGGACATTGCCCCACTCCTCCCCCCCACTTGGTGTCCTTTCTGCTGGGGTGGAGGAGGAGCTGGGCGGGATTCTATGGAAAGCTCAGAGAGCACATGGGTAAAGCCAGTTCTGAAGACTGCAAGGAGGGGAGTGGGGAGGGAAATGGGTAGAGCAGGCTATGGTCAGTCTGGTGGTCACATCTGTAATTCCAGCTATTCCAGAGGCTGAGGACCATGGTTCGAAGCCAGCCCAGGCAGGAAAGTTCATCAGACTCTTATTTCCAATGAACCAGCAAAAAGCCAGAAATGGAGCTATGGCTCAAGTGGTAGAGTGCTAGCTTTGGAGACAGCGCCCATGCCCCAAGTTCAAGCTCCAGGACCAGCACATGCACGTGTGCAAATACACATACAGACACAGAGCAGGCTATAAAATAAATTGTTTTTCAGAACCATTTTGGGTTCATACAAAAGTCTGCAGGGGGCTTGAGGTGGAGCTCAAGTGGTAGAGCATTTGCACATTAAGCTCAAGGCCCTGAGTTCAATCCCTATTGACTTCACAGCAAAGACCACCATCGGGCTGGGAAGGTGGCTCAGTGGTAGAGCGCTTGCCTTGCATGCCTGAGACCCTGGGTTCAATTCCTCAGCACCACATAAGCAAAAAGAAAAAAGCCAGAAGTGGCACTGTGGCTCAAGTGGTAGAGCGCTAGCCTTGAGCTGAAGAGCTGAGGGACAGCGCCCAGGCCCAGAGTTCAGGCTCCACGACCGGACCCCCCCAAAAAAAAGAAAGAAAGAAAAGACCACCATCTCCAATAAAGCCACATTGAGGTCCTTGGGGTTGAAGAAAAAAGAAAAAGAAAGGGAGGGAGAGAGAAGGGGGGATGGAGAAAGAGGGAAAGAGACTACCATCTTCACAATCAGAACGCAGCTATGGTCTGTGTATATGTCAGGTATTCTGACATGTACATGGTCCTCCAGCACACGTCAGCCAGGCTCCTCTGATTCGAGGTTGGTGATGGTGTCACATCCTGCTGCCAGGGCTCCCCTCCCCCAGGACATCCCCTCCCTTCCACCAGTGGCAGTCCCTGCTGTGACCTATGTGTCTGACCAACTGGCCACAGGGCAGGGCCTCACAACCCCTCTCAGGCTCAGCTGGCTTTCAGTCTCCTATGTACTGCTTCGGGTTTTTTGCTTTATTTTTAGGTTTAGACCACGACTGGATACCTGCCACTTTCACTCATTGGCTAGCGCTCTACCAACTGAGCCACACCTCCAACCCCTCACCTGCAAAGGATGAGACCAGAGGAAGAAGCGTGGGGGCGTGGCACCGGGGAGGGGCGGGGCTCCACCCACTGGAGGTGCGGGGCGTGGCTTCTATCCCGTTGGAGGCGTGGGGCGTGGCTTCTACCCCGTTGGAGGCGTAGGGGGCGTGGCACCGGGGAGGGGCAGGGCTCCACCCACTGCAGGCACACGGGGCGTGGCTTCTGCCCCGTTGGAGGCACAGGGGGCGGGGCACCGGGACGGGGTGGGGCACTGGGGAGGGGAAGAGCCTCCCTCCTCTCCTGGCACCGCCTAGGATCTGCTGTCAGGAGCTTTCTCAGCAGGCTTTGGGGTTTTCGGGGGTCTTTTTGTGGTAGGCATGCAGGATCGCACCGTAGGGCACCTGGAAGACTCGGCTGGAGTTCTTCCTGCGGGAGGCTTGCCCCCCCCCACTAACCCACGCAGGCCCGCGGGCGTCTTCACAGGCAAGCGAGGACCCAGGGCCTCCCCCCCGTTGATTTAGCTGGGGCCAAGTTCGTGTGGCTTTGCTGCCACTGGCTGGTTTTTGCTTCGATCTTGTGATGAAACTAATCTTAATTCATCAATCATTGGATGATGGAAGGAAGGAGAGAAGAGGGCCCGAGGTAAGAAAATCTTATCGTGGCGCGCACACACACACACACACACACTCACTATCCTGGGGACAAAGGCAGAGGCAAGACAGGGCCCATCTATGGTCCGCACTTGTGCGGAGGATCCCGGCCTGTGATTCCTGAGGACCAGGGCTGCCCTCTAGAGGGAGCTGGCCACCCTTCCACCGTGCCCAGAAAAAACGGGCAGGGGCAGCAGCTCCCTCCATAGGACATCCCCTTGCAGATGTAAAGGCGGTTTCTGGGCAGGGTAGCTGGCCCTGCTGCCAGGCACAGGGAAGGGTCAGGGGTCAGCCCAGCTTCCTGAGGGGCACAGCCTGTGCTGTGAGGTTTCCGCTGTAGACAGACTCAGGAAAAGCAGCGTCTGAACTCTGGAAGTTCACTGGACACAGAGGTGCTGGGGCCTGGGGACAGCTGTGTCAGGGCCACCTCTTCCCCAGGGGCCTCACGGGAGGAGGAGTGGGTCAGATGGGAATGGTGAGTAGCTCAGAACTGCTGGAGACAAAGCGCGGTGCAGGGGGCCTGATGCAGGCGTAGGACTCGAGCCGCAGCTGAGCCCACCTGGGCCATGCCAGGACCCGCACAGCCGCCCTGCAGGCTCAGGGCGGGAGGCCTGGGGGGTGCGTATCCTCACCTCCCTGCTCTCTGGCACTGGCACGGGGTGCAGCAGGAGGGCCCCAGCACAAGCCTTCTTGAGTGGTGACCACTAGAGCCATCTTCCCAGCCAGTGCCAGCCCTGGGGCCGACAGAAAGGACTGGAAATCAAACCTACTTCCGAGGAGCTTCCGAGTCAAAGGTCAGACCCCAGGCAGCCTCCTGGGTACAGCCCCAACTGCAGCAATGCCAGGGCAGAGAGCATGCCCCTTCCTGAGCACCCCTCGGCCTTGCTGGCCCCATCACCTCAAAAACCCCTTCCCCTGTGAACCGCACAGCTAGAATATTTTGGGGAAGCCCAAGATCTTGGCACATTCCCTGCGTCCTGAGCCGGCCTGGGGCAGCGAGGGGGCGTGGGGAGTTGGCCTTGCTACCCCTCCCCTTCCTGCTGGCCCTCCTTCCGGGGCACCCAACCACTGTAGGGTGTGCTGACAGATGGGCGGACATGCCCACCTCCTGCGGTCTGAGGTCTCCACCCTGTGGGAAACCACAGTGGGAGGGGAAACAAGGGCAGGGGAAAGGAGAGGAGAGGAGAGGAGAGGAGAGGAGCAGGACTACCATGGCGCTTCGGAGTCGAGTCAAGTTTGCCAAATGCCAAATGCTGGTCACCAGCTTCTTTGTCTTGGTAACAGGCAGGGGTGGGTTTCTCAGGGCATGCCCAAGCCTCTGAAACTGGTCACACCTACACACCTACACACACACACACGCACACACACTCAGGGCATGCCCAAGCCTCTGAAACTGGTCACACCTACACACACACACACACACACACACACACACACACACACCAGCTCTAATCTGGCAGGTCGGCTAGCAGCCATCTTGAAATACCTTGGGAAGGACACCCTTGTGGGAAGGACATCCGCCCTCCTGAGGGGCCATGCAGGGCCTGGAGGAGGCTGGGTTGGGCCCAGAGTCTTGGATGGCTGGTGGCCGGTGGGGAGGTCCTGCTGGAGCGGGCACTGGCTGCCCGGCTGGGAGATGGCTTTCTCCCTCCCACCATGGGGGCTTTCAGAGGCTGGGGAGGGGCTCAGGTGATGCAAGGTTCTGGCTTCTTGCAGAAACTCTGTGTGTGTGTGTGTGTGTGTTATCAACGTGTGTTTGTATCAGTATCTGTGTGTGTGCATATGCCTATGTGTGTGTGTGTGTGAGTGTGTATGTTGGGGTAACTGGGACAAATGCCTCCCAGCGCAAACCCCAGAGAAACACCCAGAACTCCCTGCAGCTGGCCTGCCTTGTGTAAGGTGAGCAAGCATGGGGGATGTGGTTGGAGGCCCTGGGAGCCCAAGTCCTACCCGCGGGCGCAGGAGGGGCTCCGTGCGGCATGAGCCCAGGTGCTGAGCCCACCTCTCCCCCAGCTGCTGAGCCTGGCCGGGGCTTCCATTGTGGCGCTCACACACTTTGGGGACCACTTTACTGTCATCAGCCGTGCACCCTTAGAGAGGAGCCCCTTCCAGTCCCTGGACCGCTGGGGTAAGTGAGGTGGCGGGGGGGGGGGGAGGCTGCAGGGTGCCGGCAGCGGGGGCAGCTCCCGGGTGGAGGTGTTCTGGTCTGGATGTGAGATCCCTGGGGCCCCAGCCCGGGGCAGCCCTGAGGAGCTGACTCAGATAGAACCTAGGGGCCGGGGCAGAGGGCGGACCCCTCAGGGTCATGGCTCCACTGAGCCGCTTGGCGGCCCTGGGCGATGGTCAGTGTCCCCACCCTGGGTCTGGGGCCCCACAGGAGTATGGGGTCAGGGAGGGGCATGTGGCAGTGTCAGGATGGAGTGCTGTCAGGAGTCTCCGGGGCCTGGGCGTGGAGAGGTCTGCAAGTCCCAGCAGAGAAACTGCCATGTTCAGAGTGCAGTGAAGGCTGAGCGAGAGCCAGGCCTGCGGGTGGCCACTTCCACAGGGGCGAGAAAGGTGGCTCTGGGCAGGGCTGACCCAGGCCAGGGCACAGGGGTCCCGGGGTGGGGCGGGGTGGGGGGCGGGGAGGAGGCCAAGGCAAAGGAGCTCTGGCTGCCCAGCCTCCTCTCTGGAGGACCCGAGCCCCTGGGGGCAGGAAGCCTGAAGCTGGGCCTGCGCTGATAAGGCCTCTGCCCAACTCTGCCACCTGTCACCAGGGAAGAGTGTGGCTTGAAGATAGTTGCTGGAGGGAGGAGGGCTGGACTAGAAATGGGGAAGGAGGCCGACGCCTCCACCCTCCTCTTCCTCCTCTGAGCTCAGGGAGGGAGGAGGCTGCTGGGCACCCAGAGGCCAGCCCTGCCTGATGAGCTCCCTACAAGGCCAGCCGTGGCCAGGACCCCTATGTTGGATCTCAGGCGCCAGCTCAACCCTCCTTCTCTCTCCTGTACCCAGTGTTTGCTGTGGGGATCGTCCTGGCGGGCCTGTTGGGCCTGGGAGCTGCCCTGAGTGCTGCAGCTACCGTGAGGGAGGCCCAGGGCCTCATGGCTGGGGTGAGTTCTGGGGCCCCTGGCACTCCTAGTCTCCAGATAAGGGTCGAGACTTAGAGGTATGTAAAGCCACCTCACCCCATCCTGTAACAACTCCAGAACTCAGGCTGGAGGTGTGGCTAAGGTGGTGGAGGGCTAGCTGGTGAGCAAAAGCAGCAGGTACCCAGTTCAAGCCCCATTCTCAGACCTACAAGAGAAAAGAATCCAGGCTCAATACACAAGCCTAGATATCTGGGCCAGCCAGGACTCTCCACATGGATGAGTCAAGAATCTCCCCTACACCAGCCAGGACCCTCCCCAAGACCAACCAGGACACTGCCCAAGACCAGCCAAGACCCTTCTCTAGACCAGCCAGGACCCTCCTCTAGACCAAACAGGACCCTCCTCTAGACAAGCAAGGACCCTCCTCTAGAACACTCAGGATCCCCCCCCCAGACCAGCCAAGACCCTCCACAAAAACCAGCCAGGACCCTCCTCTCCACCAGCCAGTACCCTCCTCCAGACCAGCCAGGATCCTCCTCTAGACCAACCAACGCTCTCCTCTACAACAGCCAGGACTCACCACTAGTCCAGCCATGACCCTACTCTAAACCAGCCAGGACCCTCCTATAGGCCAGCTCTAGGACCCTCCTCTAGACCAGCCAGGACCATCCTCTAGACCAGCCAGGACCCTCCCTAGACCAAGCAGAACCCTCTCCTATACCAACCAGGATCCTCTTCTAGACCAGCTAGGACCCTCCCCAAGACCAACCAGGACCCTCCTCTAGACCAGCCAGTACCCTGCCCTAGACCAGCAAAGACCCTATCCTAGACCAATCAAGACCCTCCTGTAGACCGACCAGGACCCTCCTCTAGACCTCCAGGACCCTGCCCTAGACCAGCCAGGATCCTCCTCTAGATCAGCCAGGACTGTCCACACAGACCAGCCAGGACCCTCCACACAGCCCTCAGGGCCCTCCCCTAGACCACACAGGATGGGATAGTCGGTGCCCCAAGGGCTCGTGGTCGCTCACAGGGGTCCTACAGGAGCCGGAAGGCAGAGCTCCCCTGGGTGCCACCCGCCGCTGGGAGGGCTTTGTGGGTGTGATTGAGGGGCCTTTGTTTCCCTTCAGACCTGGGAAGACCCTTTGGCCAAGCCCTCCGGCTTGGGCCCCCCTGGGCTACAGGCCGCTTCCAAGCTATGCTAGAATTCTCCCAGCCCCGAGATCCCCTCCTCCACCCAGCCCGGAATGAATCCTCAATGCTCCCACCCCAGTTCCTCCCTGTAGGCCCCGCCCCAGGTCCCATCATCCCCACGCTGGGCCCCACCTGCCAACCCTCCATCCCTGCGGCCTGGGCCCTCCCCACGCCCCCCCCCCAGGGTCTCCCAGCCCTCTGGCACAAAGCAGACAGTGCTGACCACGCGTGACACGTGGACACCAAAAACCTGGGCAGTGTAGCTGTAAAGACGAGGGAGGGGCCCCGGCGAGGAGGGGACAGGCTCCAGGGGTGTGCCCCCAGAAAGTGTGCCCTGCAGGAGGGATGGGAGGGATGTCTGCAGAGAGGATGAGGCTGGCTGGCCCGCAGCTGGGCCGGGCAGGAAGGGCTGCGGTATCCACCACCAGAGGGCGCTGTGGTGCCAGGCTTGAGGCCACCACAGAGAAGCTGGAATTAGATGGGTGCCACCAGATCCTTTCCTATTCCAGGGTCCCTGCAGGGACCTGCGCTGCCAGCCCGTCACAGCTGCCTCTCCCGGCCCCCCTGAACCCCGAGTGAGCACTCCAGGCCTCTGAGCTCCCCAGGCCCTGCTTGGCAAGAGCTTCGTGTGCCCGCGGGGCCCGGTCACTGTCAGTGTGGGTCAGGGCTGCAGGAACAGGGCTGCAGGAAGTGGAGGGTCCGAGGCACACATCCCCACCGCACCCAGCCCCCTCGGCCCAGCATGGGCGGTGGGCCCAGCAGGAAGTGGAGGGTCCCACGCACACATCCCCACCCCACCCAGCCCCCTCGGCCCAGCATGGACGGGGGCCCAGCTCGGACTTTGCCTGTCCTCATTGTTTTGCAGGTGTAACGTGTCTAGGTGTTGTGGGGAGTGTGTCTCTGCTGCATGTGGCATGTCTGGCTGTTGCGTGTGGCTGTCTTTGGTTATGTGTTGCGTATCTGAGTTGTATGTGGCTGTGTGTGACATCTGTGTGTTATGTGTGATATGGGTGTGTGTGGTGTGTCTGTGCATTGTGTATGATTTGGGGTTTTGTGTGTAGTGTTTGTTGTGTGTGGGTATCTAGGGGGTTGCATGGTGTGTGTCTGCAAGCTGTGTGTGGTGTGTCTGAATATTATGTGTTATTTGGGTTGTGTGTGGTGTATCTATGTGTTATGTGTGGGGTTGCATGTGGTGTGTCTGCATCCAGGGGTTGTGTACACTGTATCTGCATGTTGCACGTCTGTGCTGTGTGGCAGTTACATGTTGTGTGTGGCTATCCTGTGTGTCAGCATGCAGGAGCGCATGGAAGGAGTTGGGGAATGGAAAGCTGTTTTCCTGCTGAGGGTGTGTGCCCCTCCCTGCCCTTCCTGCCCGGCCTCCCACAGCCTCACACACAGGAAATGAAATCGCAGCGGTGAGGAAGCAGCTCCAGTTGTTTGTGGACTTGCTTATTTATTTTCATTCAGAGAAAGGAGAACGAAAATGCCCATAATTGGGCCCAGCTCCATCCAGCAGCCTCTGCACTGGGGAGGGAGGGCCTGTCCACTGCCCAAGATCCTGGGAGAGTCCAGAGAACGGGGAAGAGAAAGAGAGCTGATGCTCCTTCTCCTGAGGAATGGAATGGTTTCTGGAAAATTCTGGTCTTGGGCTGGCTCATGTCCTGGAGCCTGGGAGGCGGCATGGAGAGATGGCTTCCAGATGAGACGGCCCTCAGCCAGCCAGGGGAGGAGGGGAGGCAGGGAGAGAAGATGAGGAGAGGGGGAAGAAGGAAGAGGAGAAGAGGGAGAGCAGGGAGGAGGAGGAGGCTGGAGGAAGAGAAGAGGAGGAGGAGGATGGAGGAAAGGAAGGAGAGGAGGGAACACTCCCAGAGAAGCTGCAGACAGTGCTGATAATCTAATCACCGCAGGCTCGAGGGCTGGGAAGATGGATTGGTTTGAGGGCAGGAAGGATGGATTGCTGGCTCCTGCTGGGTCAGAGCCTACACTCAGGTCTAGGGACTAAGGGGTAGTGGTTCCAGATCTTTCTACACTCTTATTGGAGCTAAGCTGCTTCTTATTGCTTGCTTCCTTTCTTTCTTGTCGGTCATGGGGCTGGAACTCAGGGCCTGGACACTGCCCCTGACCTCTTTTTGCTCAAGGTGAGCGCTCTACCACTTTGAGCCACAGTGCACTCCTGGTTTTCCGGTGGTTCATTGGTGATAAGAGTCTCACAGGGACTTTTCTACCCAGGCTGGCTTCAAGCCGTGATCCTCAGATCTCAGTCTCCTGTGATGCTAGGATTACAGACGCCGGCCACCGGCACCCAGTGGGGCTGTCTCTTTGTCTCTGCCATCTCAGCCAACATCTGTGGCTGTGTCCAGATGTCCTCCTGGGGTCCCGCTGAGTGAGGACTCTGGACTGCCACAGCCAGTCCAGTCCACAGCTGCCCTGGCTGCAGTCGGTCTAGCCTAGCTCCCACATCAGCCCGGCCACAGCGCTGTGGGGTGGAGTGGGTCTGACCCAGAGGGCCGCGCCGTCTAGCCAGGGCCATGGCACTGGCCACCGGCGTGGCTCATCCTCTAGAGGGTCAAGAGGACACTCAGCAGGGACCAGCTCCCTGTGCGGGCGGGGCATTCACAGCTTCTTCTCGCAGAATCCTTACACTGTCCATGCAGGGGGGAGGGCAGGTGACCAGGCAGGCCAGGGAGGGGCCTGTAATGCTCACTGTCTTCTACAAGCATGTTCCCAATCTGAGCGCGGACAGGACAGGGCCCTCTGCGGCCCAGGGGCAGCGTAAAGATGCTGGGTGGCAGGCCCACGCAGGGGTGTGGAAAAGACAGGAAAGGGAGGCGGTAGCTTGGTGGGTCACGCCGGTCCCTTGCAGCCAGCTGCCTCTGGGGGGTGGGCGTGGTCCAAAGGCATCAGGCTGTTGGGTTGGGGTGCTTCAGAAGGGAAACCGAGGCACCCAGGGGGGCGCAGCGCCAGTCCTCGTGCAGGGGCGTGGCATGGCGGGGAGGGGGAACAGGACAGAAATTCCAGAAAGGGTCTCCCCATGCCAGGAGCCCCCGCCCTCTCCCGTGCCCACACACACGCTCACCCCCGCAGGGGTTCCTGTGCTTCATCCTGGTGTTCTTGGCTCTAGCACAGGTGGCCTTCTGGAGGCTCCGCAACCCCACCCAGGTGAGTGTCCCCGTCCCTGTCCCCACACTGCCCAGCTAGTCACTGCTCTGCCACCATCTGAGAGCCGTGGGCAGCACGCAGGGGAACGTGGGAGGCCCGGCTCTCCATAATTCATGCCGCCGGCCAGCACCGGCGGGGAGTCCCGGGGGCTGCCCTCCCTCCATGCCCTGGTCACCGTGTGGCCGGCCACAGCCTGCCCATGGCCACCCTCATGCCGCCGAGCTGCCTGGAGGCATGGCCATGAGTGCCAGTTGAGCCCACAGAGTGGGTGTGGTGGGAAGGAGTTCCCGAGACCAGGTACCAGGCCGCCCTGGCCTTGGGAAGACGCCTGGACGTCCAGTCTCAGCCAGCAGCAGTCTGAGAACAGCTCCTGTCTGTTCTTGGGTCCAGGAGCCCCCAAACACCCTTGCAGGGAGTGGAGACCCCTGGACCACTGGCAAAGCTCCTGGCCCTGGTCCCTCCATTTCTAAGAGACACACCGGCCTCGGGCTCTGACAGTGCCCGGCTGAAGCCTCGGTCAGGAGCTGGAGCTGGGCTGCGGGATGCCAGCCCGACCCCCGGGGCCTGGCTGCGGGGGCTCAGGCAGGCGCTGCTTCTCAGCGACTAGGAGAGTGCTCAGCAGAGCCAGGCAAGCAATCCCTGGAGATGTGTCCACCCTGCTGAGCAGGGGTGAGGACAGTGACCCCAGGCCCCAGGGAAACTCGAGGCCTCCCTGGGCGTGGCTGGGCTGTGGGGGGGGGATAGGGAGGGGCGGGGAGGACCTGCACCACCCACTCCAGAGCTCCCAAGGTCCCCAGGCCTCCCGGGACCTGCTGCTCCAAGGTTGCAGTGGAGGACGGCTTGGGTTGAAGAGGGCGCTGGCTGGGCCCGCTCGTGGCCACGGCCAGCCTGGCACCTGCTGCCCAGGCGGGGCTGACTCACAGAGACGTGACTGTGTGGTCTCACAGACAGGGATTAACCAGTCCCCGGGCGCCTGGCACAGGAGGACCAAATGGCTCCTGTGAGGGTGTCCGGCTTGGCCAGGACCGGCTTAGCACGTCTGCTGCCCACCTGAGACCTCCGGGCTGGAGGCCTGAGTGGGCAGAGCAGGCACAAGGATCCTGCATTCACCTCTACTCCCTCTACTCACCCCTACCTTACCCCTCTACTCACCCCTACTCCTCCATCCCTACCCCCTCTACCACCCCTAACCCCTCCATCCCTACCCCCTCTACTCACCCCTAACCCCTCCATCCCTACCCCCTCTACTCACCCCTACCTTACCCCTCTACTCACCCTTGCCCCCTTTATTCATGCCTCCCCCCTCCATTCACCCCTGCCCTCAGCACCCTCAGTAAGAGCAAGAGGGAGGACTCAGGTCTCCAAGCACAAAGGAGGCATCAGAGGGCCTGCCTGGGCCAGGAGACCAGCGAGCTCTGGGCAGCCAGGGCGGCCTTCCTGGCAGAGGTGGCCTTTTGCCTCTGAGGGAATCGTTGGCAAGGAGAAGGTGTCTGGGGATGCTGGGTGTGGAGCAAAGGCAGCACCAGCCAGCGCCGCTGCCAGCGCTCTGACTGTCCTGGCCCCCAAATGCGCATGTCTGCTCTGAGCCTGTGTCTTCTTTACCCAGAGTCCAGCTGCCCAAACTCTGGGTGGTTCTGGGCACCGAGCTCTGTGCATCTTGGGGAGTGAAGTCTTCCCGGGCCCAGCCCCGTCGCCATGCCGAAGGCAGCAGGAGGTGCTTCCCTTGCTGGTCCCTGAAGCCCCCAGGACCAAGGCTGAGTGCAGCCTGAGCGTAGCCCTCAGTACCCCGGGCAGCCGGAGGCCACATGGGGAAAGGCGGCTGCTGGAGGGCCGCATGTCCCCTGCACCCATGGGTGGCAGGCTGCAGGGTGGGGCCTCCCATGTGCTCTCTGTGCAGGTGGAGGATGCCGTGCTGGACACCTATGACCTGGTGTATGACCAGGCAGTGAGGAGCCCGTCGGGCACCCAGAGCCAGGAGCTCACTGCCATCCAGGACACGGTAAGCTGGAGACAGGGTCTCTCCTGCACTGTGTTGGCAGCTGGCGGGGTGGTTGGCCCTGCTGAGGTCCAGGGAAGAGGTGCTGGATGCCCCCACAGTGAGTGGTCCAAGGGCCAGTAGTGAGGGGGACCCAGGACACCACTGCTTCCTGAATAAGGCTGGCTGCTGGATGTGTGGCCCAGCGAAAGATCAAAGGGCAGAGCCCAAGTTCAAAAATCATGACTAACTAGCCAGGCACTGGTGGCTCCTGCCTGTAATCCTTGTTACTCAGGAGGCTGAGATCTGAGGATTGAGGTTTGAAGCCAGCCCAGGCAGGAAAGTCCATGAACCAGCTGGGAAGGTGGCTCAGTGGTAGAGCGCTTGCCTTGCAATGCATGAGGCCCTGGGTTCGATTCCTCAGCACCACATAAGAAAAACGCCGGAAGTGGCACTGTGGCTCAAGTGGTAGAGCGCTAGCCTTGAGCTGAAGAGCTGAGGGACAGCGCCCAGGCCCAGAGTTCAGGCCCCACAACCGGCAAAAGGGACAGTGCCCAGGCCCAGAGTTCAGGCCCCACAACCGGATCCCCCCCCAAAAAAAGTCCATGAACCTCCCCCCCCCCGCCAGTCCTGGGGCTTGAACTATCCCTGAGCTTCCCTGAGCTCAAGCTCAGGAGCTCACGCTGAATAAACAAACATCTCAGACAGCAAGCATGAGCGCAATTGAGCCACCTGCCCCCCCCAACCCCACAGGGCCTTAGACAGGCCCTGCTGGCTGCGGTGGGAGCTGGCCTTCCGTGTCTGTGGTGGCCGCTCGGGGCCGGGCTGCGCCCTCCTGGGTGCCAGGTGCCCCACAAGTCGCCATGATGCCCCCAAACTCCAGTCCTGGTCTCTGGGGAGCCCAGTTCTTCAGGACCACCCAGGTCATTTGTCCTCTGGTGCCTCAGTTTCCCCCATTTGTCCTTCCTGCCCGCCTGACATGGCTCCCTGATCTCCTTTGTGCAGTTTCTGTGCTGTGGAAAGACCTCTCCTTTCGGACTCTTGGGGAGCGGGGAGGCCGCCCTGTGTCAGGGCCCTGAGGCAGCAAGAGAGGTGAGGGTGGACGACGGGAGGGGAGGTGGGGAGGAGCATGGGGAGGAAGAGGCGGGCCAAGGGCTGGGAAGATCCTGCAAGCTGGCCGGGTGACACCCCTGGCCCTGGCCCCGGACCCCTGGGCTGTACAGGCTCAGAGCCCTAGAGAATCCGGGGGGGGGGGAGGGGTGAGAGGGAAGCTCCTGCGGTCAGCCTCGAACCCAGGTCCCTTCTGCAGAAGGAGGCCTCCCTGCCTCCCACTTCCCTCCTCCACACACTCCCCGCCTGGGCCCCTGTCTGCGTGCCCAGGCCCTGACCAGCTGTCTAGGGGAGGGGGCAGGGGTTCCAAAAGCAGCCACTATAAGGGCACTCCGGAGGCGAGGGGAGGCTAGAGGGTCAGCTGGGCAGGGACGTGGCCCTTCTACGAAGACCTGAACTTGGCCTGCTGTCCTGATGCCCAGCTGCCCAGCCCCCACCCCGGCTCTCCTCCCCAACCCCCTCTGGACACACGCTATCTCATGGTGCAGGGCCTGGCTGCCCTCCAGGGACGGGAGGCGGATGGGGACTGGCTTGTGGCCCAGCCAGGGCCCAGCACCCGCCCCGAAGGCCAGGGGAGCTGGTGCTGGGGAGGGGCTCCAAGTCAGGGGTCCCAACTGCAAAGCAGGAGCCGTGACCCTCTGTAAAAGGACTGAGGGCGTGGGGAGAAGCCTGGGGAACACAGGCCAGCCAGGCCTGGGGGTCCCCTGCCCGCAGGAAGGCGGGGTGGCTCTAGGAGTGGCTTAGTGATCCAGAGCCTTCCTAAGCTTCCCCAAACGCTCCCTCCTGCCCAGAAAGCTATGTGCGCCAGCAGAGTTGCAGGAGGACCGGCAGTCACCTCATTTCTGGGAGAGAAGCACGCTTTAGGGAGCACTGGAGGCTCAGACAGAACTGGGCCCCCAGAGAGCGAGGGCCATGCCCCCCTGCCCCCAGCAGCCATCTCAGAAGTGCTTCAGAGAAGCTGTCCCCCTCCCCACACCCCCTGGGGCCCAAGCAGCCCAAGGTCCCCATGGCAGCCAGCCGGCTGGGACCCTGGGTGTCACCATTCCTGAGCTGCTTTCCCAGAAGTCAGGTGGCTTTCCCTGGACACTTGTGCACCACTACTGCCCACAGCCCCATGCCTGGGGCCCTGCAGGCCCCCCCCCAGGGCTGGGGTCAGGCCGGGCAGGGAGGGACAGTGGTCAGGGATGGGGGTCAGGCCGGGCAGGGAGGGATGGTGGTCAGAGCTGGGGGTCAGGCTGGGCAGGCCAGGCAGGGAGGGACGGTGGTCAGAGCTGGGGGGCAGACCGGGCAGGGAGGGATGGTGGTCAGAGCTGGGGGGGCAGGCCGGGCAGGGAGGGACAGTGGTCGGGGTGGGCCAGCCCCCCCGCAGGGCTGGGGTCAGGCTGGGCAGGCCAGGCAGGGAGGGACGGTGGTCAGGGCTGGGGGGGCAGACTGGGCAGGCCGGGACGGTGGTCAGGCTGGGCAGGCCGGTACGGTGGTTGGGGTGGGCGCCAGGCATGCTGTCCGGCCGCAGGACTGCCTGCAGAGCATCAGGAACTTTCTGAGGACACACGCGACCATCACCTCCACCCTGACCGGTGCCGGCCTAGCCCTCACGGTATGCCACACTCCCCCACGCTGCCCCTTCCCACCTCCACTGGTTGGAATCTGCATCCTTCCTCCCCAAGACAAGTGGACCCCTTGCCGATTCGGCCAAGTCTAGAGACTTCTTAGGGAAAGGAGGCCCCCACCCCAGGCTGCTGCATGGCTAATGCCCGGGCATGGGGTCTCCCCCAGGTATACGCCATGCTGCTCAGCACCTTCCTCTGGCTTGCTATCCACAAGGGCTGCGGCTTGGACCACAAAGGCGGATACTCCCTGACCCCACGGTACACCCCCCCCTTAGCAGGACCAATGCCCCCACCTGACCTGCCATCTCCCCAGAAACAACACAGAGAGATGGGGCTTCAGGGCCACGTGCAGCGGAGGCCTTGGGGTCCCCATGCACAGATGCAGGGGGGTCCAGACCCTGCCCCAGTGTCACCCCAGCCTGGCTGCCCGGAGCTCCCCCCCCCCACCCGCTCTGCCCTGGCCACCAGCGCCTGCCCGCCCAGTATCCCTCCTACCCCCTCTGTGTTCTGGAAAATAGTGCTTTGCCATCCCCTCCAGAACATTCTGGCACAGACTTGAAATCCCTTCTAGACTGGTCTACAACCTTGGTTCTCTCCAGAACATTCTAGAACATCGTAGGAAGTCTTTTTTGTTGTCATTGGTTGTGGGGCTTGAACTCTGGGCCTGGGCGCTGCCCCTCAGCTCTTTTGCTCAAGGCTAGCACTCTACCACACTTGAGTCACAGTGCCACTTCCAGTTTTCTGGTGGTTCACTGGAGATAAGAGTCTCAGGGACTTTCCTGCCCGGGCTGGGTTTGAACTGCAATCCTCAGATCTCAGCCTCCCAAGTGGCGAGGATGACAGGCGTGAGCCACCAGCGCCAGGCTAGGAAGTCTTATGGTGCCCACCAGAACATTCTGACAGATTCACAGTTGCTTCTAGAGTGTTCTAGAAAGATCAACAATGTCCTAAGGCGTTCAGAACAGCCTCATTACCCCCTGCCTTTCAGAGCCCATGGCTACCAGTACCAGGAGCCCAGCCTCTTCAGACGATTCCAGGAAGCACCCGTGCCTCGACACCCTTCTGAAGCAGAGGACGTTCTATAGCCATGGAGGTCCAGCAGGACACCTGGGTGGCCCACGGTGGGGCCAGGTCACCTACCTGCCCAGAGGGCGGGCGACGCTGGCCGTGGCGAATCCTCCAGGGAGATGAGGGCAGGGGGAGGGGAGAGCTGCCAGGCCGATGCCTCCCTGAGGGCGGGCCAGGCTGACCAGGCTGGGAGGACGAGGACAGAGGAGCCAGCACGAGACAGGCCGGACTCCCGGTCAGTGCCGTCCAGTGCCTGCCAGCTCTGCACAGGCCCTCTCCCCCCCCCCCGGCCCCCCGGGGCTGTGCGGTAACACAGCATCAACGTGGTCACTGGTCTCTGTGACAGCTTAGGGTAGGAAGGGTTTGTTCCGGCTCGGGGGCTCAGAGGCGTTGGTCTCCCAGGGCTGCAGTTTGTGGCGAGGCTGACCAGGATGGTGGGAGCATGTGGGGGACAGAGCTGCTTGCCTCAGGGTGGCCGGAAAGCAAAGGGAGGAACAGGAGGGAGGGGGCAAGGCGCACCCCGCAGGGAAAGACGCCGACTTCCTCCAGCGGTCCTGCCTCCCAGTTTCCCCCAGCCTCCCATCACACCAGTGTGTCACAACTCCACCATGGTTAATCGGCCGACTCTCAGAGCCTCCCGGTCCGGCAGCCTCCCAGCCTCCACCTCTGGGCATGGCGTGGGACACCAGGACTTTGCAGCGTGAGGGCCTTTATTTTGGGGGGTGGGGAGTGATTTCCTACCCAGACCTTAACAGTCCGTCAGAGGAGTACCTACGCGAGGAACCTAAGCAACTCCATTTCACTGAAGACCCCCATCTCAGTTCCGCAACTTAACCCTTGACCCACGTCAGGCCCAATGCCTGGAATTACGATATCTGAAATTCCAGAACTGCCCCTCCTGGGGTCTGGTGACCATTACCTAAACCAGACACCCTGCAGCTGAGCACCTATCCTTTTGAGACTCCCCTGTGGTGCAAGCCGACCAGTTTAAACTACGTCAGCCCCCTTGATCTAACCAACAACTTGTTTCTGGTCCTTTCCCGCTTTGTAGTGTGCCAATCATACTATAGAGTTGTTTTATGCTTTTCCCACAGTTTGTAGTGATTTGTTACAAGAAGTTATGATGTATGCAAAGCCCCTGCCTTCCCTAAAAAAGTGTATAGAGAGTGCTGGAATCCTGGGCTCGGGGCCTCTCAGCGTCATGGGCTGCTGCCATGTGCACGGGGGGGGGGGGGGACCAAACTCGAGCTTGCAATAAAGACTCCTTTGCTTTTACATTGGTGACGGTCTCTGGTGGTCTTTTGGGTAAGGATTTCTGAATTCGGCTTTACACTGCGCAGTGCCTGCAAGTCCCTGGTCCCATTCCACAAGGGCCGGGCAGGTTCCCTGCTCGGGGTCTCGCCAGGCCAGGAGCGAGCACAGGCAGCCTGGGCCTTGGTCTTACTCTCCCTTCTGGAAGAACCTCCTTCTGGGCACTCTGCCAGCTGGAAGAATCCAGTTTCAGGGAGCTGCAGCTTCTTCCTTCTGCTGACTACCAGCTGGGGTGGCTTTTGGCTTCAAGAAGTCACCCCTTTCCTCCTCATGTGTCCCCTCCGCCTGCAGACCCCCGAGAGCAAGCTGGGTCTCAAAATCCTTCCGAGCGGAGCCCTGCCTGGAGTATCTCCCTATCTGAGGGACGTTTGCCTTAATCGTGTTAAAATAATAAAACACAGACTTGACCATCATCACCATTTTTAGTTGTGGTAGTTGGGGCGGCTGGTCTCGGGGCCTCACGCTTGCTGTACCGGTGCCCCTTCCAGCTGGGTTACACTTCCGGCCCTGTGATTCACAGATGATGCTTGGAATTTGATTGTGTTTGGAATGCCCACCCACCCAGTTACACCTCTAGGCCATCATCCACCTACTGTAGCTTCCTGTAGTCATGGGGGCCCCAAGCACACTCCACCCAACCCAGCTTCTTTTCTGTGGGTCCAGCCTCCTGGGCTTTCCTGCCTGGGCTGGCCTGGAATCACGATCCTCTCAATCTCAGCCTCCTATGTAGGTTAGGGTGACAGGTATGCGCCACTGAGCTCCAATGTGGGTGGTGAAGGCCTTCAGTCCTCCTGTTCTCAGCCTCCCAGCACAGGTGTGCACAGGTCACAGCACACAATTCAGGGGCATCGAGCACATTCACCACCAACCACTTCCACAACTTTCTCATTTTCCTAGGCTGCACCTTTAGTGCCGGGTAATCCCAGACTGCACCTTCTGTGCCCGGTAATCCCAGACTCCCCAGCCCAGCTCCTCATCTGCTTCCTGTCTGATGCCCCTAGACGCCTCCTAGAAGTGGACTCGTGCAGTGTGCGGCCATGAAGACACACCCAGTGTGTCCTCAGGGTCGCTGCACGTTAGAACCTGTGCTGGTATTTCCCAAGGAGACATCTTACCATGTGTAAGGGACCTCGGAGTCACATGTTGAAAAAAGAAAGACCGGGCAGCCAGCGCACAACAAAGAGCGTGCACCTCAGCCAAAGCCCCCAACCCTGAAATCAGACGCAGCTCACACCAAGGGAAGACACTTGTGTGCCGGGGGCGTACCCCACCGTGGCCTGGGTCAAGCCCCGCCCCCCAGCGCCCTGACAGCCTCGCTCTTACTCATCTGTGCAGTCCTGAAGAGAAGGTGCCTGCTGCACGCTCCTGCAGAGACAGACGCTGGGAAGAGGGAAGAAGAGGGAGGAGCTGGGAAGGTGGCTTAGCGGTAGAGCGCTTGCCTAGCATGCACAAAGCCCTGGCTTCAATTCCTCAGTTCCACATACACAGGACAAGCCAGAAGTGGCCTTGTGGCTCAAGGGGTAGAGCGCTAGCCTTGAGCAAAAGAAGCTCAGGGACAACACCCAGGCCCTGCGTTCAAGCCCCAGGACTGGCAAGAAAAAAAAAAAAAAAAAAGGAAAGGGGGGAGACGCGCTCCGTGACATAAAGCCCAGGACACCGGACCAGCCCTGACTGGAGAGGATGCTGTCACAGAGCTGTGGCGCATGTCCAGCTGTTTCCCAACCTCGTGCCATGCTGAGTTTCTGCTGGCCCTTGTCACCAACATCTTCTGCCAGCTTTGATTCTAGAGGGATGGGATGGGAGCGACGCTGGCCCCTCCGTCCACCACGTCAGGTGGCGTTGTCTCTCATCCCAGCCCCTCTCCAGCCCCCACTTAGGATGGCCGGACGTCTCCTCCAGCCTCACTCAACGACCCTGTTACGTGTTGCTCGGATGGAAGAATCCCTTGCCTGGCAATTAAGATCTCAGCGCAAGCCGGGCACTGGTGGCTCACGCCTGTAATCCTAGCTACTCTGGAGGCTGAGATCTGAGGATTGAGGTTCAAAGCCAGCCTGGGCAGGAGAGACCGTGAGACTCTGATCTCCAATAAACCATCAGAAAACCGGAAGTGGCGCTGTAGCTCAAGTGGTAGAGCGCTCGCCTTGAGCTGAAGAGCTGAGGGACAGTGCCCAGGCCCAGAGTTCAAGCCCCACGACCGACCGAAAAAAAAAAAAAGATCTCAGCGCAGGGGAGAGGGACCCAAGGCCTGGCAGGGCCGGTTTGGGAACGTGGGATGAGTCCCTGGCTGGGCTGCTGAGCACTAGCCCCACACCCACCCCTCCAGTCCCGGGGGGTTCTGACTTAGGGGAAATCTCTGGCTCCCCATGTACTGCCCGCCCGCAGTGCATCCCACAGGCCCCCGGGGGGGTCTCATCGTCTTGGCTGTTCCGGTCCTGGCCAGACTCCACAGAAGGAGGACATGGAACTGGAACACAGCCAGCCGCCCCGGCTCTGCGTGGTGGCCTTTGGTCAGGGGATAAGAGGATAGACAGGTAATCAGACTGAGGTGCTCAGAGAGGGGCCTCTGCTGGGTGATTAGGATGAGATAAAGCCGTCAGGATGGAGCCTCGTGAGGGAATCCTGGTGACTGATCTCCCTCTTCCCTCCCTCCCTCCCTTCCTTTCTTCCCTCTTTCTTTCCTTCCCTCCTTCCTTCATTTCTCCCCTCCCTTTTTCAACTCTCTCCCTTCCCTCCCTCCTTTCTTCCCTCCATCCCTCTTCCCTCCCTTTCTTTCCTCCCTCCCCTCCTTCCCTTTCATCCTTCTGCCTTCTCTCAGTTCCTTCCTTTCTTCCCTCCTTGCTTTCTTCCTTCTCTCCCATCCTTCCTCTCCTTCCTTCCCTCCTTCCTTCATTCCCTTCCATCCTCCCTCCCTTTGTTCCCTTCCTTTCTCCTCTTCCTCCCTTCCTTCCTCTATCCTTCCTTCCCTCCTTCCCTTCTCCCTCCCTACTTGCTTGCTTTTTGAGACAGGATCTCCACACATAGTCCAAGCCAGCTTTGAACTCTGGTCCTCTGTACAGAGGACAGAGTGTGTCAGAAGACACACACAGAAAAAAAAAAAATAGAGCGCTCGCCTTGAGCTGAAGAGCTGAGGGACAGCGTCCAGGCCCAGGCCAAGCCCACAAGACACTCGCTCTCCTGTCATATGAGGCTGGGCCACTCTGGGTCCGCCAGCCAGGCCATTGCAGGTGACAGCCCTTTGACCTCCACCTTGTAGCTGTGCAACAAAAGCCTTCTTTCTTCAGAAGCACCCTGCCTAGGTGCTCTGCTGCAGTAACAAGATGCAGAGAAACAGAAAACTGACGGTGGGATGGGCTCATTCCTAGAACTTGGCCTATGAGTGCGGGGTCAGGTCTCCAGCAGAGGACAGGAGAGTTCGGAGGACCGGCTGGGAAAAGCCTTCGGGGAAGGCTGTCCCCGGCGATTCTGGTGAGGGCAGGTTGGACAGGGGATGGGAAGAGCTAAGACATCTTAAAGGCCGGCTAGGTGGCGTCAGGGCGGGCTGAGGCGGTCGGGGCTGTGGTGGTAGAGGGACGGGCCAGAAGCTGACTCCAGAGTCTCCCTGGGACTCCGCTGAGATGGTGGGCGTGCGGGGCCGTTCCTGACACCCGTCAGGCTGGGGAATGAGGGACTCGCTGTTGTTTTTGTGGTACTGGACCAGGCCCCAAAAATGACACCCCAGGCCTTTTGTCCTGGTTATTTTAGGGATAGGGTCTCCCTGCTTGTCCAGGCCGGTGTGGACTTCTACCCTTCATTTGTGCTTCCTTGTGTTGCCGGGATGCCAGGTGCTCACCACCGCTCCCAGCCACTGCTTGAGGTGGAGTCTCACTTTTTGGTGGAGGGGGCAGGGGGCAGGGGAAGGGGGTCAGGAGTCTCATGAGGGAGAGACCCAGGCTGGCCTCAAACTGCCGTCCCCTGATCCTCCTCAATAGCTAATAAGACAGGCTCCAGCCACCACCCCTGGCTAGTTTATCGGGTGAAAGACCTTTCACAGTGGTGAAGCCTTCAGGCCCAGCTTGGGCTTTTATGAAGTTTAACAGTGAGACTTGGAAGCAAACGGAAACAGAGTGGAAAGATTGGGAAATTTTAGTTTGGCCAAAAATAAGGGAGGAAAAACCCAAGTGCATACACGAAGCAGCCTAGAATCTGCCCACTACATGTCAGTGGGAAACGGGGAAGGTCAGGAGAAAGAGGGTCAGGAGCCCTGGTGAGGCACAGCAGTCATCCCTGGGCATCAACCAATTGTTTTGAGCGTCTGCTTTCCAAACGGGAGCATGGACCAGGCCTGGCTTGGGTGTCTGGTTGCCAAGAGTCGCGCCACACACATGCAAGACCTCTGCAAACCCAGGAGGTGGCCCTGGTATTCCATTCCAGTCTTTGTTTCTCATGTGCCAGTACTGAGGCTTGAACTCAAGGCCTGGCACTGGCCCTTGGGTTTTTGCTCAAGGCTGGCACTCTGCTACTTGAACTGCAGCTTCATTTTTGGCTTTTGGGTGGTTACTTGGAGACAAGAATCTCACAAACTGAAAGATTATTCGACTTGCCAGAGAACCACGCAGATATCCAGGTACAGAGAACAAAGAATGTTTTATTGCCAGGAAAGGGGGCGGGAAGACCCCTTCTCATAAGGGAGGAATGAGAAGAAGCACCGGCTGTTGTCTGGGGTGACCTATATAACCTAGGAGGTTTAGGAGGGGCTAGGAGGGGCTAGGAGGCGGAGACCCTGGTGTGGACATGTAGGCCAGGGGCTTCATCATGGCAGACTAGGATTGATGGCTGCTGTCCAAGTGGTAGATAAGGGTCCTGCAGCTGCCCAGACCTGAGGTCACTCTGAGGGGCTCTTGTCGCCTTCCGTGGTGGTAGCTGCCCCAGAGAAGTGCCATCCCAAGGAACGGGGTTGGAGGCTGATGATTTACTGCCTTTACTACAGGGGCCCGGTGCTTCCTGGGAAGGGAGCGTGCCAAGCTGTGGGGAAGGGACGGAGTGGACTAAGCTATGGAAAGGGACTCATTTCACTAACACAGATTCTCCAGCTCCAGCTGGCTTCAAACTTCAATCCTCATATCTCAGTCTCCTGAGATTAGGATTAAAGTCGTGAACCATTAGTGCCTGGCTGTCTTGGACTTTTTATGGATTTTTATTTCATCAGTTGAACTCAGGGCCTGGGCCCTGTCCCTGAGCTCTTTTGCTCAAGGGTAGCGCTCTACCATTGAAACCACAGATCCACTTCTGGTTTTTGAGTGGTTCATCAGAGATAAGAGCCAAGGCTGGTGTGGAACTGCAATCCTCAGATCTCAGCCTTCTGAATAGCTAGGATTACAGGTGTCAGCCACTGGTTCCCAGCTTAATTTTTTTTTCTTTACATACTGGTCTTGGAGCTTGAATTCAGGGCCTAGGGGCTGTCTTGGTGCTATTTTTGCTCAAGGCTAGGGCTCTACCGTAGATTTGAGCCACAGCTCCACTTCCAGCTTTTTGGTGGTTCATTGGAGATGAGAGTCTCACAGACTTTTCTGCCCCGGCTGGCTTTAAACTGTGATCCTCAGACCTCAGCCATCGGGATAGCGAGGGTGACAGGTGTGAGGGCTCCGAGCTCACAAAGAGTGTTTTTCAAAACCAGAGGGAAGCAAAGGAAGGAGCGATGATCGCCAAGAACTGTACTCATTACCTGACTTAGGGAATTACAGCCCCTGGACGATGCCTTAATAATGATCATCTGTTTAAAAAGAGGCCTCACGCAGCCTCTGCTCCCCCGCCCCCGCCCCGCCATGTGTGGCCGCAGAGGCCCCACCAGGCAACAAGGCCCCATCCTGGAGCCATCACCAGACTTGGAGCCTGCAGAGACTGTGAGCCTGGAATTTGAGGATTCGATTCCTGCTTTTTTACAGATGGCGCACTCTGCGACAGTACCCGCAGACTCAGTGTCACTGTAGATCTTTTCTTTGCCACCAGCCTGTGGGTATCCCCACGCATCCGGCTTTCCAGCGGCATTCTGCCACAGGTGACATCGGCCTGCCCCCTCCCTGCCTCACGAGGAGTGGCGTGCTCCTCAGGGCCCGGTTACACCCATGGGTCCCTGCCCTCCCCACCCCCCACCCCCCAGGGCACAGGCTGGCCCCGGTGTGCACCAGAGAAGCAAGTCAAAGGGTACGGGGCTCACTTGCACCCGACTTCCACTTCCCCATCCTGGCTTGCCCAACTGGAAAGCTCTGGAGGCTGACAGCAGCCAGACGCCACCACCCACCAGAACTGAATCTGGCCATAGCCACAAGCCAGCACGGAGGTAGGCCCTGCCCAGTCATGCCTTTCCATGAGACCCAGACTGAGGGCAGCCTCCAGACAGACTCCGAGACAGAGGAGGAGGTCCTGCTCCGGCGTCTGCCCCCAAACAGCACGTCACAGAGGCTGCTGTGTGTGTGTGTCTGTCTGTTTGTCCTGGGGCTTGAACTCAGAGCTTGGGCATTGTCCTTGAGCTTTTTTGATCAAGGCTAGCACTCACCCACTCGAGCCACAGCTCCACCTCCAGGTTTTTGGCGGTTCATTGGAGATAAGAGTCTCATAGTAGCCGGGTGCTGGTGGCTCATGCCTTTAATCCTAGCTACTCAGGAGATCTGAGGATCACGGTTCAAAGCCAGCCCAGGCAGGAAACTCCATGAAACTTTTTTTTTCTTTTGGTCCAGTTGTGGGGCCTGAACTCAGGGCCTGAGTGCTGTCCCTCAGCTCTTCAGCTCAAGGCTAGCACTCTACCACTTGAGCCACAGCGCCACTTCCGGCTTCTTTCTTTTTGCTTATGTGGTGCTGAGGAATCGAACCCAGGGCCTCAGGCATGCAAGGCAAGCGCTCTACCACTGAGCCACCTTCCCAGCCCTCCATGAAACTCTTATCTCCAATAAACCACCAGAAAACCGGAAGTGGTGCTGTAGCTCAAGTGGTAGAGCACTAGCCTTTAGCTGAAGAGCGCAGAGACAGCCCTCAGGCCCAGAGTTCAAGCTCCACGACTGACAAACAAACAAACAAACAAGAGTCTCACAGACTTTCCTGCCCGCCTGTCTCCGAACCTCAATCCTCAGGTCTCAGTCTCCTGCGTAGCTACAATCACAGGTGTGAGCCTGCCTGGCTTGACACTTGTTTTAACATGTTGAGACAACTAGATTCCCAAGAAATTGCAAAGAAATGTATAGGAAGGTGCTGCCTATTTTCCTCCACTCTTTCCCTAAGCTGAGCACTGAGGGCCCACCCCCTGCTGTGAGCATGGCTTTGCAGGCTTCTGGAATTTGCTGTCAACACTAATTAGACTTAAAGACATTAATGATTATTAGCAGTATTAAGGACAGGCTGGGGCACAGCTCAAGTAGTAGCCAGTCAGCCCAGTGAGACCCGAGGAGCTCAGTAAGTCTATATGACTCACCTCAATGTCTGTTTAAAACTCAGGAAAGCACAGCCTTAGTTAGTTGCTCCTAATGCTGGAGGATGGGCTCGGGGTTCGAGTTTCCCATCAAGCACCCATACCTGACCTAAGAGCTCCTAGATGTGCCCGAGGGGACTGCTGAAAGTCTGAACCTTGTCCCAGCCTGGCTGGATTAGGCGGTGGGCAAGTTGAGCTCCCAGCTACAGAGATGAAGGGTGGGGGTACTGGTGAAGAGAAGGACCTGGGGAGACACAAATGGAGGCTGGGGACTGATGCTGCTTCTTACTGGGAGCAGATCCGGCCCACTGCGTGATCCGGGCCTTCTGCCCTGCAAGGAAAATGACCAGGGCTCCCCTGAGGCAGATTCCAGGCGGGTCACTGCTGGTCCCCTCTGCCCCAGCCCTGGGTGCTTCTAGATCAGTTAGCGAGCACACATTCCCACAGTGAGTGACAGGACGTGACTCACAGCGCCGAGAACCACTCTCTGATGTATACATAGGCCCAGTGGAGAAGAAGAGGAAGAGAAACTGAGTAAACACATGAGAGTGGATACAGAGACAGTGGGGGGGGGCGGTGAGGGGGGTGTCTAAATTGAAGCAGGCCAAAATTATTGCAAAGAGGCCCAGATATGCATCTTGGGTTGCAGCCCAGAGAATCCTAAAAGGGAGTTAATGAGGTGGCCAGTTAGTTGGTTGGTTTAGCTGGAACAGGGTCATGTGGTGACCCCTTGTAACTGAATTAGGAATCCCAGGTCTGGGCTGGTGTAATGGAGGTGTGAGGGGGGACTGGATTTCCAGGATCTGCTGGACGCATTAGGACCTGCTTGCCCACGGTGAGGGTGGAGGAACGCATGACGGTCAGGGTGGGTGTGAGGGGAGCCCTGGCACCTTAAACAAGGGCTCTCCGACCGTTCCTCTTGGCCCACCACACAGAGGAGACCTCAGTGGCCCAAGTGGAAAATCTCACTGTAATGCCAAAAACTAGGCTGGGGGTGGGGCCATTCAAACATCACAGGCCAGGTGGCTGTGGTGACAGCAGACAAGCCGCTATCAGAACCTGTGTGTCCCCCGTGGCCCCCAGGCACTGGACACCCGTTAAAGTCTGACACGCTCTGTGTAAACACACAGCATCCAGGGCCGGTGAACAAAACTCTAACCTGATCCTTAAAAACAGAACCCTGTGGCTCATGCCTGTAAATCTAGTTACTCAGGAAGTTGAGATCTGAGGACAGTGGCTTGAAGCCAGCCTGAGCAGGAAAGTCTGTGAGTGAGACTCTTTTTTTTTTTTTTTTCAGTCGGTCATGGGGCCTGAACTCTGGGCCTGGGCGCTGTCTCTCAGCTCTTCAGCTCAAGGCTAGCACTCTACCACTTGAGCCACAGCGCCACTTCTGGCTTTTTTTTCTGCTTATGTGGTGCTAAAGAATCGAACCCAGGGCCTCATGCATGCAAGGCAAGCACTCTACCACTAAGCCACCTTCCCAGCCCACGTGAGTGAGACTCTTATCTCCAATTAACCACCAAAAAGACAAGAGTGGAGCTGTGGCTCAGGTGCTAGGGTGCCAGCCTTGAGTGAAGAAGCTCAGGGACAGCGCCCTGGCCTTGAGTTCAGGATCCAAGCCCGGAAAAAAAAAAAATCACAGGTCAGTTGACTCCCAGACCATGAATGAAGGGGAGGCCAAATCCACCCCAGGAAGAACCCCAGAGCAACACCTAAAACGCATGCCGTTAAGCCCCACCTCTCCTCACAGGGACACAGGGCCTTGGACCAGGGAAGCCAACTGCACTGCACAGGGGAAGTAGATGAGCAGACCAGGGCCTCTGGACGCTGGCTCTGTTTGTTCGTTCATTTTCTTTCTTTTCTCTTCTTTTCTTTTTTTGTCAGTCGTGGGACTTGAATGGGCTTGGGCACTGTCCCTGAGCTCTTCAGCTCAAGGCGAGCGCTCTACCACTGGGCCACCTTTCCAGACCTGCTTATTTGTTTTGAACATTCGCTGGAGCACATTTTACTTGTGGGCAGTGTCGAGGATTGTTACAAGGCCGCAGGCCTTGGTCTACATCCTCTTTTTATTTTTTAATATAGTTATTTTGGAGGTGATGTACAGAGGGGTTATGGTTACTACATCAGTTCATGTCACCCCTTCCCTCACACTTGTTTGTGTCTTTTTGTAACTGTATTTTTTCCCTCAAATAATCCTTGTTTAATTTTGTTTATTAATATATTTCTCTTTTTTTGTCTTTTCTCTTTTTTTTTTTTTGGTACTGGGGCTTGAAGCCAGGAGCTTGCACTTGCTAGGCAAATGCTTTGCCACAAAGCTGCATCCCAGCCCTGGGTACTGGCTCTGAAATGACATGGACTACTGGAGTCCCAGGTCTTCCAGCAGGCCCTGGTCCCAGTGTGGTGGGGGCGGAGGCCCGCGGGGCCTCGGCTCTGATCAGGCTCATGGCAGTGCCGGAGGGTCCCGCAACTGGTGCCGTGGTTACAGCCCCGTTCTGGAATGGATCATCTAACCGGTGCAGCGAGGGCTGTTCCCATTCCCCCTCTAGGCTGGTACCCCTCAAAAGCCTTTAGCTGCCGGGCGCCAGTGGCTCACGCCTGTCATCCTAGTTACTCAGGAGGCTGAGATCTGAGGATCATGGTTCAAAGCCAGCCCAGGGCAGGAAAGCCCGTGAGACCACCAGAAAACAGGAAGTGGCGCTGTGGCTCAAGCAATAGAGCGCTAGCCTTGAGCTGAAGAGCTGAGGGACAGCGCCCAGGCCCAGAGTTCAAGCCCCATGACCGACAAAAAAAAACAAACAACAAAACAAAAAAAGCCTCTAGCTTTGGGTGGGGGCTAGAAGCAAAGGGGGCTCCTCAGCCACCCCGCAGCCCCACCTGATGAGCAGGGAGGAGAGGGAAGGGGAGGGGACCTGCGAGGGTACCAGGCCCCACAGACGAATCACAGAGGGGCCTGGAGGATGGTGGAGGAAGAGCCTCGGCTGCTGATAACCTCCTCCCCATGGAGCATCTGGGTCTCCACAGAAACTGAGTCACCCGGTGGGCTGAGCTGAGCTGCTGCCAGGCGCCAGGCGCACAGCTGCAGGCCGCCACCAGAGGGGGGCAGGATGCCGGCCTGCGTGGGACAGGCTAGCACCATGGAGGCCTGGCCCGATGGCTGCACGGCCTTCCTCCCAGCATGCACTGTGACCCCATGAGGGTCCCTGTGGCCAGCGGTTTTGCCAGAGGGTCCAGACTTGGCAGGAACGTAACTGGGACACTGGGAATAAGGAAGTGTGGGGAAGAGCTATAGGACTAATCTGTCTGTGTGGGTGAAGAACATGGCGATGTCTGTGCCCCGTGCAAATGCACGGCAGGTCAACCTCAGCCCAGGCAGCCGGAACTTCCCTTTCTGTGGAGGAGGCCGGCCTCCTTCCCAGTCTCACAGTCAGCGCCCAATGGGCCCATCATCAAAGTGGCCGTGGAGCCCGGGATGAGGAGAGGCAGGACCCCACCAGCATGGCGTCATTCCCCAGGCCAGCGTCCCCACGTCCACCCAGAGGGATAGGCTGGACCAGTCTCCTTCCCTGCACACAGTGATTTCCCCACAGCTATCAGGTGCTTCACACGCGCCCTAATCTGCCCGAGCTGCTATAATAAAACAGCTCAGGCTGCTAACTTACACATGAGAAAAAGCTGTCGTATTTCTGGAGGAGAGGAGGTCTGAAAGCAAGAAGCCCGTGATCAAAGTCAGCCTCCTAGGTGGTGCCTCCCTGTATCCTCCCAGGAGCCCCGCAGGGCTGTGCTCCCACCTCCCAGGGCTGGGCCTGGCCTGGCCGCCGGCTGGAGACCCCTCCACTATCATCACACGGCAGGGGGAGGAGGGGCATGCCTTTAACACAGGCGCTCTGGGGAGACAGAGACACAAGTATTCAGAGCACAGCCATGCTGTGCTTCTGCCGTGAACCGACTTCTCAGAAGAGGAACCATGTGGGTGGAATGTGCTGGACCTTTCTGTCCTCACGGTGCTGAAGCAGCTGGCTCCACGTACAGCAGAAGGACCCCTCTGGAAGACGGGCTCAGCAGGGCCAGCTGGGCTCCGGCCTCAAGGTGACAGGCTCCAAATGAGTCCAGGAACAGGGGTGGAGGGAGCGGCCCCCTCAACTTTACCTCTACTGACTCACGGGCGAAGTTTTGCCCCCTGATCCCACAGCCCTAAGCGATGCTGCCCAGAGCTCTTGCTTCCAGAAGAGCGGAGGTGACTCACACCTGTCATCCTAGCTACTCAAGAGGCTGAGATCTAAGGATCACAGTTTAAAGCCAGCTCTGCCAGAAAAGTCTGAGATTCTTATCTCCAATTAACCACGAAGAAGGAGAAAGTGGATCAGTGGCTCAAGTGAGCTCTAACCTTGAGTGAAAAAGCTCAGGGACAGCTCCTGGGCTCTGAGTTCAATCCCTAGGGTTGGCACACACAAAAAAAGGTGCAGGAAAAGAAGGAAGGAGGAGAAAGGAGGGGAAGGAGGAAGAGGAGGAGGAAGGGGAGGAGGAGGAGGAGGAGGAGGAGGAAGAGGAAGAGGAGGAGGAGGAAGAGGAGGAGGAGGAAGCAGCCACTGGGCACTGGTGGCTCTCACCCTAGCTACTCAGGAGTCTGAGATCTGAAGATTGCAGTTTGAAGCCAGCCAGGGTGGAAAAGTTATTTCTAATAAACTACCCCAAAATCCATAAATGGAACTGTGGCTCAAGTGGTAGAGCACCAGCCTTGAGCAAAAGAAGCTCAGGGACACAGCCCAGGCCCTGAGTTCAAGCCCCAGGATCAGCACACACAAAAAAAAAGGAAGAAGAAAGTTTGTGCCTATGGGTATGCTGTGGAAGATGTATCTGCTTCCTTCCTTTACCCAGAAGTAAGAGGTATTGTTTCTTTCACCATGTAGGCGTGAACTGACAGCACTGCCTTTGTGCTAGGGGAGGAGCAAATGCCACCACCCTTTCTGTTCTGGAAAGTCTGGTGTGCACAGGGCACAGGCAATGTCACCATCCTGCTGTCTTGTGATGGTTAGATTTTGGTGTCTACCTGATTAGGCTAAGAATGCCCAGATAGCTAGAAGAGCCTTCCTCTTACTCCTGAGTGGATGTGGGTCTGTAGGGGTGTTGATAGAAAAGAGGAGCAGAGGAAAGGTGTCTTGCTTCTCTGGCTCTCTGTCCCTCTCTCTGTCTCTGTCTGTCTGTCTGTCTCTCTCACACACACACGGACTTCTGTCGAGGGACATGAGTCCTCCAGGCTGTCTGGCCTTTGGCCCCTGGAGTGTACACTGGCGGCCTCCACCGCCCCCTCAGGCCTTTAGCCTTGGACGGTGACTCCATCCGCTCCCCTGGTCTGGAGGCCTTTGAACTGAGTTTGCATCTGGCTAGGAGCTCTCCTGATTTTCCAGCTCACACACGGCCTTTCTTGGAACTTCTCCACAATCACATGTTCCAGTCCCTTGGTAAATCTCCTGTTTCTTTCTTTATCTTGGCAGCAGGGTACTCTCTGTACAGCCCTGGCCCTCTGGCCGGACCAGGGCTCTGGACAGCAAGGGGCCTGGGCTCCATACTGGGGAAGCCCAGGAAATGAACACCCTCATTCCAAAAGAACCTCGCTCCAGCTCTCCCTCCTTCCGGGCCACCCAAGAATCAGCCACGAAGGGAGTAAAAGGTCTGCCCTGGCTGGGAAGGTGGCTCCGTGGCAGAGTGCTTGCCTGGCATGCATGAAGCCCTAGGTTCAACTCCTCAGCACTACCTACACAGAAAAAGCCGGAAGTGGCGCTGTGGCTCAGGTGGTAGAGTGCTAGCCTTGAGCCAAAGAAGCTCAGAGACAGTGCCCAGGCCCTGAGTTCAAGCCCGAGGCCTGTCCTTCACTCCAATTCCTAGCATCTCTAAGGCACTGCCTCAGCCCCAGAAATAACCCAGAAGAGCGGAAGCCATCTTAAGGGGGCAGCTACGCTCCCCAGGTGTCCTCCGCTGCTCCCTCTCCTGCAGCCCTATCCCCGGGAGGGGGGGGGAGGAAGGGGGGAGGA
>NW_012267270.1:487812-497367 GCF_000151885.1 Dipodomys ordii
GGAAGGGGGGGGGAGGAAGGAGGAGGGGGGAGCAGGAGCACGCTCCACAGGGTGCTGGGCCTGCTGACCCGCCAGCCTGGTCTTCCCACACGCCCTCTCCTCACAGCTGTGTCCACCTTCCCTTTTTTATCAGGCAGCTGTCACTCTGCCTCCCTCAGTTGATTAGATCTGCAACGCGCTGAGGCACATGGGTCATGATCCATGGCTCCAGCGGTGAGGACTGCAGCTCGAATTCAACCAGCAGCTCCTGCCCCCGGAGCCCGGCCTGGGCCACGGCGGGGCGGGGGGGGGGTCTGACCGCCAGGCAGACGTGTGACGTGGCCATTGGTAAAAGGAACAATGGCTTATGTCTTCTCTCTCTCCTTCCTTTTTATTATTATTATTTTTGTGTGTGTGCCAGTACCTGGGCTTGAATTCAGGACCTTGTGCTTTCACTTTAGCTTTTTTTGATCAAGGCTGGCTTCATACCACAATCCTTAGATCTCAGCCTCCTGAGTAGCTGGGATGACAGGCGTGAGCCACGGTGCCCAGCTTGGTCCTGACTCTTCTGCAAGAAAGCTAGTCCCAACTCCAGGCTCTGCCTGCGCCTGTCCTGCAGCCCTGCAGCCCCTGCCCTCCCCATGCTCAGGGCCAGAGCCTGGGGTGGCCCTGTTCCCCTCTTCTCTGCCCTTGGAGGTTCACACCCTCCTGCAGTGCCTGGGGTTCCCTCCTTCCCTCCGGGTCCCCAGGGGTCCCTGCGTGCTCTGTGAATAACTCCAGTGGTTTTTATCAAGGAAATGGGGAACTGGATTTGGGGGAGATGGGTCCAAGTCTTTTCAGACTTGAGTGAAAAAGCTAAAGGACAGCACCCTGAGTTCCAGGCTCAGTACTGCCCCAACCCCCCAAAAGAGCCGCAGGAAGCGAGGGGCAGCAGGAAGCTGGAGACTCTGGTCTTACCAGAAAGACGTTGGGACCTATCCCTGGTCCTTCCATATGCTTTCACAGAGAAGGTGCCAGAAGGAAGCACCAGAGCCTTGAGTTAGAGACTGAGGCAGAATGCGCCCTGAATCCCCCTCAGGCAAGGCCCTGGGGTCTCAGAAGTGCTGGTGTCCCCAGGAGGCTGAGCCCGCAGGACTGGTCCTGTCGTGGCTGAGTTAGGGGACAGTGGGCCTCGGCCCTGAAGACTGCCAGGCTCTGGGGAGGGGGGTGGGTGGCAGACAGAAGCAAGGCCTGGCCTGGGCGAACCCCCCCTCCCCAGGCTCGGGGCCTTCACCAGGCCCCTCCCCAGCTGTCCTCCCTCCCCCTGCGCCCGTGAACCTGTGCCCTGCTCCGGGCAGTGGCAGAGCCCCTTTCTCCGGTCCTGCGCGCTCCCTCTGCCTCCTCTCCCCCAGCGTGGCCTTCCTCAGCCTCAACTTCTCCGCCCAGCTCCACGGCAGGTCTTCTGAGCTGCCCCTGACCTGCCTGCCCATCATCCTCCGTCCGGGGCCTTCTGTCTCATTTGTAAGTGCTTCTCTTTTAATTATTTAGTATTGATCTGGAATCCAGAGCTGGGCTGGGCTGTAACATAATAGCCAGCAATATTGACGGCTATTCATTTTCCTCAGTCCTAAGAGCTGATGCAGGCCCCCCCCCCGCCCACTGCTGGGCACAGGGGATGGTCAGCGCCCCCCTTCACCCCTCCCCTGGGGCACACTAACCCCCGTGGGGACACCCCTCCCCGTGGGGGTGCTGTTCCCCAGCCTGACCAGGTTCTGACTGGTTACTAGGAACTCCCAGGAGGCCATCCATCTCTCAGCAGGAAGAAACAACTTTCTGGAACCTTCTCCTGCTCTGTCTGCCAGCCCCTTCCCCCATCATTGTCTCAAGCAGGCTTCCTGGCTAGCTTCCGGTTCTCTAAAGACCACCCGCCTCCCCCTAGTCCCTGCTCTGTCCTGTGGGCCAGCCTCCTCCCTGGTGGGCTGAGTGATGTCTCCAGCTGTGGGGAGTTCAGCCTCGGGAGGGGGCGGGCAGCACGCCACCACCCACCTTTCTTTCCCTGAGACTAATCACAACTCCATATCTCAGCCAGCTGTCCAGTCCAGCTGCCTCTGGGTGGCCCTGGGCACATGGTGTGGTCAGACAATGTGGTCAAGAATTGTTACAAGCTGGGCACAGGTGGCGCTCACCTGTCATCCCAGCTTCTTAGGAGGCTGAGATCTGAGGATCAAGGTTTAAACCAGCCCAGGCTAGAAAGTCCATGAGACTCTGTTCTCCAATGAACCACCAGAAATTCGGAAGTGGTGCTGTGGCTTAGAGTGGTAGAGCGCTCGCCTTGAGCAGCAAAGGGCAGGCAGGGCACAAGGACTTGAGTTCAAGCCTCTACACTGGAAAGCCTCCCAGGAGCCCAGGCAGAGGCCCTGGCCAAGCGTGATGGGCCAGGAGGAGGCCCGGGGCCTGGTCCGGGACAGCTCCCCACTTTCCTCAGGGAACCAGGTGTAAACAGGCCACTGTCCCCAGCACTGACCCAGGGCTGCTGGGTGGACACAGTGAGGACATCACCAGGTTCTGGCTCAGAAAGACAGTCCGCCGGACAGCTCACCCCGACAAGCTGTGGCCCCACCCCGACCGGACATATCTGACCCTCCCTCCTGGGTCACCCCCTCCAGCAGGCCAGGATTTCCGGATTCCTCGGCCTGCCAGGGGTCCTGAGGCAGAAACAGAATCAACCCTCCCTCCCCAGATGTCTGCGGGGCTGCACCCGAGGGGCAAGTTCTGCCCTCTGCTCTCATCAAGATCATGGTCAGACCTTGGGGCAGCCAGGCTCTGTTCCGTTCCACAGCTGCTGAGCCCTCTCAGCCGCCCCCACCCCCACCCCGCGCTCCTGGCCTCTTCTGTCTCCTCCCCTCCCCCACCACCTGGGCTGGAGGTGGGGGCTGATGCAGTCCCAAGAACCTGCAGACTCTTCCTGCCCCCACAAACTGAGTTCACCCATAGTCCAGTACCTGGGGATGCAGTGCAGCGCCAGCCCTGACCCCTCAACCCCGCTGAGCAGAGCCCATACCACGGCCTCAAGCTTCCCCCGCACCTTGGCCCTCAGGGTGTGGGGGCCACAGAGACCTCACCACGGGTTGAGTCCTGGAAGCGGGGCGGCCCACCCCCGCCCCCAGGCCTGCCTGCCCCCAGGCCTGGCCACAGGGTGCTCTGGCCTGGTCCCGGGTGGCAGCCACATGGACCTCCCTTCCTTCCCACCCAGCCCATTCTCAGCCTCTAACCAAGACAGGACGCCCAATGGCTGCTGCCCGGTCCCCAGCCCTGCCTCTCCTTCCCCTGCTTGCCCGCCTGAAGCCCTGGGCTTGGAAAGGACCTCTCGTGTGCTGAGCGTAGGCCTCAGGGCATCCACAGACCCCACGGCCCAGCAGGTGCCACCTCCTAATTTCTGACCTGCCTGCCTGCTTTCTGCCTGCCCCTCCAGCCCAGAAGCTCCAACAGAGCCAACCGGAGCCGGCCAATCGGAGCTCCCCAAGACACTGACATCCCACCCCCAGCATCCTAGGTGCCCTGGTGTTTGGGGAAATTCTTTTTTTTATTTACCTTTTTTTTTTTTTAAATGCAAGTCCTGGGGCTTGAACTCGGGGGCCTAGGTGCTGTTCCTAAGTTTTTTTTGCTCAAGGATGGTGCTCTACTCACTTGGCACACCGTTCCACTTCCAGATTTTTTCCACGTTAATTGGAGCTGGACTTTCCTGCCCTGGCTGGGTCTGAACCACAATCCTCCCATCTCAGCTTCCTGAGTAGCTAGGATTACAGGTGTGAGCCACCAGTCCTGGGACTTGAACTCAGGGCCCGGCACTGTCCCTGAGCTTCTTTTGCTCAAGGCTAGCACCCTACAACTTGAGCCACCACACTACTTCCAGCTTTTTTTGTGTATACTGGTACTGGGGAGTTGAACCCAGGGCTTCATGCATGCTAGGCAAACACTCTACCGCTAAGCCACATTTCCCAGCCCCTGGCAAGATTTACACTGAGATACGATTCCTATGCCATGGAATTTACCCACCTAACACATGTGGTCCAGTGCTTTTAGTAGAGCTGTGCAGCTAATATTACAGCGTTGTCACCACCCCAGACAGACTCCTCCCCACCCCTGATAACCATTAGCATCCACTCTCTACACGTCCATTCCCCACCCCTCAAAGCCTCGTAACTACTTAGCGACTGACCTCTGACTCCATGAACTAGTCCACTCTGAGCCCTCTCACACGTGGAACGGGACACCTGTGGTCTTTTTCATTCGTCATGACAGTTTCAAAGCTAGACAGTTTCAAGGCTCACTGAAGCCGCACTGGTGTCAGTTTCCTTCCTTTCTAACCGCTGAATACTGAATACTATAACCGCTGCATGGATGTACATATTATGTTTCTCTTCAGTTGATGGACATCTCAGTCTTCTCACTTTTTTGCTGTGGTAACAAATGTTACCATTGATGTATGTGTCTGCATTTGGGGATGGATGTGTGCCTCCATTGCTCTCCCATACACACACAGACACACACGCACACACACAGGTGTGGGCATATAAGTACGTAAATATACAGATTGAATTCCTCAGTTATAATCAACTCCGGAGTCAAATTCAAGTTGTTGGGGTGTTTTCCCCCTAGGTTTCAGAGGTTTATGATTTGGGGGTGATCACAAACACCACAGCCCCTCAGCAACTGTGGCTAGGCCCTGTGCTTCCACCGTTTACTCACAGAAGCCCCCATGGAATTCTGGCCAACTTCCACACCTGTCTGCTCTGGTCACTTGGGGTTGTCAAACTCTGGCCCTCCAGCCTCCTCCTTACAGGGTACAGAGGAGCTCCTGGAACGGCACTGGGCTTGCTTTGGCTGGATTCGTGTGGTGACTCATGTGGAAATTCTGCTTTCACTTTATGGTTAACTATTCCCATGCACTGACTCTCTCTTGGTTTGGGTATGTTTTTATTCAAAAGCCTAGGGACAAATTCTCTCCATCCTGTTCAACAGACTCCGCGCTCCTAGGAGTGAAATCTGGGCTTCCACAGTCACTGTCTCTGGCTTGGTGAGGAATAACCGTCTTTTCCTATAGGATGGCACCGGAGCCCATTATAATCCCAGGAGATTGAATGATCCCGCCTCTCTAGGCGGCTGTCTGGCCTGACAGTGGCCCTCCATCCTAGCTTAGACTCACTCGAGGGCTAGGATTTGATTTCCCCAGTGACCAGAGTTGTGGAATATTTTTTCTGTGAGCTGACTGGCCATTTGCATATCTTCTTTAGAGCTATGTCCATCAAAATTCTTTGTCCTTCCTTTTTTTCCAGTACTAGGATTTGGACTCCGAGACTGAAGCTTGAGACCTGAAGCTTGGGCTCAGTCGCTTTTGGCTTTAGTTCTTTTTTTTTTTTTTTTTAAAGATAAGGCCACACTTTTTTGCCCAGGGCTAAATAGTTGCGATTGTAGACTACCATCTCTCTAACTTTTTGTCTGGGCTGACCTGGAACCTCAATCTTATCTTGGTTTAGCAAATTGATGAGATTACAAGCCTGATAATCATGCTCAATTCCCTTGCCCAGTTTCAAAGTTGGGCTATCTTTTCCTTTGTCAGTTAAGTGTAGCAGTTCTTGGCACGTTCTGGATCCTCCTCCCAGAGTCAGAAATATAATTCGCAAACATTTCCTCCCATTTTGTGGGTTGTCCTTTGACACACAACATTCTCAATTCTGGCCAAGTCCAGTAGTTCTGGTTCTTTTTCTTTTGTTTTGCTATAATAGGAGATTACTATTTAATACAAGTGTATCAAGATCATTCCTATTGTTTTCTAAGAAGGTTAAGTTTTAGCTCTGACCTTTAGGTCTAGTTTGTGCAAGTACGTAATGGTACTGGGGCTTGACCTCAGGGCCTGGTTAGTATTATACTCTTTGAGCCACAGCTGCCCTTCTAGCATTTTGCAGTTTCATTGGAGATAAGAGTTTGTGAGACGTGCTGGGCTCGGGTGGGTGGGTCACGCCTATAATCCTAGCTACTCTGGAGGCTGAAATCTGAGGATGGAGGTTCAAAGCCAGACTTTCCAGGCAGGAAAGCCTGTGAGTTTGTGAGGAAAACTGGAAATGGTGCTGTGGCTTTAGGGGTAGAGTGCTCACCTAGAGCTGAAGAGTTCAGGGATAGCCGCCCAGGTCCAGAGTTCAAGCCCCACCACCACCACCACCAACAAGTCTCACAGACGTTCCTGTCCAGGCTAGTTTCAAATAGAGATCCTCATAGTTCAGCCTCTTGAGTAACTAGGAATAAAGATGAGCTCAGTGGTTCTCCCTTTATGAAGTACCCTCCCCTCAATCAACCCAGCTCCAATTCCTCCATCTTAGGGGAAAGATTTCCACAGTGAATGGGAGACGGCAGCATTGCCTGGATTCTTCCTGTCCAGTATGGGTGTCTTTCAGTCTTCCTGTCTGAACACCCTGACCACAATCTCCAGCAGAGGTTTCCCCAGGAGACATGTAGAGACTGCGCACCCTCCTGTCACTCATGGCTGGGGGAAACTTGATCTTTACCCTCTGAGTACAGGGCCGGCCGTGGGTGGTGGGTGGGAAGGTGCAGATTCCCTTCTGGTCCTCGGCTCTCTCTGAGATGCTCACATGACTTTGTTCCAAATTACTCTGATTTCTTTTTTCTTTTGGATGCTAACCTCTCCAATAGGGTGTCACGTTTTTTCCCAGTTCCACCCTGGACAGAAATCCTCCCATTTATCCTTCCTATACAGCTGAGATGGCAGGCAGGCACCACCGCACCCAGCTTTCCATTGGTTGACATGGGATCTTGTGAACTTTTTGCTTGGACTGGCCTCAAGCTCCATCTTCCTCATCTCAGTCTCCACAGAGTAGCTTTGATCACAAGCGTGAACGAACCAGCACACATGAAGCTCTTTCACTGTCTTGTTGGTGCTGAGGACTGAATTTGGGGCTTCAACTTGCAAGACAGACACTCTCCCACTGGAGCCATGCCTCCAGCCCCTTTCGGCACTGGTTATTCTCCATTCTTTCTACTCGGGCCTAGCTGGGCTGTAGTTCTCCCATGTGTGCTTCTTTTGTCACAGGGGGTGGCAGCACTCACGGCTGCACCCAGACATGTCACCCCCAAGGCTGGGGTAACAGGCGTACACTCAGCCACTATATGAGATGGAGTCTCTATATGAGACATTTATGTCTGGCTGGCCTCCAGCCTCTGCCTCCAAAATAGCCAGGATCACAGGCTTGAGCCACCACACTCTGCTCTGGCTTCTCTTCTTTTTGTTTTTTTGTCAGTTATGGGGCTTGAACTCTGGGCCTGGACGCTGTCCCTCAGCTCTTCAGCTCAAGGTGAGCACTCTACCACTTGGGCCACGGCGCCACTTTTAGTTTTCTGGTGGTTTATTGGAGATGAGAGTCTCACGGACTTTCCTGTCCAGGCTGGCTTTAACCCTCCATCCTCAGATCTCAGCCTCCTGATTAGCTAGGAGTACAGGCGTGAGCCACCAGCACCCGGCTGATCAATTCCTTTCTACCCTTCTTTTTTAATATGCAACTGTCCTATCCCCTGACCTGCCCTTGGGCCTCTGGTGTGGTGCTGTCCTCCCCTTGGCCAGAGCCCTTGGTGGGGTAGCACCTCCCCAGCTGCTGGATCTACATACAGCAGGCAGAGGCTTCTCTGGTTCAAATGGGGTTCGCTGGAGATGGGGGCCTCGAGTCTCCCACATCCAGGCCTTGCTCCAAGTGTGTGAGCATATTACCCTGTGTCACTGGCTAGCAACACTGCCACAGCTCGAGCAGATGGGGAAACTGAGGACCCAGCCCTCTGCCACACAGAAGGGAGGACTGAGACGCAGGGTGCTGTGCAGACCTGTGCTTCCCTGTCTTTCAAGGCAGCCGACTGGACAGAAAAGCCTCCCATTCAGGCCACCACACCTCCTTGTCTCTTCCAGCTCACTCAGCAATGAACCGGCCAGAGAAGCCCCTGCTTGTACACGCGTCAGTCACCACGCAGAAGACCTCCTCTCTAGACTTGGGGCCAAATGCTTGCTACCCACCTCCAGAGCTTGCCACCTGCCACCTGCCCCAGGGTCTAGCCCTCATCCTGTCTCCATCTGCTGCTGGCCTGAGGGCTTTCTCTGGATCCTGCTAGCTCCAACGGCTGCTCCTGGTGAACCCATACCTGGATCCATCCATTCAAGACCCCACACCCCAGGAGTAGGCCTCTCCCCACCCCGGTCAAGGGACCAGGCAATTCTCTCCTTCCTCAGCATTGACTGACCAGTGTGGGAAGAGGCCCCTGGTAGCCTTCGGAGCTCAAGGCCCTCGAGGGGAGGGGGAAGGGCTCCTGGCACACAGCAGGTGTCACTAAATGTCTGCCGCATGACCCAGGAGGAGGACAGAACAAGCTGGCCCAGCCCGACCTGCTGTGGAACTCCTAGACCAAGGACACAGTCTGCATTCATTGCACACTTTGGGCAGGAAGTGTCCCCACCACCAGGCAGCAGGGAGCTGATGAGAACAGGTGTCCAGGATATCAGGGAAACATTTCCTCATTTGCTCCTTTAAATAAAAGCAAGAAGAGTCCTAACAGATTCCTCATGTGAAGACTGAATTTACTTTCATTCTGAGGTGGTTTCCACATGGATTAAATTGTGCATACACACACATACACATATATACATATGCACGAAGCCAAAACAAGTTAACTATCAAGAAAACCACATGGGTCAGGCTCTGGTGAGTCTCTCCTCCAATCCTAGCTACTTAGGAGGCTGAGATCTGAGGATCACAATTTGAAACCACCCTGGGCAGGAAAGTCCATGAGATTCTCATCTCCAGTTAGCTGCCCAAAAAGCTGAAGTGGAGCTATGGCTCAAGTGTGAGAATGCTAGATTTGAGCAATAAAGCTTAGGGACAGTGCCCAGGCCCAGAGTTCAAGCCCCAGGACAGGTACCTCATCACCCCATCCCCCCCCAAAAAAGAGCAAAGCAAAACAAACCACATATCTAGCAGAGAATAGATTCCAAAAGGAACTGCTTTGTCCAATACACTGGCCATCCGGGGCCATTTACCTGTAGATTACACGGACACTCCCGAAAAGTTCAGTTCCTCGCTGGGCCTTTTCCAGGTGTCACAGCAAGTACCCTCCCCAGCTGCCCATGGGCAGCATGAGGGCTAGGGATCCAGAACGCCATGTCTGCGGTGAGCTGGGGACGGGGAGAGGCAGGGGGGTCTGGAGCCCCTCGGCGCTGCCCCCCGCTGATGACGAGCCTCCCCTCGGCCCCCAGTGTGTGGGGGTGAGACACCCAGAACTTTCCCTGTCACCTCTAGTGAATGTCAGGCTGGCTGGTCGCGGTGGAGTGCGTGCCCCGCATCCGCGCTGGTGCCTGCGCTCAGGGAGGCCAGCGGACCCCACGCCCGCGGGAGGATGGGGGAAAGGGGGGGCTGCGCCCCAGGACGCGGTGTGGACGCGGCGGACCCCACGCCGCGGGAGGATGGGGGAAAGGGGGGGCTGCGCCCCAGGACGCGGTGTGGACGCGGCGGACCCCACGCCCGCGGGAGGGTGACGGGGGGGGCG